>NC_091821.1:377197197-377497197 GCF_038994185.2 Dermacentor albipictus
GCAAGCCATACACGCAGTTCCGCCCTCATCGTTGCAATCAGCTTCAACGATAATGAACGCTGGCACCACCGTCTCCGCAGCACAACACGTAGGCTGTGGGAACGCATACCGAGAACGTGCGAAAATTCTCACTCTGCCTACACGCTGCCCCGCTGGGAGCACCGCTATGTAATGCCATACCGAAAGTCGGAGGATTCGACTCTGACCGGTAGAGTGCGTCAGACTGGACCGAGTCGAAAGACGAGACGATTTGCGATGTGATGAAACTGAACTCCTGTGCAACCATATAGAAGCTAACTGTGTCGCTGGCCGCACGGGAAAGCCGTTTCGTCAGCGGGTCGGTAATCAAGTTAGAGGCGTGCATCTCGTCGACCAACACGCATCACTTGCTTGCGACGCACCCACTCACTCCGGGCAAGTCGGCAGTTGGTTCTGGCATCGCTGTTTCCCTGGTGACACTTCCGCGAACGTGGCAGCTTGAGCGTTGCGTGCGCCCTTGTGTGTTGGCGCATGCATCCATTATCGAAATTATCGGCGCGCGATATCCTACAGTGTAAGTGCTTCTTTTTTTTCCTCGGAAGAGGTTCTTTTTCTCTCGCGCTCTCCCACAGGCTTCCGTTTCACGGATGTATGTGCGACTGCTTTTTCTGTCGTCTTTGGGTCTCTGCACTTATTTTCTACTTTTCTTCCGCGCTCGAACATGTCTTTCAAAAAAAGTGCCTAAATCCGGCACATGGTTCAATATAGGACAACACGCATATATCGAGTCTGCATATATGTTTAGCCATCTGTACTTGCTCTGCAGATGGGCTGGTCGCCGGCTCTGTTCTCTACAAAATTACGCAACGAAACGGCAAGTACGGCTTAAATATCCTCACTGCAGCAGGCATACGCCTTCAAGTGCATCATTCATTTAATAAAGTAACTTCATTTATTAGGCTGCTTAGGCAGTTTTTAAGCGAAAAACTTTTTATAGGTTCTTTCACACGCTTTCAAACTTAAACGGGCGCATTCCTCACTAAACGCCAACCAACATTTTAAGAGACGCGTGCCGCCATGCGAATGCTTTATGGTGTCTGAATATTTGCAGGCTGTGGTTGGCGGTGGCGCTCTGTCTCATTTCTCAGCCACTGAATATTTTCAGTCCATGCTTTCGGAATGTACTCTGCTTCCATAGATACTATGCATTTTAATCACAGGTGCTTGCAACCATACATTTTCGCTGTTCCTATGGCACACATTGGGCCAAGAACTGCACCGCTCCTTTGAGCTTCACAGGAAAACATGTCTACAATGTTCACGTCACTATCGACCCAATCTCTATTCGGGTTGTTAGAAATCATAATTCTGAGAATTATAGTGGACGGACCACTTTCATGGGGGGCTCACATATCCTTTTTTTAGGAGTATGTTAACCGCACGTTTTTTGTGCTTAGATGCATAACAGGCCGGAAATGGGGCGGAAAGGTGCGAATCTCTGATGAGACTACACGTAGCACTCATTCGCCAAGCTGGTGTCTAGTCCTTGCTTATCGTGCATAGTATGTGTCATTGTTATGAACGCTGACTAGCAAATATAATGGTCATTATCTCTGAACATGTGTTAAGGTGCCTTGATTAACGTTGCGCAACGTTGTCATGGCTGAAGCGAGGGAGCACCCTGTCCAGACTCTTCGTGCGCAGGAAACGCGTCTTCATTTTATCTCTTTGTCATCGCGATGGCAAGATCATCCACCAAGAAGAACGCTTGCGCAGATGCGTGGAAGTTTCTCCGCTGCGGTGCGACCACTGCAGAGTTTACTTCTCCAAGAATATCATACCACACGGCCAGACATTTGTCATCCTCCTTGGAGAATGACGACGTCTTCAGTGATGCTGAAGAAAAGAAGTCATCGAATCATCCATTGGAGGCAAAACTTTTGACGGCACTGCATATCAGTGGACTGCAGGAAAACAATATGTTTGTCTTCACAGATGCATCAGCAACAAATGTCAGTTTGACTGCTTCATTTCAAGATCCCAGCAAGGGAAGTAAGGAAAAGTTTTCATCTCTCTCACAAAACGTCATTTCCATAAGCAGAACTATTTCGCATTCTGAAAGCTGCGGAATTTGTGACCGAAAATACATGCAATCAAAATTGGGTAATCTACTCCGACTCCAAAGCAACCTTGAAGGCACAATCACAGTACTATTTTCTAGATGACAACTCCTTGTTTTGATACGAAATTAAGAAAGTCGACCTTTGTTTTCTATTTTACTCATTAGATCCGTTTGCAATGGTTCCTAAGTCGCAGGGGAATAACGGGAAATGAAATTGTCGACGTATTGGCTGCTGCGTAGTATAACTTTAATGAACCGTACATACACCATGCACTAAATCACGCGCCAAAACACCAAATCGGGGACTGGGGCACGGATTACCAAAGACAATGTTGTTAGATCAGGGGACAAAATCAACTTTGTTGTGCAACATGAAACCTTCATAACGCTTCCCACGATACTTCAAGATAGAATGGGCTTTAGAGATACTTTTGGTTCGCTTAGGTCTCAATGCGGCATACACACCACGCGCCTTCTACATCGTACACGGACTAAGACCTTCTCCGTGCTGTGCACATTGGGGCATCCTGAAAACGTTTGTGGAACATGCCCTCATCGAATGTGAGCCTACCAAGAAGACCGGACTGGGGTCTTAGTTCTTTTCGGACTAATAAATGTATTTCTCACTCTCTCTCTTCATAATTGGACCAAAATCGGGAGACACTTCGTGATCGTCTCGGCGCCTTAGGTTGACGTCCCTTATCTGTAAAAATAGAAAAGAAAATTGTAACCCATGGCTTTGTCCTTATATATAAACGAAGTTGTAAAAGCCTTGCGTGATTTTCTTGGGCACAGTAATCTTATAAGCTCCTTGTTACGTAAATTATGCCTCAAAACTACACTACGACGACTTTGTCGTACCATATGACATGTTGTGTTATTTGCTGTGTGTGCTTTTTTGTTCTTATTTCATCTCATTTTGCTATTCCGAGAACTTTTTTTCATCACAAACATCTTGTGCCCTCTGCTATAAACTGATATTCGTCATCTTGAGCCTAGTAATAGTACTTGTCAAAGCTCCTACGCTGACGCTTCATAATGCATGCATAGATTTACAGTTCATATCAAGTGATTTGTGCATTATGGAATGTATTTAGAGAGTTTCCCTCTTTGTGATTGAAAAAGGCTTTGATTACTCATTATTAATTTTCTATTTGACCTTTCCCTCGTCTAGTGTTTTTAATATGTGTGTGTTGAGCTACGTTTTTATGATAGCGGGTTCCACAGCAGCCATACTTCCCATACTTCGCAAATAACTGCAATCTTTAGGCGAAAGTTGAGCGAAAACAAAGCAGTGATAATCACGAAGCGTATTGTTTTTTTTTTTAACAGTATAAGTCAATTGCACCAACGGACGTGGTTGCTTAGTGGCTTTCGTGCTGCACTGCTAAGCACGAGGTCACGGGATCAAATCCCGCTCACGGCGGCCGCATTTCGATGGTGGCGGCTAAATGGAAAAACACCCGTGTACTTAATTTAGTTGCGCGTCAAAAAAAATCAAGGGGTCAAAATTAATTCTGAGTCCCCCACTATGGCTTGCCTCATAATCAGATCGCGGTTTTGGAACGTGAAACCGCATAATTTAATTTTCATTTAGTCAATTCTACCGGTAGCGGTTCCAATTTTACCGATGGTGTTGCTCCGGTGGCACCGACAGTATACCAGCGATGTCAGTACAGGTAGCGGCACTAAACAGAGAGCTCTCACATTTTTTTTTTTTTCTCTGGTCACAGCTAGGGTTTTAAAACGCTGTCGTTGACATGCCGCGCCTCTGGTCGAAGACACAGACTCTGTCACGTGGAATGCTGTGGGCCTCTCACAATGAACTGTATGGTTCGTAATCCCCTTTCTCATCCCCAGCTCACTCAAGAAGACATTGATTTTTGTCGATATGGCTATGAAATTGCGTTACTGAGCTCAATGTCATGGATTTGATCATAGCCATGGCAGCCTGGGGCAGCTTGCACGAACACTTAAAAACTAAAATAATAAAGAATTTAAGAACGCGTTCTTAAATGTT
Source organism: Dermacentor albipictus (assembly GCF_038994185.2). NCBI lineage: Eukaryota > Metazoa > Arthropoda > Arachnida > Ixodida > Ixodidae > Dermacentor > Dermacentor albipictus. Next base: position 377,201,319 of record NC_091821.1, read on the forward strand.
CCATAGACAACGCCTAGTCCACACAAAAACGCGTTCTTAAATTCGTTATTATTTTAGTTATTAAGTGTTCATGGAAGCCGTCCCTGATTTCGGAGCCGGTGAAATGCAAAAGCGCTCACATACGTATATTTAAAAGGAGGAGGAGAATAAACTTCATGAACAAAAAAGGAGAAGAGGTCGGTCGGCAGAGCGTGTCTCTATAGTGCTACTCCTCAGCGGGGTAAGGCGAAATGGGAGAGGCAGGGAAATAAGAGATGTAGTTGGCGGGTGACTCTGCTATACCGTGTTTCTTTTTACAGCGAACACTTTTTTTTCAAGAAGCCCACAAAACTTCATTGAATCACGTCACTACATATTGGTTACATGCCTAAGTGGACGCCATTTGGATGAAACACCAATGCGATCAATTCAATAATTAAACTGATGCATTAAATAATTTCTTAGAAACTCTGCGGTTCATGCTTGTATTAGAAATGTGCACCAAACTTTCATAAAGGTCTAGCTTCGTGTTCCACCATTACAGAATGGCTAGGCTAGTCGTATTAGTTGGCCTGGAGTTTTTTCGTTGCATTATCTGATTACGCAGGCAGCACTGCGAAGCGGGGATCTTGGGGGCAATTCTCCTGTGCCATAGCATGGGGGCGAAAATGAAGCAGTGCTATTATACGCAGTGCTACGCAGCGCAATAAAGCGATCCATCTCGCCCCTGCGACTGAGAGAGAGGGACAGAGGGATATAAGGAAGGCAGGGATGTCGACCAGTCAAGAGTCTGGTTGGCTACCCTTCGCTGGGGGAAGGAATAAGGGAAAGAGAAAGAAGGGAGCGAGAGAGGTTATGAAAGGGACGAGCACAGACAGTCATTGATTCAAAGGCACTCATGCAAAGCTGACGTTCTCAGAAAGCACAAAAGTGCCTCCACTGTCTTCTGAGCCGATGATCGGTGGGGACGGTGCTCTAGTACTGGGGCTGAAGTGACTATGCGTCCTATCGGGCGTTGCACACAGCGCCAATCGGAATAAGAATGCGGGAAGAGAGAAGAGCAATGACAGCTTCAAGTTTACGCCACCATGAAGCGTCACAGGAGGACTGCGCCGCAAGCTGCGTCTCAAAGTGCTGCGGGCACCTAATCAGATAAATTTGACAGATAATTCCAGGCCATTTATTTCGCGTTTGCGTGGCAGTGTTGATGTTGAAGCATGGAACTAGATTTTTACGACGATTCCCTTCCCTTTTCTAATATAAACATGTGCCGTAAAGTTTTCGACTTCAAAGTTAATTTATTTTATGTTAGTTTACAAGTGCTGCCAGCCTTGTTACTCAGAGTGTCAATAAAAGTAGTTCATTTAGCGAATCATTAGCTTTAATTTTTCTTGCAAGCGATGTCCACCTGGGCACCTAATTAATGTACAGTGACGTGATCCGAGCTACTTGCGTGGACTTTTTTTCTTTAGGTATTCGGAGTAATAAAGCACCATTCTTTACACGTTAGTACAATAGTTGGATCTGCACTACTGACGCGCTATAAGCCGGATTAATGCTTTCATGCACAGGCATGCTCGTGCAGGAGATATATCGCGCATTCTTCACATTTAACATATTTTAAAGACGAGTGTTTAAGCCCATCTCACATTAAAGGTTCAGACAGATTTTATGGCGCGCTTGGCATGGTCAACCCGTCTCAGTGTGCTCGAAATCGTTTTCTCCGAAAAGGGGTGGAAGTCCAGACGGTAAACAGTAAACTTTTGTGTCTTTCATTCACTACAGACGAGGGGACACGCAAAGCATGTAGGGGCGCGTTAAATAACCGCAAGTTGTCAGAAATAATCCGGATTCCCTCACTTCAGCGTACGCCTCCTAATGAGATCGTGGTATCCACGTAAACCCGCAGAATTGAATTGAATTGGCATATTTCAACGCAATAGAAGGCCAACAATTATAAATGCGGATACAAAAGCAATAATATTCTCTTTCGTTTTCAGAAGGCTTTAACAAAGTGTCACTGTCATTTTAACAAAGTGACAAAGTCATTCTACGCATGTTTCCGATGAAACTGGACATCGCACACACCAAGGCGTTTCGCAGCACCCTCTATAGTCATTGAACTCTATGAATGTTTTCTCTGCGAAGCCCCGTTCAGTTTAAATACATAATAGGAGTGCTCTTGCTCACAATGTAGCGACTTATACGATCCTTATGCAGTTTGCCTCACTTGCTTATGCACATGCGGACTGCACAGCGTTAAGCACAGCGTTAAGCTTGCTTTCGGCGTCTGCACTACCGCTTACGTTTGAATTTCATGGAGCTCCGATCAGCATTCTCTAACACACGAATGCTCCCACCGTTCTCAGCAAGGCATTCCCTGCGTGCATTCGAAAGGAGGAGACCATGGTATTCGTAAATATTTTCGTCCAATTCTGTTTGCGGGGTTCTCTATGCTGGCTCGAATTCGCTCTAATATTAACGCATCGTTTCTTTCGCGCAAGTATTTGGCGCCGTTCTAGCGCCGCTATTCGCCATGTCGCGTGTGCTAACACGTACATATTGCATCGTATGAGCGTACTGCTGTTGAAATTTATCATTATTTTCATCATGGCGCATGTTATCACCGGGCTTCCATAAGTGCTTAATTTCAAAGTTAAATGCATACGGGTTTTCAGGAAAACACACGCTCTTTGTGCACAATACCTTCGTTATAATACCGCTGCAACTAGTAATACTCGCGGAACCATCAGAAATATGCATGAAACGAGCCCCATAAAACCCGCGTAAGCAACGAAATTACTCGCTTCCCTCTAAAGGCATTATTAATAACATGAAGCCACTATGGAACCCAATAACTGCTCGTTTCCTGCGTGACTGAGTGTATTAACTCACGTTCTGAAAACTTTACGGTATGTGCATAAGGTAAATATCACTACTTCCTTTAAAGCTTAAACAGCAATTTCTCTGTTCTCTTTTCTTTTTCCTTTATTTTAGTATTTTAGTGAACCTGGCTATAGAGGCTTATAAATTTGAGATCGCCCTGCACAGACACATATAAGTTCCAAAGCACCCCTTTGCAAAGACAGGCTCCTTGCAAGTGACAAAAAGCACCACTTATTTTTATAAGGTTTAGTACCTTGCTTCCTTGCGGAGGAGGCTGGTAACAGCTTGTTTTTTTTTCACAGCTTGAACTGGCGCAGCTTACCAACTCGACACACTGTGGCCACACGATCGACAGCTTGTGCAACTGTCGAACTTACCTGAACACACCTTTAGTCACCTCAGCCTAGAGTCCAACACTGATGTCACAGTGGATCAGTGTTGGAAGGAGTACCCAATGTCTCGGGTACTCGAAACCCGAGACATTGGGTTTCGAGTACCCGAGACACTGGGTACTCAGTGTTGACAGGTGACAGGTACTCAGGTGACATCAGTGTTGGAAGGAGTACCCAATGTCACAGCCAGGAAGGAGCAGCCAACACCACATAAATCCCTCAATAAGTTAGAAGAGAACACCCTTAGGAGACTACAAACCAATACATACCCAACGCCAGCTAAGTTACACCAGTGGTACCCTACACTATACTTTTCGCAATGCCCACACTTTGGAGAGGTAGCTAACCTCTACCACATGGTGTGGGCATGCCAATTTAATCCCACAGTTGACCTCATTCCAAATCTCTCAGAAGAGCAGGGGTAGGCTATTCTGCTCAGCGATGATCCTGACCGTCATCACTGGCTGGCGAGGAGGGCCAGCGCAGCAGCAATAACCAGTGGACTACCGGACTAGGCGGCCCACCCACGAGTTCTACGAATATTCAGCAAATAAAGATGTTTTCAATCAATCAATCAATCAATCAATCAATCAATCAATCAATCAATCAATCAATCAATCAATCATTGGTTTCCATGGTTTTACTTCAATGAGAATCTGTAACGTAGGGCAACACACACACACACGGAGGCACACAAACACACGCACGAATACAAACACACACACGCACACCCATACACACGTGCACACGCAGGTCTTGCCGGGCAGTTGTATCGTTGCTGACACAAGCGCTTACTAGAATAAACTCAAATGCATTTGTTGTAGCGTTCCTGTGATGTGACATTGCTATCTACGAACGCTTTCGCCGAACACTGCTTTTATTCTTCGTCTTCCTTCACTTCACCTTAACAACATAGGTCGCTGAGTGGAGCATTACATATATTTATCCTTATTGTGTGATATCTTCAGTCTTTCTGGAAAAAGGCTTTTTCCTAATCATTTTACAATATTTCGCACCCTAGTTTTGGATACCTTATTTTTAGACATGTGCGCAAAGAGGGGTCCCGTTAGATTCCGTCCCGTTAGGCTGCAGTAACCGCAGTGCCCCTTCGAGTACTTTGCCTTCTGTCTGAAAGCACAGTACAGCAGCTTTTTCTTAGTGAGGAAATCAAAGACGGGCATAAGCCAGCAGAGAATAAAGGGCTTGAAGAGTCGTACACAGTCCAACATTCTCCAGCAGAGACCTTCGGTCTGAACAAGCGGGCACTCCAGAGCCCTCGTAGCCTCAGGCAATATACAGATGAAAATTCTCACTGTGCTCTAGCCCGGCGACCGACAAACGCTACAAAACAGACAGCCTCCGATTTATACCGAAAAAAGGAACTCAGTGCATAGGAGCCCTACTGAAAGGCGAAATAAATGGATGTCAGATGCAGATAGCTAGAGATAAGAGAATGGAACAAAGAATGAATTATGGGCACTCAACTGAGAAAGAGAGGATTGAGATTAATGGCGAGGCATAACGAAAACTTTCTTTCTTTTTCTTATGAGCCACCGCTGGCCCGGTGTTCGCATGTATACCTAGTCCTACTCCTTTGCGTTGCTTCGTTTGTTGAGATCTCCACCCTTCATTTCCCGTCTCTCCGACCCACTTCTAACATTTGTTTGCTTTGTCTATCGGTTGTTTTGGCGATTGTAGGCACGCTTGCGCTTTGTTTAAAAGCCAAGGACAGTTGGTCTTTCCCTAGACATCTCTGTTTTTCATTATTTCGTAGGTCCCAATTGCCCTAGTTGCTGTTCCTGTGCTCTGGTACAGGAGAATGCACGTGTTTGTGCATTGGCTCAAGGACACTGGCTTAAGATGGCCTATAAAATATGATCAACAATGGCGTGACAAAAAGAAATGCTGCAGCGTCCATAACTTCTGCCCGGTAAAATATCGACCCGATGCAATGTTGTTTCCGAGACGCAACAAAACGAGAAACCAGTGAATCTGTGAAGGGAGAACAAAATTTTATGTTTGCTAAGGAACACAAAATGTCGGAAGGAGTGGACGGCAAAAATTGTTTTTGATCGTCATGTGGTAAGGGTGAACGTGAACGTGGGCGCAACGCGTCGCAAGAGTGTAGAGGAGCAATGACGTTGACACGGTGAAGACGACATAATGTAACGAACGCAAGAGAGGAAAACGAAGCAAGCCGAGTTTCGAACTCTTCAAGAACTATTGATGATGTATCGAAAATGTGTTTTTACGCGAAGTGTACCCTATCACAGTGCTTCTGACCAAAGTTGTTTTGCAAAGCATATGTTTTCCTTTCCTTCTTTTTTTTAAATTCACGTTTAGCCTTTCCTAATTATCGCCTTCACCTTTCAGGAATACAATTCAACGTCTCCATTAAAGCAGGTTCCACAGGAATTCCACAATTCCGTGTTTGTTTGAATTATCTGCGACCAAAACGACGGCGCAGCGCTTGACTGATAAGCTCTAAATGTGCAAGGCACACTTCCAGACAAATAAGCCTCGCTGAAACATGCCACCGAAGCTTTTTGTTTGTTTGTTTCTTTAATTATTTTCTCTACTCGGTCATACTGTTTCATGCCACACTCTATTTGGAGACAGGTCATATGTCCTTAATTAAGAATCAGCGAAGGAAGACATATAAAACTATAAACTAAAAGCTATAAACTACACATATTAGAAGTTAAACTAAGTGAACGCGAGCAACACTGTTTATATTTTACAACGAATAAGGTTCACCATTTAAGGTTCTGACTTCTGCAAATGCAATTTATTTAGGTGTTTCGAGTTCGCGATAAAAGAAAGGGTTAGGCGTTCCATTAACAAAATGCTTCCGGCTACTTCCCGACGTCCCGAAAGCCATAAGCAAGAAGAGTTGTTGACAAGACAAGAAAAGCCAAAGCCCGAGCTGGTTGTGCTTCCAATCATCTTCATGAAAAAAAGAGACGCGACGTCGGAGAAAGGCACGAAAGAAATGGGGGGGGGGGAAATAAGGAATTCGGAAACAATAAATACATAAATCAGGGAACTGGGCAGCGTCTTCTCGTGTGGGCGTTCATTGCGACGAGCAGTCACGCGCTATTTCGCGGCTGCCGGAAGAAAAGGAGTGCCGCGCAAGGAAGCGGCCGAGCGGGCAGTGCTTCTGTTCGCAGATCGCCATGTATATAGCACATGGCTATAAACAGAGGGGGTGCGTAGGCGGCGTCCTCGGCAGCTTCTGTAACGCTGCAGCACCTCGCAAACAAGGTACGAAACAAGGGCGAGAAACCAGAAGGTATGTGCCTCGTCCCTGGCGAGCCAGGGACCGACACGGAATAGAGGGCGTATGTATGCAGCCCTTACCCTGACTCCACTCAGTCTCTCGCCAGTTCGGGGCAGCAGAGAAGAAAGCTGTGGTCGGTTCGCTCAGATGGGTGAAGACGTTGGATCTCATTACGCAGCACTGCACACATATTCTGCGGTATGGCCGTACGCCTCCGCGCTTCCGCAGGAGACCTGAGGGATGAGTTTTGTGTGTCAGTGTGTGTACCGGGAGTACAACAAATAGAGCTTATTGCCGCGGGATCTAGCTTGCCGGTAATAGCGAACAGACCTGCAACAATTTCACACATTCTTTCTTCTCCAAAAAGAGTGAAATTCAGACGAGCGCAACTGCAGCAAAAGATTGAGAGTGAGCGAAAGATAGCTGGGTTACGTATACTTCCTTGTCTACGTCTTTCTTTTTTAACTTATGTGACAGTTTATCGCGTCTTCTGCTTCGGTGACGCTGTTCCTATTATTTTATGGGACATTGTCGTTTGGGTATTACAATGCAAGCCAAATATATTTGCCTTCCGGTTATACATTTTGCAGCCTCCTTTGAGCACTGACGGACAATACAAACCGAAACCAATATGTATTCCGTCGAACATTTGAAAGATTCCCATTGTTAGCACCTGTACGCATTTCGTCTTTCTCATCTGTATATACTCACCATCATCATCATCCTTTCTCGCAGGCCTTGCTGGGCGCCGGGCAACCTTACGACAGCCTTACGACATCACAATGTTGGGATCTCCGATGCTGTGATGACTGGATGAGACTTCCTTATTCTCCAGCATCAATTTTGCAATGACAACTTGTTCGAACGGGATCAGTGAAAATATTTTTAATTACATCTAAACTTCGTCATTTGTCGCACAATACCCACATTTTCATGCAATGCACCTGAAGGTGTCGGCGTGCATTTCGGTGGCAGGTGACTTTAACATACATACGCACATACACGCACGCAAGTACTGCTAATATAACTGGTTTTTCACAAAATACATTCTAAATATTATTTTAACTTGGGGATGCTTCCCTCTGGATACATCTTACCGCAAGAACAAACATTTAAAAATGATGTAGTAATTATACAAGTAAATATGCAAATTATGTTATTGTCTTTGTAAACAGAAGAGCCGCGCGATTGATCCCAATGAATGATTTAAAGTGAGCCATCTGAGGAACTCATAACCATTTCGATAAATCAAAATTAAACTTAAAGCTGCTCACTTTTAGAGCACAATTAATGCCGGGCAATTTCATACAGAAAAGCAAAAGTGAAAGGAGCGCCAGTGCCATGTCCTTATAGTAGACGCCCATCGATGACCGACGCGGCTGCTTGCGCCTCACCGTTGTGAGAGCATGAAGCTGTAGAGCGATCGCGGCTTGATAAAGATGGCCGCTTCATGCTCGCACAACGGTGAGCCGTACGCAGTCACGTAAGCACCTCTTGTAAGTAATTAACCACGATATCAGCTTTGCAGATTGCAGTTTTTTCAAAGATTAGAGACGCAATAACTACAAACAAAACGTAAGCATTCTAAAACCGCAGCAGGACGTGATGATCGTGCCGCGTACCAGAGTGCTTTCTATCTACGAGAGTCATCTGCTTCACAGATCGCGGCTGTAATTCGCGTAATTGGTAAAGCGTTTCACTGCGCCATCCGGCACCCGTAGCGGCTGCACAGTCCCTGTACAGTCGACTCCAGTTAATTCGAGATTGCTCAATTCGACTTTTCGCTTTATTCGAATGCACCTGAAATTCCTGAAAGGAAATTAACGTTGCCGTGGAAAGAAAAATCGTTTATCTCGAAAGCAAAGTCATGCCGCTTCGGCAAATTCGACCCCAAATAATCCCCATGGTGCCCACTTATACGCCCCCTATTGGTTACTAAAACGTTGAAAGCAAAAGAAATTCAGCAGCTGTTGCTACTTATTTGGTCTTTCTTGAGCATTTTGTTGGGGTCGACGACAGTGCTCAGGATTGCGAACCGCTCACCGACGGCGACATTGTCAGAAACCGTACATTCTAATGCTGAGACAGCATGTAGAAACGTCAGCACTCTTCACCGCATGCTACTTGATTTGCGCTTCAAGGGGCAGAAGCAAATAAGACATTACACACTACATGAAGCACTAAAAAAAGTTTGAAATCGTTCATTTGGCCGCAATTAAAAATTCGACATTTTGGATAGTTTATCCAACTATTGCTGCCAAGGCAAGGGTAGTATTGACGGGAGTCGACTACGGCCATAGTTCCACCTCCACAGTTGATTGTGACTTCGTAGTCACGTGGAGAACTGTGCGTGGACTTCGTGTATCACCGCAAGAGCGTGTTCCTTTTAAGTCCCTCGCTTTACAACAAGGACGCAGCGAATTAGACGTTGCCGAAGAATTTTGCTCAAGACTTGCCAGCTCGCAGCCTCAACGCGCCCTTACACCATGTGCCACTCCTGTGCCACGGGACTTCCGCATGGATGTAATGTTTTCGGTGGAGGAGCTTGAAGCGGCACTAGCGACTTGCAGGCGCTCTTCGTCACCTGGGCCGGACGGCGTTACCTATGCGGCGCTCGCCAATCTTGGGCAGAATGCACGCCTCATGCTGCTAAACCTTTACAATGAGTCTTGGCGCAACGGTTTGGTTCCACGTGAATGGAAATGCAGCCGCTTGGTTCCACTTCTCAAACCTGGTAAATCACCGTTAAGCTTGTCATCGTACCGCCCCATCGCTCTGGCCAGCTGCATAGGGAAAATAATGGAACGAATGATTTTGACGCGCCTGGAATGGTACCTGGAAAGTTACAACGTGTACCCAGATGCTATGGCTGGCTTCCGGCGTGGGCGCTCATCCATAGATAATGTCATCGATTTGGTCGCGTATGTTCAACATCAAAAACGGATGAAACGACTCACTGCGGCATTATTCCTTGACATAAAAGGCGCCTATGACAATGTAGCACATTATGCCATTATAGAGGCTCTGATTAAAGCAGGAATCGGTGGCCGCACTTTTCAGTGGCTGTGCAGTTATTTGACTGACAGGCATTTCTTCGTGATGACCGAAGAAGGCGCCACGACTCAACACCAAACGTTCTGTGGAGTACCGCAAGGCGGAGTGTTGAGCCCGACGCTATTCAACCTAGTGCTCGTTGACCTAGTCAGATGCTTGCCCAACACAGTTCAAGTATCAATCTATGCCGACGACATCTGCATTTGGGCGTCTGCTGTAACACGACTGCAGGTACGAGCACGGCTACAAAAGGCAGCTACCTTAACATCACTGTACTTGCGAAAACAGAACTTAGAGCTGTCTTCAGAGAAATGCTGCCTTGTTTCTTTCACTCGGAAGGAAATGAAGCGTTATTCTGTAAGTGTCAACGGCCAAGCAGTTGCACATGCACGTAAACACCGCTTTTTAGGGGTAATTATCGACCGCGACCTGTCATGGAGCCCGCACGTTTCGTACCTAAAGAAGAGGTTGCTGACAATAATACATCTCCTCAAGTTTCTCGGCGGAAAGTCATGGGGCACATCGGTGCGATCAATGCTGCAGCTTTATAACGCCTTGTTCCTCGGCTTCGCAAGATACAGCCTCCCTGTGCTTGGAAACACCTGCAAAACAAACCTGCGTGTACTCCAGGGACTACAAGCTCAAGCCCTAAGGACGTGTCTCGGCCTTCCGAGGTGTGCGTCTACAGCGGCAACGATTGTCATAGCTCGAGATCACCCAATAACAACGTACTTGGTAACCGACGCTCTCAGAGCGCATATTCGCCACGTTGCCCGACTACCTTCTCACCACCTTGCCGCTCTACCCGCAGAAAGGCCACACGCAGCTATCAGTCGTATGATTGTTGCCAATCGCACCTCATTGCCAATGAACTACATGCCTGCAGCAAGACCATCCACACCTTTATGGTGCCTGCACAGACCTGAAGTACGCCTCACCATCCCAGGAATCACTAAAAAGGCTAACATGCCGTCGTTTGCCCTGAAGCAGGCCACATTACAACTTATACATGAGGTGCACAGCGGCCGCGTACACGTTTACATCGATGGCTCAGTCACATCTGCAAGTTCAGCTGCTGCTGTGGTGATACCAACAAGATCCATCGAAATACAGCTAAAAACGTCGCATGTATCATCAACGACAGCTGCTGAACTGGTAGCCTTGCGTGCGGCTCTCCATTTCATTCAGGAGGAACCACCGCATGCATGGTCAGTCTTCTGCGATTCCAAGGCAGCCCTACAGAGTGTACTCTCAGCACTGCGCCATGGATCACATGAACAGCTCGTCGCAGAGATCAGAGAAGTACACCATCGCATAGTTGACGAAGGACACGATATCATATATCAGTGGTTGCCTAGTCACTGTGGCATACACGGCAATGATCGAGCAGACGCAGCTGCCCGATCTGCCCATGACGGCGTCAGGTGCGTTGCCATTCCTCTTTCGAGAGCCGACGCAGCGAAAAAACTTGCCGTACTGGCAAACGACCTGACATTAGCTCAGTGGAATTCATCCGATTTCAGAAGTGCACGACTTCATACCCTGGACCCTACTTTACAACTCCGTATTCCGCCCGAACTTCCACGACGCGACTGTACCCTTCTAGTTCGTCTATGGCTTGGAGTAGCATTTTCAAATGCGTACTCCTTTCTTATCGGAATGTCCGACAACCCACTTTGTGACTTCTGCGGGTGCAATGAAACAATCGCGCACCTTCTTTGTGAGTGCTCTCGTTTCAACCCGCAAAGAGCAGTCCTCTCAGCCACCCTAGACAAACTGGACAAGCGCCCACTGTCAGAAAACAAGATCCTTGGACACTGGCCTACGCGAACATCAGCGCGATCGGCTATGAAGGCACTGCTGCGGTATTTAAAAGACACTGGACTTTCTGACAGATTGTGACTTCACTGTGTGACTCAGGATTGTACGGTGCACTGCATCACAGTAGGAACGCCTTTGCGGGCTGCGTGACAGTGCCCACAGAAACAGTTTGTGTGTACGTGCGTGTGTGTGTAGTTTCTTTTTTTTTTTTTAATCCTTCTCCCTCTCACCTATCGCTTCCCCTTTCCCCTCCCCCAGTACAGGGTAGCCAACCGGAGATAATCTCTGGTTAACCTCCCTGTCTTTCCTTTGCCTTTCTCTCTCTCTCTCTCTCGTAGTCACGTGGTACTGGTGACCTGGAGCTGGTTCCCTGATAACATTCCGAGGACGCACCAACTACTGGGAGCTTCTCGCAGCGAGATCTTCTTTTGCACATTACAGTGCCCGAAATGTTGCTATGGAACAGACATGTTCACACCATCCCCGTCTCTTGAAGCCGCGTGGCGCCGCAAACGATCTTCCATGTCGCAACGAGCCAGCTGTCGTCGCCCTATTTTATTCCCTGCACCTCTTGTCCCTATCAGTGCATGGTCATGGGCTATGTCGACATAGCATGAGTTTATGGAATCAGCACTATAAACTGCAGCTGTCACATAGAAGGAATCAGTAAAGGACAAATAAATGCAAACTCAAACAAATGGCGTCTATCGGGTCACGTGGTGAGAAACTGCAGGGGTCCACGTCAGCCTGGCTTCAATGAGTGTCGTAAAGCCCCCTGTCTTCTCTTCTTTCTCTCTCTCTCTCCCTCGACCACTGTATATGAAGACAGGTAATTGAGGCGAAATCTCCAGATTTTTTACCCGATTTCCTTAGCGTATTCGTGCCAACAGTGGGTCGTGCAGAGTGCAGCCATACAGCAGCGCAGATTTTGCCGAGAACCTATAGCACAGTTTCATCTTGAGCAGCTACTAACCAGTGAAACTTGGGTAGGGCGTGATGCAAAATGTTACTGATCCATCAAGGCGACCAGCTGTCGGCTGTGTCTAAGAAGTACCCCACTGCTCACCACAGTGCCACGAATAAGGCCAACACAAGTCTTTTTTTCTCTTGTGAACACGTGGTTCATGAAGCTTTGGGAGTTATTTGGGCTATCGTAAACTACGTGAAATTACCTTCTCACCCTCCCGGCATTCATATAAAACGTTATTGCCAGGCATCTGCCTTCCACAGCGAAGCTGTCTATGGCTAGCATGTGTAAAAGATGGGCGTGCGTGCTTGCGTGCGCGTGTGTCGGTGCGTGTGCGTGTCTGTGTGCGTGTGTGCGTGTGTGTCCCCGCCCCCGAAATATTGACAAAAGCACATCACCATGTCGGCTATCCTGGTGATTGTGCAGAAAGGGTCCAAGCTCAATAGCACATACCCCTGTGGGCTCGGGGACCTGTAACGCGCCCTTTAACTACGTTTGTCACACGTGGGGCCCAAAGAAGTCCGAGGCACAAGGGTAACAACAGATGTTTTTGAAAAAAATACCTTGTACAATTTTTTTCAAAAAGGGCTGTTTTACGATTCTCGGCGCCAACCGCGCAAATGCGCTAGTGCCACTGCTCGCGCATTCGTTGTCGTCGTTGTCGTCCTCCACATCCGGCTTTGTTGTGCAAAAAAAAACGTTATCATCAGCGATGGCTTGAGCGTCGCTTTCCGCAACTGTAGATGTAGATGCAGATCCATGTGATCCACATCTGGCTCCGTTGCCGCTCATCATTCCAGCGTAGAATGTCATTTCTCTTGTGACCGCGTTTACATTGCTTAAGTGTGTATGAGCCATTCATTGTCTTACGTGATGGACACATTTCATAACAAAGGTGATAGGCGAATGCCTGTGCCTACCTATATCGCCACGATGACCACAGATTAGGACAATAAATACGTTTGTGCCTTTGTTCAATACTTTGGGTCACCTATGTGTCCTGCGTTGAACAGCTTCACTGGTCACGCTCCTTCACAGAGCGGAATGGCCATGATTTTTTTTCTTTTCGCATTTCGTGCGCGAGAACTTGCCCACCGCGATGGTCCCACGGCCTCCGAGGGGCTAGACATTCAGTTTAATGACCCGATACTCACTCAACAAGAAATGACCTCACACTATCGAAAAGCCAGAACCAAATACCCGCTCCCGCACGCCAAACTCAAACGCGCGCAGGCGGCCGCGTTTCGAATGCTACAAATGGACTCGTATCCATCACGAGGCCTACTAAGTCACTACAACTCAGACATTTCGGCAAATTGCTCAGACTGCCCAGAACTCTATTGCTCACTCTCGCACATGCTATGGCAATGTAACACGTTACTAAAGGGCCCTCTCTCCAGTGAGCCCGAATGGGAAGAAGCCCTCAAAAGGCCGGACCTCAAACTCCAACTCAAGGCCGGCCAGAGGGCCCAAGAACTGGCGGAGCGTCAGTCCGTCCTCGTGACGACTTGGGCGTCGCCTACGGTTTCGGCCGGAGGAGTTCCTCGCGTGGGATCTCCAATGGCTTGAAACTCCTCAGACCTCAATAAAGTTCTTGACTGACTTACTGACTTTTCGCGTTATTGTTGTTATTGTTGTTGTTGTTGTTGTTTTGCTTTTCTTGCGGGGGTAAGGAGAGTGGAGTGATCCTTAGAGCATTTCGTGACCATATAGGCTGACATATATATACAAATCTTTTGTTACTTTGTTGTATGCAATGTTTCTTTCATTTTTATCTTGCTTCTTTTGTTGCCACAGAGCACCTTTGAGGTTCGAGCTTGTAATATTGCTTCTCGTGTTTTAAGAACGTGCTCCCAGAAACGCTGTTAAGGAAGAGATGGTTGAAAAGCCCCTCTTTAGAATATAATTCACGCACTGCCTCTCTTCCTGTCACTAAACGATGTCCGGAATAATTGCAGATTGTGGCTGTTTAAAGTTCCAATCAATATTTTTTATCAGTGAATTCTCGCTATGAGGTCTATAAAGTGCTACATATATAGAACATCAGGTCTCTGCTGCGCCTGGTTTCACGCAATGTTTTGCAATGTATATTATGGCGTATTCAGCGGTAGTCTGAATCAAACCTGTTTTATCGAGTGCAGCCGTTCAGCTAGTGCAGCAAGACAAGTTACGGAAGCGCTGCCTTCGTTCATATTAAGGGACGCAGTGAGAATACGCACTCGTATTCTTCGGAGGCTATTCCACGCAGTGCTAAGCCCTGCAAAACCTCACTGCGCTGTAGGCCCTATACATACCTGGCTACGAAACCACAAAGCACTTCCGTAGTAAATTTTCAATTCCCGCTTAGCGCGGGAAATGCTAATATTTATGCAGCAAACACCAGTGGAAATTGGCCTCTACATAAGACCATCAGAAATGCCGGTAACAAAGGTCTCAGTACAGGGAGCCTAGACTTTCCCACTGGACGCCTTCCGCAAGCGTATATTTATGCGTATGCGGAGGTTTTATTTGTCTCCCTTTCTTTCAGACGTTCTCCCTCGACAGGATCTCCATTCTCTACACTGTACACAGGCTCGGTCTTTCCTGCTTTATTTTTAGCTCGTCTGTAGTCAGCTCATTTCGATGCCGAGCCTCGGATCTCCAGCGCACAGATATCCATTGCCAATCAAGCAGTCTCGCGGACGGTGTGGGCAGCTCAGGTATTGTCTCGCCCGACGGTTGCATATTCAGCGAGTGGCATGAGCGGGAAGAGCAAGGTGGCGAGAGAGTTTGCAACCAGGGAGAGGAAGGGAGAGAACGTATAAGAGGTCAACGACGTAATATCCGGAGTGGCTGGGCGTGCACACCCACTCCGCCCCCAGTCAGTCACCGATGGCGTTATCCCGCTTGTGTGCTTGTCGGGGAAATCTCGAGACACTATAGGCCCGGATTAGATGGGCAGGCAACTGCGACGGCTAACGTACCCGCTTGGATTCATTCCAGGTCCTCCACGCCCAACTCTAGAACTATTCCTCTGTACCCTCGTCTACTTCGGTGTTAGAGCTTCACTTTAGTTATTGCACTTCTCCTTTTCATTCTGTCGCGCCATTTGATCTCTCGCATTTCGTGTCATGCAGCGGCGCACCTTGATTTCCCAGGGTAAATCGCGCAGCCGGCTGCCGTCATGCCTTGCGACTGCTACGTAAAGCGAACAGCTCTCGCACATCCAAATTGTGGGCGCGTTTGCCACTGCACACCAAATATTATAGCTTCTAATGCTGTGGTTGAGCACTTGCGATGCACCGTGGGAAGCATCGGCCTCCTTATGGGGCAAATGAGCGTGGCGGTCACCTTCCGCACCGGCACTTGCATTGCTAGAGACAAGAGACATATCTAAAGAATACACGTACCGTCCCCTATACCATCGCTACAGATGTGCTGCTTAACGTCTCTGTTGTCTACGGAATTATGCAATTAAGCAAATCCACCTAAATATCCTTACTGCAAGAGATATAGGCCTTCAGGTGCGCCATTCCTTTCACAAAGTGAGTAGCTTTCTGGAAGCGTTCGGCTATTACTCTCATTTAGAATCATCGTCCACAGACAACAGCGCTGACTAACAACCAAGTGTCTTTATTCTTTTTAGTCAGCATATATATACTCCACCGCTATCTCAAAGCACAGAATCAACAGAATTCAGCATGCGCAGGGGCGAAAATGGCAATTAAAGCGATAGGAAGGCAATCGCCTTGGGAAGGAGACAAATAGAGGGAAGGCGCACATATGCTTCGCCGCTAAAATGAATGTGGAAAGCTTCGGAAATAAGACGTGCGGGGTCATCGCGGTATTTTGGCACATCGGTCACATCTTTAAAAGGCGGCTTGCAGCCGCATTCATTGCAATGCAGCGATAACTGACTATCTCTTGGTCATTTTTGAACTTTGAGTGTTCGCGCAAGTGGTCATTGATGCACCGCCCCGTTTGACCGATATAAAGACGCTTGCATTAAAGAGGAATCTCATAAACCACACTGTCACAACAGTTACCAACAAACCTCTGTCTGTGCGGCTTTTTACAACTTGTTTTGTTGTTCTCGGCCACCCGATCGACTTGATGGCACAGGCTACCTAACTTATTTCTGGCAGTGAACAGAAAACTAACGCCTGTCCTACTGACAACAATTCTGAGGTTATGCGCAACCTGGTGCACATATGGGATAACCACAACCATTTCCCGTGAGCGATTCTCAGATTGAGTGGCTGCCGATTGAAAGCAATTGGCAGCCGACAGGAATATCAGCTCTAGGTATAGGAAACAAAAAAAGAAAGAAAGAAAGAAAGAAAACCGTACGCTCAAAGGTCCTGTATTGCGGTGAGTACATCTTTCGTACAGTAGTCAATAAATCTACATGATGGCTTCATAAAAAAGACAAAGAAAACACTGGAGACAACGTTTTAGCGGCATTTCATTCTACACATTCGAAGGTGGCAGTCAACATATCCAGCTGACAGGCTGTCTGTACACATCTAAGCCTCTATATATACGTCCCCACGTCAATTGATGGCTTATCTCCCGCGACTAGAAGAGCGAAAAAAGCGGCCCCAGAAACAACAGTGCACCGTAACTAACTTTTTTCTAAAGTGCAGTTTTGGGTTCTTTTTTTAATATATTTCTGTTTTTCTTTCCCGGATGCCTGGCAGCCTGCTTTTATTGTGTTTGTAATTGGTGGTCGCCACTGTTGATGAACATTGTAGGTGGCAGTTACGACGCTCAGCTGCTACCGTGTCGAGCGTATAATGAGACCCCAGAGACGCGACCACACCAGGGGCGCGGTGCTTGGGTCACTTCGTACTGCGCTAAGCGCGATGGCTTACAGGCAACGGCGTCCCACCACGCAGGCACTAACGAAAAATAAAAAAAAACATTGCGTGACGCCACAGACCTGTGTGTGCTACTATAAATGTCTTTCCACTACGCTTCGCTACTTGCTCTATCAGTTGATATTTTTTTTCTGTATCTTGATTTTTTTTTTGGCTTTTAGTTCTCTGAGGTCTCGCCTTTGCAGAGGCGCGCACGCTTCGTTATTTCTCACTGTTGCCGCGTCAGCGTGCCTAGACACGCGTCTCTGTTTGAATGTTGCACGCTCTTAATGAACGGCGGCCTCTTTTGGTCTCCGAGGCGAAACCCTAATGGTTTTCTCGCGCGCTTATGACAGCCATTTATTTTTCTCGCGTCCCGCGCCATCCAACTATATGCGATGCCGTACGGCTCCCACTGCGACCATAGGTGTGCGAGGCACGGCTTCAGAAATCAGCTTTTCCTGTGCCTCTTTTTGTTGATTTTATGCATTTCTATCAAAATAAGAAGAGTAGAATGAGATTAGGTTCCCTATAGGTATACGGCTACTAGTTTTCTCGCGATAGCAACAATAACAAGAAATACACTGTAAAAAGAAGAAAATGTCATGGGTTCGAAAAATCCTAAGAGGAACTAATTGAAAAGGGTAAATAAATTCTGCACAGGCATAAACACGCTTCAATATAGACACGCACAAAAAAAGCGAGGACAAGCTGCGCATCACATATTGACTTTCGAACGCGTACGCGGCGCCGCTGTGCCATCCAAAACAAACAGGTGTAAATTTGAAGAAAACACGGATGTGACATAACAAACGCACACAGACAGTACAGTTGAAAGCTGCTTGCTCGCACAAAAGTTTTATACATTTCCCGAATGAAACATTCCACGATGATACTATTACGCATGCTCATACACGCCGTAGCAATGATTCGTCGCATAGGGAGAGCACGATGTTTTTTATGTACGGTGTAAAGAAGTGTGTTGCGTCTAGGTCGGCTAAGGCTAGAGGTAATGTTCGTCACTACTATTGGCCTTTTCTATCTAGTGTTTCTCGACAAAGAAAAAGAAAAGAAGAGCACATGCAGGAGTGCCTAAGCAAATGATGAAACCCTCCTATAAGTTTTCTTATAGACGAATATCGAGCTTGTCTAGGAGAACGAGGAGTAAAAGTATTCTTACTCTGATTTTAAATACACGGATTAACTTATTTTAGAGTGCGAGCATTTTTCAGCCCACATAGCAACCGTGGAAAAAGAGCGTGGCGGCGCTCCAGCAGTACACTATAAAAACATGGTCGTGTGCTACTTGTAGGAGACAATGACAAGAGAAGGCAGCGCGCACGGTTTAAACAAAGCTTCCATCGGTACGCTTTGGTAGGCAAGTAATAAAACTCTTGCTTCTTACTGCTGTGATCACTCAATAAGGACTGTCCTGACGTCTTGATCTGTCACTTGAAAGAAACTAGATATTGGTCTTGACGTAACAATCCGCTGAAGCATGATTGACTGCGGTTTTGTTTACCTTACTTTGCACCGCTGGGCTTACACTAAGCCTCTTGAGAATGAAAGCATTATTTTGCTATCCTCAGTGACCAATTCTAGTATATCTCCTAAAGATGCTGACGCTGTCTCCTGCTTGTTGCAAATACCGGCAAACGCATCCCTTGTCCGTTTGCCCTCCTATTGTAAGGACACAATAACAATTGCGGGAATCTCATCGACAAGATATAGTCCTTACGTGATAAACTCTCTGTGTTCGAACGACAGAACGCTGAGCTAGTTGGTAAGGATTCATAATACAAAGAAGGGGTAAGGCATGCAGACACGGAAACAAGAGACGATAAGTGGACAACACGAATACCGTTCGGCGTTCGTGTTGTCCACTTCTCTTGTGTCCGTGTCTACACCCCTTACCCCTTCTCCTATGCTCACAGCATGCGTAGCAAGACTGTTTGTTTGCGAAAGAGTTTCAATAGTGAAAGCTTACTAAATATGTAATTTTTTTTCTGTTTCCTTAGGCACCTGATTTCGCTCATGAAATAAATACGATGGGTTATTCAAGAGCGCAGGCATCTTTCGGGCGTCTAACACAACTACTGCCTATGCCTGAGCCATTGAAGCAGGGAGAGTGCTGTTTCTTGCACCCGCTAAAGAAATTCTTCGTCAAGCACTGAATTTTTTGAATTCCCGTCAAAGTGACTAAATATTTGACGATCCAAATGCTTCTGGCCGGAGTAGCGTCTCATTTTGGCGTATATCATTAAGGCCACCAGGTGGCTCACTCACAATAAAGGCAATACAATGTGCTCGTCTTCTTTTTTAATAAATGTAAAAATTTCGAAGATTGCTGGAAGGTAAGGCCGGCTATACGAAAATCATAGCTAGGCAAAAGAACGACTAAAAAAAGCTATTATGGCACTGTCAAAGTCTATAACAACCTTCTCCGTATTTGTAGTGTTCATTTTCGAATACTTATGGATGACAGCTCTGATCCAACTAAAAGCCCCCGCCACACAAAGCTTCCTATACACAATCCTATGCAATTTAATGTAGTGCATTAAAAAAAAACAAAAGCAGAAAGAAAAAATATCGTTTTCCTTTATGTTTTTGAAGTCACATTTTAGTATACATATTCTACATGGTGCGACTCTCTGCTGTAAAAGTTTATTTTATTTGAAAAGTTGAAGGCTTGTCATCTTTGGTCTTAAGCATAACATAAAATAACAAAAAATAAACTCCACAGACTTCATACGTTCTTAATGGATGACATATTTTTTTAAAATCTGAAGCGCATTATATTTTATATGTCTCGAGATTTAGATTTGCCAAAGTTGATGCCAAGGATTAACAAGGTCCCTGAAATAGAAGCACCAGGAAATATTGTTACCCTGACCTGCCGTGCACTTTTGATGTTCGCTGCGCTTCCGTAATAATAATAAAAAACTCTGCCACTTAACGACAACAGAATGGCTGTACCAAAAGGGCAAGTTATATATATATATATATATATATATATATATATATATATATATATATATATATATATATATATATATATATGAACCAAGAAGGTATAACACAGCGGGTTGGTGCGCTGCGGTGGGGATAATTACTCCCCCACCACCGTGCTTCAGTTTATCAACCTTCATCTCGGATAACAATTGCTTTCTTCCTTGCGGTGCGGTTTTAGTTTACTATACCTCTCTCTTATATGGTGGTTGTCTAGGGGAGTCCATGACGTAGCCAGTTTCTAAATAAGGTGTCGTTTTTCGTTAAAAAGTTTGCCTGTTTCGCTCAGGTTGCCCACTATACTGCGCTAAGCACAACGCATGTCAAGGTTTCAAGCTTTTACAGCAACGGAAATTACCGCACAACAAAAGCAGCTCAACAAGGAAGACGACAAAGATGAAAAACCTTCACCTCCTTGGGCTTTGCGTTTCAAGTTTCTCTCCTTCGCTGCGGAAACCCGAGGAGATTCCGAGTCGGTTAGCAAGTGGGCTTTCTTTTCTTTATTTTTTTATTTCGTGCTTGGAGAAAGGATAAGAAACGAGGTGGTGGCACATGAAACCGACGTTTGTCTTGCCCACTCTGCTCCCTCTCTTGAAATAAAAATTAGGTACGGTGCCAGCTTTCAGAGTGCAGAAATTTTCTCTTTAATTGTAAAAATGTATTAAATGAAACACCACGTTAGGCTTATAAGTATACGAAGCCTACGACAGTGTGAATTTTTCTTAAAGAGCAAGATTAACACACATTCACATGCAACCTAACGTAGTACGCTTAAAACAGCAGCAGATCTTGACGCTTGTAGTTAGAAACATCAGGAATTTGACCCAACATCTGCTACCAATCTATTGGCGGACCATGGCAGCCCTTCCAAAAATATAGTTGAAAGGTGATTGAAATGTGATTGTTCAACGTCAACAAATCATCTTGAAAGAATATTGGGGAAATGTTGGAACATTACTGAGGAAGTTGTTGACAAGTGTTGATAATTGACCCGCAACATTTGGTTGAAACATCGTTGGGGCTTTTCAATTTGACAGATCATTGGTGTATTGTTGAAAATATGCTGCATTTTAATGTTGAAAGCCCATTGAGGTATTGTTGCAGATGTGTTGAGTCTCAAAATTGAAATCCCATTTAATTATTATTGAAATGTGTTGCTTGTCAAATTGAAAGGTCATTGAAGAATTGTTACAGATCTGTTGGGTCTCAACATTGAACGTCCTTTGATAGATTGTCGCAGCTATGTTGAGCGTCAACACTCAAATTATGTTGAAATCCCTTTATGCCCCAGTGTGCATTTAGTAGTGTTTAAAACTACACTTTTCTTAAAATACTGCTCAGGCATGTTGTGTGGCATATAATTATCTCTGATATCACGTTAATATGTTTGCTGTGAGAGGATAGCGGTAAAATTTATGTACAGGCACTTTTGTATTGCAGGCATCGGTCACCCTGGGCTGAAAAGTATGCTTCTAGATTGCCTATAATAAACAATATCCTAAAGCTGCTAGCAGTACTATTATGCCACTTTTTCAATTGTCACAGTGATTGGTCCTTCACGAAATCAAAAGCGCTGAACTGATGCAGACAAAAAACATTTTTCTAGGTGAAGTGTTTATTTGTAACCAAACAGCTGCATAAATGTCCAACCATTTCTAGTTTGAGAACATCAGGAACTTCTTAAAATCTATTGCAATGTACCAACTTCCTGCAGCTTGACACCACAACAAAATTGAATGCTGACAGATGTTGTCTGAATGGCCCTCATGTAGGCACATTTTCCAAAATAAATGAATATTAAAAAATAACTACCCAAATATATAAATGTACAAGCAGACTGACATGACTAAATAAGAACACTTAACAAAGGTACTTGCCTTCTCTATTAAGTAGCCAGTGCTACTATAACCATCACACGATTAACTTGAGCCCACAGCACTCACTAAGACAATGATATGCAGGGTGGGTACCTTTAAGTTTCATATAATTTAGTAAAGACTGGCTGTTGCAGCTAACATAATTCTAGATACAGAGTGCCAAACGTTACTTGTATGAGAAATC
Organism: Dermacentor albipictus; assembly: GCF_038994185.2. Taxonomy (NCBI): domain Eukaryota; kingdom Metazoa; phylum Arthropoda; class Arachnida; order Ixodida; family Ixodidae; genus Dermacentor; species Dermacentor albipictus. The sequence goes on from NC_091821.1 coordinate 377,223,606, forward strand.
AAGACGCATATTCAGGTAACAAAAACTCACTTCCTAATAATTTTTTTACAAATTGTAGTAGTAATTTTACAAGGTGTATGCACTTAGAACGAACTTCCAGAATGACAACAGTAGCGAGACCGATGCTATCAAACTGTCTCTAGAAGTGGACTATTATAGCACTTACTATTTTTAACAAAACGCACTGTTATGCATTGAAACACAAATGTAACTGGAATGCCCATGTATTTTGTCTCACATTTATGGAAACATCTCGAAACTGTTGTCATCGTGGAGATTAACTTCAAGTGAATACGTCTTTGAAACTCACTGGCTAATTTGGAAACTGCAACATGTGCCGTAATGTTATAAGTGACTTAGTACATTTTTGAGAATCAGTTGAATGCGTTTCCATTTCTTGTGCTAGTAATGTCCACCTTTGAATAATGCAGCTCAAGAACAAGGATTATGCTACCTGGCACTGGCAACTGAAAAAAAAATCAGTTAAACTGAAAAAAGATCACACTGTACAATATTTATTTGTTGGTTGAATGGTGCCAATTTCAGTAAGCCTTATCTACTTTGGAAACATGGTAATCGAAATAAGTGACGCTATGGGGGCAGTTTATTATGCTGCATTGCTGTTGCATGTTTCAGTTGTGTTTTCTTTCATGGTAACGTTCCCGCGCAGGTAATTCCATATCAACCGACTTATTCATATTGACTACTACAGATTTTTATATTAAAAAACAGCTATTAGGGACGTGCTGGGATACTACAAAATTATTCCTTGTGTTAGTTTCATTTCAATTTTGTTCACTGCCACAAAAACATAAGGACAGAATCCACAAAAAATCTGGTGTCATGCAAACAATCTCGAAGGTATAGTTAAAGCAGCGGAAAAATTCTATACTGACCTGTACAGTACCAAGAGGACTCAGGATAACTCTATTCAAAACAGTGATGAACAGCATGCAGAAACTCCTCCTATAACTAGCGATGAGGCGAGAAAGGCCTTGCAATTAAGACATGAAACGGGGAAGAGCGGCAGGAGAAGATGAATTAACAGTCGATTTAATCAAAGATGGAGGATACATAATGCTTGGAAAACTGGCGGCTTTCTATACGAAGTGTCCGTCGACAGATAGGCTTCCAGAAAACTGGAAGAATCCGCAAAAAAGTCAGACGCTAAAGAATTGAAAAACTATAAGCCAGTTAGCTCATTACTTTTGGAAGCGAGATCAGGATGCCTCAAAACACGCACGTATAAAGCTAGAAGCATGTGCTTGCTGCGGTAAAGCTAGGGAAACGATGGAGCATTTACATTAGAATGTGAAGATATCTGCCCAGCGGTCGATTTAGGAATCACTGACCTCCTTGAAGCTATTGGCTTCAGCGAGAGCCAGGGGAAAGTGAACATTTCTGCAATAGAGATTAGTAAGAGGTGATTTGATGATTGGTGGAAGAAAAGTACAGAAACTGCAAACAATGGAGGCGTACAAAAACAATGTTCACAATAGGCGGTTCAGAAAGCTTGATTATGGAAATTCATAATGTTTTTTCCCTTTTCTTTTCTAACATAGGTAGGACAGTAGGATATAAAATATCAAGAGCTTGGTGGCGCTACCCACCGCCCCGCTCCAAAGGGGACGCTAATAACATCCATCCATCCATTCACCGCGGCGCCTGCAAGACGCCGCTTTTCTACCGGAAAGCTCGCCTTCGGGCATAGCGTTCGCCGCAAGCGTTTGTCAGTAAACATTGCAGTTACATAAGCTTCAGTTGCCGAGAAGCGTGAGCAACAGTCAGGGAACTTTGAATGCTATCGCGTTCCACTCTTGATGCGGCAGCTTATGCGTTCTTCAACTATAGGCTCTTCGTGATAACATCCTGGATGGGCTATCAACGTAGTAATCAAAGTCGAAGCAAAAGGCAGTTTCTATTTGGAAACTCTTTGCGAAACATACGTGTTGCTCAAGGTACAACTGAGTTTTCTGCCAAAATATTTGTTTAATTATTGCTCAAAACCCTAACAATGAAGAGCAGCATCTGTGTACTTGCTCTTTCAATGATGCCTTTTAGTTTAATTGTAATAAATATGTACCGCAATATAGATTTACAGCGAAGCTTTCGGCTGCTATAAAAGCTTTCTCGTCGAGCTGAATGGGCCTGATATTAGAGACAGTTCAGACAGTATTCTCCGATCCCAGAGGCTGTGTAATCGAAATGGTTGACTTAGTGGTCCGATGCTGATGACTACGCACCATTTGTGCCATCCGAATGCTTTCAATGAGAATAGGAACACGGGCAGATCCTGATAATGCTACCGCCTTACAGTCGCTCAGGTGCGGCACGCGGACCTATCTTCTTTGACTCTTTCTCCAGGATTGGTATCGCTGACTCACCGAGGTGGGCGTTGAAGAAAAGGGGCGGGGGGAGGTTTGTCACACAACTGAAGTGCGTATATAGGGAAAGCGCAAAGAACAACTGTGATTTTAGTGTGGAGGAGTTTGGAGAGGAAGCACATACGCAATGGTGCCGGTTAATGCCACAAAAATGATCGTTTAGTTTAGTGCAACATTAAAGGACCTTATCATTAAGGAGTGCGCAATAGCAGTCGGTGGTAACGCCGCTAGACAGGAAACCAGTAAGCTATCGCAGGAGACGAAAGATCTGATCAAGAAACGCCGATGTTGAAAGCCTCTAAACCTACAGCTAGAATAGAACTGGCAGAACTTTCGAAGTTAATCAACAAGCGTAAGACAGCTGACATAAGGAACTATAGTATGGCTAGAATTGAACAGGCTCTCAGGAACAGAGGAGGCCTAAAAGCCGTGAAGAAGAAACTAGGAATAGGCAAGAATCAGATGTATGCGTTAAGAGACAAAGCCGGCAATATCGTTACTAATATAGATGAGATCAAGTGACTGAGGAGTTCTATAGAGATTTATACAGTACAGTAACACCCACGACGATAAGGTGAGAGAGAATAGTCTAGAGGAACTTGAAATCCCGCAAGTAACACCAGAAGAGGTAAAGAACGCCTTGGGAGCTATGCAAAGGGGGAAGGCAGCTGGGGAGGATCAGGTAACAGCAGATTCGTTGAAGGATGGTGGGAACACTGTCCTAGAAAGCCTGGCCACCCTATATACACAATGCCTTATGACCTCGAACGTACCGGAAAATTGGGAGAACGCTAACATAATCCTGATCCATGAGAAAGGGGACGCCAAAGACTTGAAAAATTATAGACCGATCAGCTTACTGTCCATTGCCTACAAAGTATTTACTAAGGTAATCGCAAATAGAATCAGGAATACCTTAGACTTCTGTCAACCAAAGGACCAGGCAGGATTCCGTAAAGGCTTCTCAACAATAGATCATATTCACACTATCAATCGGATGATAGAAAAATGTGCGGAATATAACCAACCCTTATATACAGCCTTCATTGATTACGAACAAGCGTTTTATTCAGTGGAAACCTCAGCAGTCATGAAGGCATTACGGAATCAGGGTGTAGATGAGCCATATGTAAAAATACTGGAAGATATTTATAGCGGCTCCAGAGCCACCGTAGTCCTCCGCAAGAAAAGCAACAAAATCCCAATAAAGAAAGGCGTCAGACAGGGAGATACGATCTCTCCAGTGCTATTCACAGCACGTTTACAGGAGATATTCAGAGACCTGTAGTGGGAAGAATTGAGGATAAAAGTTGATGGAGAATACCTTAGCAACTTGCGATTCGCTGATGATATTACCTTGCTTAGTAACTCAGGAGACCAATTACAATGCATGCTCACTGACCTGGAGAGGCAAAGCAGAAGTTTGGGTCTGAAAATTAATCTGCAGAAAACTAAAGTAATGTTAAACAGTCTCGGAAGAGAACAGCAGTTTACGATAGGTAGCGAGGCACTGAAAGTGGTAAGGGAATACATCTACTTAGGGCAGGTGTCCGGATCCGGATCATGAGACTGAAATAACCAGAAGAATAAGAATGGGCTGAGGTGCCTTTGGCAGGCATTCTCAAGTCATGAACAGCAGGTTGCCACTATCCCTCAAGAGGGAAGTATATGACAGCTGTGTGTTACCAGTACTCACGTATGGGGCAGAAACCTGAAGGCTTACGAAAAGGGTTCTGCTGAAATTGAGGACGATGCAACGAGCTATGGAAAGAAGAATGATGGGTGTAACGTTAAGGGATAAGAAAAGAGCAGATTGGGTGAGGGAACAAACGCGGGTAAATGACATCTTAGTTGAAATCAAGAAAAAGAAATGGCCGTGGGCCGGACTTGTAATGAGGAGGGAAGATAATCGATCGTCATTAAGGGTTACGGACTGGATTCCTAGGGAAGGGAAGCGTAGCAGGAGGCGGCAGATGGTTAGGTGGGCAGATGCCATTAAGAAGTTTGCAGGGATAGCATGGCCACAATCAGTACATGACGGGGGTAGTTGGAGAAGTATGGGAGAGGCCTTTGCCCTGCAGTGGGCGTAACTAGGCTGATGATGATGATGATGATGATGATGATGATCAACGTCTTGATCGGGTGGTGTAAATGATAATACTTTTGCAAGATGTGCAGATGCGTTAAGCATCAAGTGTTACGGTTTGTGCTTTTCAGTACATAACCCGTACAAGGCTGCCAAGACATTGATGTACTTTCTCAAGACAACCGGACAAGACAAGCGCTTGTGAGAGAACATTCATCTGCGGGTAAGCGCACAATGACTCCCCTTCATTCCTTCTCATATTCCTCTTCTTCCCCTCTAGTAGAATAGCCAACGGGACGAGACCTTGGTTAAACTCTCTGCCTTTCCTTCGTTATCTCTTTAGCTCTTTCTCTCCCTCTACCTGCACAGCAACAATAAGCGTCGCGGCATTGGGGGTTTGACGGACGCCGTCAAAAATCTTCGAGTTTACTTTGTGAGATCTGCCCATTGTTTCGGCGTCGTGAAACATTTTGCAAGTGCATTGCACCCTGCTCCGTCGGGCATTCACGATAAAAGTGTGCGCCACTGAAATGTACGCAGAGATACGTTATCAGCAGGGCTACAGATATATTGTTATGAGGAGGTCCTGTTTAAATGCACCGTAACAATATGGAAGGCAGCGATCCAGCGTCCGAAGTGCTTCATCCCGACATTTAGTGTTGGATATATCGTTCATTAAAAAGTAAGGAACTAAAAGAGTTCATCGAAAGCTACAGTGTTCATTCGTTTCTTTCTTTGTTTTTGCCACTGAATTATTAGAATATGTCTGTTCCCGCTAGCTGAAACCTCAATGCGATTGCCGCAGGATTTTCTGACATCAATATAGCAAGATATAGCACTACCATTTAAACGAGAGCCTTTGTAGCGATAAAAAAAAAGAAAGACACACTGTAGGAGTATCCCAGGAGCTTCGCATTTCAAGACCGAAGATGAACCCCTGCAACTATCGCATCTCATCCCGCGCTCATCATTCGTCCATTCAAACTTTTTCATTCACACTTTCTTTTTTTTTTCGAGAAACGATGTACCGCCCGCTCACGCTTCAGGTATTTTATGTAACGACCTCGCGAAATCAACGTTAAAAGGATCTTCTCGCCATTTCGGAATGGGTCCTAATGTAGCTGTGCGTGCGGACACGTCCGCGCCCCTTGAAGAAGCGTACATTTGTTCGTGATCTTCGCTCAGACACCTACGAACGCTCTTCCGGTGGACTGTTCCGCATCGTTTCCTTTCCGGAAGTAAGCGCACAATTACATTATTTCTGCGTTTTATTGCCCACCTATAGCTACCACCATATGCGCCCATGCAGGAGCGGATGTACGACTTTGCCACCCGTCTAGACCCCTAAGCTTCACGGCCGTTTCATGGCGTACAAACTCAGTCGTTTCAACAGCATTGAAGCTCCAGCCCTCCTCTCCTCTTTCCACGTATATGTCAAATTCCTTCCGGCGCGTGCACATTATGACGAAACCGAACTATTGCGTTCAGTTTTCAAAACCCATTAAGCAATCTGGTTTTGAGTCGTTTCATCTCCGCCTATCTCTATGACCCCTCTGAGCAGCAAAAGTTTCACGCTTCGTTTATTGGGCCATTTACGGGAGAATAAACGAAAGAATGAAAGCTCTGAATCATGTCATCGAAGAAATTACTGGTCATATATTTTGCAACATGTGCGAACTTGCCAGGATGCGCATATTCTGAAAAGATTTCCGACTTTCTTGTCGTGACGAAACGTTCAAGGATAAATTGAGACCCACTCCTCCACTGAAAGTGATATAAAAGCCATAAATGCAGACAGCACGATCGAGGCGATGTGCGCACTAGCAACTATAATGCATAATTTACAAATGCTAATCTCTATTAAGAGCAGTTATTGCCTGCTATTGCCTAGGCGCTGGCTAGGGAGGGGTGTCCGGGGTCCGAACTCTCTCCGGAGATTTCTAAATCGGGGGGGGGAGGGGGAAGAGAGCCTCCTCCCAGGCAATACTGGAGCTAAAAGCGTACTGAATCACCGTTGGTGTGGACGCGCCCAGCTGTTCATGCATGTTTTCGCTTTATTTCTGAAAATCCGGAAAATAGGATTAGAAGTGAATTAAAACTCACGCGGCGGCTACGTCATCCGTATTTTTTTACTTCCACATCTGTTTTTAATTTCCACTGTTAACACCATGCACAGGCGCAATATATTTGAACATACAGGGTGTCCCAACTATCATGTCCAATATCTAAAAAGTGGATGGACAGAACCATCTGGACTGAACCAGACAAGTAGATAGATGCACAGAACCAAGGTAATGATGTTTGCCGTCGTTTGGAAATATCCAAATTAATTCTTGCATTCCGCCTTACTGCATAATTAGTCTGAATTCATTAACCAACTTCTGAAATGCTATAATTAGATAAACATAGTCAATGAGAATATTGCAGAGCAAGACGGAAAACACCAGATGCAGCTATGTCATTAGACGGAATGCAAAAAAAAAAAAAAGAATTGAGTATCTCGGAGCGATGAATAACAACATTACCTTGGTTCTCTCCAGCTACGAGCGATATGCATATGTTTTAAATGCTGGTGCATGGTAGCTGGGGTACCTTGTTTACACAGTTTATTCTATTTTTAAGGAGTTATCTAACTAACAATTATTCCTAATGGTATGGATGGCATACGCCTCGAGACTGAATATGCTGCTGTATATGCACCTTACTTAGACTTGCTTTCCGCGCGTTGTTGACCTTGAAAAAAAAACCCTGCAGATTTCCGTGACCATTCTGGCACAGTCTTTCATCAACGACATTTGAAATGCACGCGAATTATGTGTGTCTCAGTTCTGCTTCTCTTTCCGGCAGGCAATGCTTACGACTAACAAAAAGGAAATCTCTTCAAATAATATACAACATTTATTAGGCATGGAAGTATCACCACTTGCATGTAGAAATCACAAATGTGCACAATTCTATCAGTAATCGAAATGAGGCCAAGCCAGATTCAGTCGAAATCAGAACCAATAGCACTCTTGATAATCAGAGCTTATACATGGACTCACAGATAAAAAAAAAACAGAATCGCCATCCCGGCCCGGGCCTGTGAAAGTGGATGTCCGGTGAAGCTGTTGAAAACCATCCTTACAGCTGCTGAGAGAAGTATGCAATGCTTTATTACGTTAGAGTAATGGTACAAATGGTAACGTAGTGTAGTGGTAGTAATGGAAGTAATGATAATTTTAACAGCACACCGCCGCCGGTCGTACTGCAGTTCTTTTTTTTCCTTTGCCGCTCCTCGTATTCACGCTGCTCCTCTAGAGTCCTAACTATGTGTTGCCTACCTTAAGCAGTGCTGCAGTAACAATGAAATCAGTTAGTAGTCAGTCAGTCAGTTAGTAATCAGTGAGTAGCGAGCTACTATCGACCGTTGATAAATGTGTGAAATATACATAATTTTATAACAAGGTATGATGACTAATAGAAAGCAAGTCAAGGTGAGATGAAAATGACACCAGGCACTTTGAAGCGGCCCATCACACTTATGTAATAGTTAAATATTCATTTATTGTACAGGCAGAAGCGATCGCCGTGCCCGCATAGCGATCGGCGGAGTGGAATCGCAAGACATAGACATAGGTTGCATTGGCACGCCGCAGGGTTCCATAATCTCGCCCGTGCTCTTTAACGTCGTGCTTCTCGGTTTATCCCAGAAACTGGCAGAGATAGAAGGCTTCCAGCACAGCTTGTACGCCGATGACATCACGCTCTGGGCTGGTGAGGGAAATGACGGCCACGTAGAGCTAACTTTGCAGGCGGCCGTCGACGCGGTGCAGGAGCATCTGCGCCACACGGGCCTCGAATGCTCCGCGGCCAAATTGGAGCTCCTGCTCTACAGACCCGCGCGCAGGGGCCGCAAACCCAAGAACACCGATTCCGCAGCCGAGAGCGCAGAAAGAGAAATTAGAATAGTCACATCTGACGGCACCGTCATCCCGCATGTTCACAGGATTAGGTTAGTGGGCTTGCAGCGGTCGGCCAACGGCGAAACCGTACGCCGACTAGAGCATGCGGTTGATGAAACGATTCGGTTGTTGAAACGTGTCACAAACAGGCATAGTGGAATGAACGAAAGCAATACGATCCGCCTGGTACAGGCGTTCGTAACCAGTCACATAAAGTACGTCGCCTCCTACCTCAAGTGGCAGGTGACCGAACGAACGAAGCTAGACCGCCTCATCCGCAAGGCGTACAAACGTGCCATAGGATTGCCGATCGATACCAGCACGGATAAGTTTCTCAAACTGGGTTTATACAATACCCTAGACGAGATAATAGAAGCACACACTATCGCGCAGCTCGAGCGTTTGAAAAAAACAGAACCGGACGACACATCCTCGAGACACTAGGCATCAGCTACCACACGCAGCAGGGCGTAAGTGTCGCGATACCTACACCGATTCGCGAGCGCATCGTCGTTTCGCCGTTGCCCAAGAACGTGCACCCGACGCATCACGTCGGCCGGCGCAACAGGCGGGCGCGAGACTTGCAAAAGAAATACGGCAGCAGCAAAGAAACCGTTTACGTAGACGCGGCCTGTTACGAACGGCGACGCTCTTTCGCGGTCGCAATCACGGACCACAGCGGAACTTGCGTCGAGAGCTCGACGATACGCACAGAAGAGACAGAGGCGGCCGAGGAAGCAGCGATAGCCCTCGCGATAGGAACCATGGACGCCAAGGTGATAATCAATGAGTCGCAGGCAGCGAAACACAACTACTCAAGCGGCCGGATCTCCCGGGAAGCGGCCCGTATTCCCCAAATTCAACATGGCACTATTTGCCGCAAAAACGACAGTTTCCTCGTATGAACCCCCGCCCACAAGGACCCTCCTCTCCCGGGAGACGAGACGGCCCAGGCCACGGCTCGAGGACTTAGATGCTGAGCCGCGGCTCCCGCTGGCAAGCAATCCCGACGTCTAGCCCACCGCGAAAGCGATGCGGGAGGGGACATGGGGGGATCGCATGACCACTTTCGGAGACATCACGCAACACTAAAGTTTGAACACGTGTAAATAGCCACCTCTGCCCGCCAAACTAAACAAGAAACAAGCCTGGAGGCAATTGCAGACACGCACGTATCCTAACCCGGCGATCCTTCACCTCTGCTACCCCGACATTTATTCGTCCGACGATTGTAAAGCGTGCGAAGCCAGAGCGACGCTGCAGCACATGGTGCGGGCTTGCACCGGTAGCGAGCAGCAGGTGTCCCCGATGAATGGGGTAGACTTGGCAGCCTCGAACCGAGGGGTGCGTTGGGAGACGGCCCTGCTCAGCCATGACCTCGCTGATCAACTGTGGGACGTCCGGCACGCTGTGGAAGCCGCCGCCCGTGTCCAAGGACTCGAGGCTGTCACCTAGGCTGGTGTGTTTATGGCCCCACCCCACCCAAATCGCCGCACATTTAGAATAAAGTTTTAATTCACTCACTTTATTGTACAGCCAGTCATACTACGTCTCTTCAACAAAGATACAGAATCACTGTCTGGAATTACCTTCTCGAACTATTCAGTACAAGTATTACAACAAGTGAGGATACATCTTTTGCAATTACTAGCGAAACGCCCCACTTCAAGCATCTCGTCTAACACGGTAGTTACTTCACCAAAGTGGTCGTCTGAAACGGTAAATTTCACTCAGAAGTAAAATAAGTGTACCTTAGGAAAGGAGAATGTTCAATTTACTCAAAGCCTAATGTTCGTTGTCTATTCCTTGCAGCCAAAATATGGAAAAAGCCATATCACGGAGCATTTGCGTTGTGGTGTTGTGCTGCTCTCAAGCATCCATTTGGTCAACAAGGTCGGCTGCATCGTGAAGGCGACGAGGGAGCTGCGGGCCGTTCTTTATTTCATCGGCAGCGCTCGGCCAGAAGCATGCATTTTCACCGTCGTCCGACGGGAGCCAACCTTTTTCACCGAACGCATGCTTGAGAGGAGCACAATACCACTGCGCAAGCGCTCTGTCACGTGGCTTTTTTCCTAAAACCTGGAAAGATGGAGAACGTGAGACGTATCGTAAAGGAAGCAACTCGATGGGTGGTTTCTGAAGGTGCTCTACAAATCTGCGTATCATACTTGGAGTCCTCAGTCAAAATTAAAAAGTTAGGCAATCAAACTTAATTGAGTAGTCAGTTATGGGGAAAAAAAAATCTTAGTTACTATAGGATATTGTGAATAGAATAGTTCGTTCGGTTCAATTCGCTCACCTTTCATTTTGAAATTGTTGGCTCTTGTTATGTGGGACTGTATATACGGGGTCAGTAAAGCAGGTCGAGCCCCCCCCCCCCCCCCCCATGGAGAAATGAAAACTTTCCGCCTATGCCCCAATGCATGTTAATGACATTGTTATCGCAGTTCTACATCGTTTCAATATTACGTCCTTGGTCTTTGTTAACAACTTACTACTTTGCTTTTCCCCCGTTGTGCACGGAAGTAGTGCGTTATCTGTGGCACATAACATTGGTAGTTTACTAATATTTGTTAGCAACAAGCATCTGTTCCTTGTCGAGTATTTTACGCCCAACGCATTGGTTTTGAAGCCTTGCCATATAACAGTTTGAACACACAATGCTAACGAATCAATGACCATTAAGTAACACTGATTACGAAGCACCTACGAAGCGTTGTAGTATTCTCTGTGAATGTCCGTGCGTGCGCGAGCTCACCGCGCGACTTTCTTGCCCCTCCCTTCCCGGTCCCTATCTTATCTTTCTATTCCCCCTTTCCCTTCGCCCAGACTAGGGTAGCCAACCATACGCATTGCTGGCTAACATCCCCGCCTTCTCATTTTATTTCCTCTTCCTCCTCCTGCTCCTCCGTGAACGTCTGCAATTATAATGGAGCTGCAGTTCCCTTCCACAGCATAACGAGAAACAAACTGCCTTTAGTTTTAATTCGTAAAAGTTTTAGGTGTCACAGTGCACATTCCGTGTACTAAAAAAAGAAGGGTCAAATAAAAGTACGCAATCAAAGTGATTCTTCCGAAGAGTAATCGACAACATGAGATAAGCGGGGGATGAGACTCTGCGCATAAACATTTTGAAAATGTTATGACAAGTCAGCCGCCGGGGACACCTAATTGTTATCTGACACCAAAATCTCGGGGTGCCCGCTACTCGCTTTTATCGATCCATTAGTGAGTGGAGGAGCTCTTGTATCATCGCAGCGCATTCACACAGAAAGAAAGAAAGAAAGAAAGAAAGAAAGAAAGAAAGAAAGAAAGAAAGAAAGAAAGCAAGAAAGAAAGAAAGAAAGAAAGAAAGAAAGAAAGAAAGAAAGAAAGAAAGAAAGAAAGAAAGAAAGAAAGAAAGAAAGAAAGAAAGAAAGAAAGAAAGAAAGAAAGGGGTGTGCGAATATTTGGAACTTTGAAATAAGAAATCCAATATTGCGTTATTCGGTTCGGTCTTTCAATCGAATAGTCACTATTCCTAGACACGAATATTTTTTCGAGTAGATCTCAAATATTTCAGGACATCAACTCTGCACAGCGAAACATACATTTGTAGCTGTAGTATGATAAATTTTGTACCCGCGGGCATTGTACAAGGATGAAACATGAGAACTTCTCTTGTGGAGCGGGCTAAGTCGCTCAGGGAGAAAGACTTTACCGCCTATACAACGGTCATTTCCACGCTCCCAACAGTCATGTGTATGCGAGCAAGCTTCTTACTTATTCATAATGCTTGATTTGTGCGTATTATAAGCTACGCTTCTTAACGTGCAATTTAGTGACAGATATTTGCTTACGTAATGAATTCAAGGAAGCAACATAGTTTTCTTTAATCTTGAGAACCACTGTTCACTATTCTAAAACTATTCGAAAAGCATTTCATATTTGATTCGATTCTCATTTGGCATTGTTTATTTCCTGTTCCGTTTCGTCTCAAAATACTACTGGCACATCCCTACAAAAAATGATTAGAAATACAAAGTAGATTTCCGAGATAATTCCAGGAAAAAGTGATGATTTTTTCTTCGGAGGCATATAGAGAGCGATGAGGCATTAGATCTGCCTCATACATTGAAAATACCGCAGTAAAAGACGCAATCAGCGCCACGAATCCACGCCCAAAAACGCAGCCAGTCTCTCTACCTCACATTTATGCACGCAGTGCCAGTTCCGAAGCTGTGGCGGAACACCCATCATGCTACGCAAAGTACGCTGATTCATGTTATGCCCTAGTAAGAAGCATTTGGTTCTTAGCAGCTAATATCGGCTGAAACTTGATACAGAAATTACAAGAACGTATATGCATACGCCTGTTAAACTAGCCTACGTGCAGCGTAACAAAGAAGAACTTGTTTTCTTTGTCTTCTGACGATGGCTTTAGTAGTTCAATCGCTGGGCAGCTAATCTAATTTACGTTTGTATGAGAAAGCCGCATCAGAATGTGCGTATTTACATTACCACCAGCATGGGATAGAAAGGAAGAAAAATATAATGGACTCACAGGGAGGTTATCTAGGAACCTCCCCGTGGACTCATTAGTTGCTTACAAGCTACTAACAAGTAGCTTAACCAGCCAAAAAGCAAGCGATGAAGAAAAACACAACTGCCCCAAAGTGGTTGTGCCAACATTCGAACAGTCCATGTGCGGTGAACAAGTGCCCTTAGCAAATGTGCGTCGGTGTGCAAAACCTGGGCTGCCTGGTTAAACAGAACTTGGTCCTTAACTAAGTTAAGCCCAGGATTTCTCATAACTTAAGCTCCCGGCCGTCTCCTTTTCGAGCTTACGCATGCTGAGCAACGCAGTCTTCCCGGAAGGATGCGGTGGTAATGAAAGAGACAGAATGTGCAGAATTATGCAAATTTTAGGAACACATAAAATGGAAGACATAAAGATGCACATAAACCACTCTGTTTGACCAGCGCTTAAACACTCTGTTTGGAGTTCGTACATCCTTTCTTTATGTTCTCCAGCTCGAGTAAAAGCTTCATTAGCATAGCAAATGCTCTCTTAGTTACTGCTCATTCATTATTGCATTGTTACTGCGGTTTTTTCTCTGTCTTCCTTATTTTTTTCTCTCACGAGGGAGGCTTTCACTTGCACCGTTTCGCCTATAGCGCGAAATAAGCTCTTCAACTTATCGCTAGTCGACTTCACACTGAGTCGCTTCCCTTTAAGTGCTGAGTTCCGATGGTAGATGAACATAAGGAAATCGACTAGGAAGGTGGAGGAGGATGGAAAGGAAGAAGGTAGGGATGCTACCCAGAAATGCGTCTGGTTGGCTACCCTACGCTGGGAGACGGGAAAGGGGCAATAGATAGATGAGAAAGAGATGGAAAGGGAAAGACGCGGTGAGTTCGTGCACGCGCGCGGAGGGCGCCACTAAGTCAAAGGCGTTCACGCAGGCTAGTCGCCCTCAAGAAACACAAAAGTGCCTTCACAGCCTTGTAGGCCGACGATCGATGCGGGCAGTGTTCTAGTAGCGCCTGCATGGACAACGGCCGATCGTCAAGTGGTTGTAACGCGATAGAGAGTCTTTGTCCTAGCCACTGAAATTGACGACAATGGCGCAATAAATGCTCAATGTTCTCTTCACTGCCGCAGACGTCGCACGCAGCACGGTCGTTCATTCCAATCAGGGTAGTGTAAGCCTTCAGGAAGGCTACTGCCAACTACAGCCGGTACAGAAGCGATGACTCACATCGATGTAGCCCAGTCTACTAGCAAGGCTTCACACGCTCCACTTTACTGTGCATAAAATACTTGGACCATCCACAGTGGACGACTGTTTTCTGAAGAAAACAACAAAGGGCCTGAAGGATTTTTTATAGGACAAAGCTTTAGGTATTTGTGATGTATAATGTTTAGCGTGAAGCTTCGTACCCAAACAGTCTGTAGCTTCGTACCCAAACAATCTGTAACGACGCGACATGTCTGTTTTGCCTATAAAGAGTACAGGAAAGGGATTATTTAAGACAAGCTGACAAAAATAACACATTCGGGACGTCAGGCCTCTATCTATCTACTGCAAAATTTAACTAAATCTTAGCAGCAGTGCGATTGGAGCTTGCCCTATCCAGCCTACTTTTTCAATAGCCATGCTAAAAGGGAAAAAAAATATATCCGCTAAAACTAAAAGAACAACCTTTTTATTGGAAATCCTTTCCCCCTTGTTTTTTCCTTAACCTTGCGTTTCTACCAACGCCATCAGACCTTATCATTGCTAGAGTTGGCTGCTGCTGTCAGCAAGCTTACAGCCGACCTCACTGAGCTTACACCAGATGGACGAAGCGTGGTAAATATGCGTTTCTTGAGAATTCCCTAATGGGTTCCTTCGTTTCTCCTAAGCCTCACTGTGGTGCCAGCTGAACTAACCGAAGGCGCAGTTTAGCGCCTGTTACAGAGCACAACACAGACAGAAACAAATAGAATACCCTAGTATTCCCTTTCACTTCACCACTTTGGACACCTCAAACCTAATAATTTGTTTCCTTTTGTTCCCCCATGCAACAGCACAAGGCAACAAGCGCTCGTTCGCAGCCACACTGAAGCATATGATTCGTTGCATTTCCATCGGGATAGCAATTTGAACGAGTTGGTCGAAGTTCATGACGTAAATACAGTGCAAAATACTAAGTAGTGGGAAAAACTGCGGGAATAAAAATATACGCCTCAGTGTGGTTATATAGGGCCCTATATGTGCACTTCTTTTCTTAAATTAAAGCACACACATTTTCCCATGCCCTTCAATTTTTTGCTTTGATTTTATAGTCCTGAGCTTGGCATTCTCAGAACAGCAATGCATGACACTGTACTGGTCTAAAGCTATGGCGAGAACTTCTGCTGCCACTGCTGCCACTGCTGCCACTGCTGCTGCAAAAGGCGAAGCAAAAAGTCAAAGCAAACGCAGCGCAAGAGTGGAAGTTGGAGGCAAAAAAAGCTTGCTTTAAAATATCTGCTCAGACATCGTTTTTAATCAGTCACAATTCTTTTTAAAAAACGCACTAGTACTTTAGAGCAATTCGGCCCAACGTCGACAGCGGCCAGGGACCTAGAATTCTGGACTCCGTGAGGGGATAGTTGTCCGTCTTGTGGAGCGTCGTGCTGAGGACATTTATTTTGCTTTGAAGCGACGGCAATCGTACAGAACGTCCGATGTTGTCTCTTTGCACCCGCAGACTTCACATTCCCTACTTCTGGCCATTTCATTGCGGTAGGAGCAGGCATTATTAAAAGCTTCACCAAGCCATAGACGACATATGAGAGTTACCTCCTGTCGTTGTAAGCCATGCGGAACGCGGAGCTCTATATCGGATATCCAGGCAACAAATGCGCTAGTTTGTAATGTGTGTGGAATTTCACTGAGCCGCCATCAGCTCACGAGCAACCCCACGAAGCTTTCCCGCTGCGTCTGCTCTTGACATAAAGATATTAATGCAATCGTCACTGTCATGGGCAGATCGAGCAGCTGCATCTGTTTGCTAGTTTCCAATGATATCGCATTGACTTGGCGATCAATGAAAGACAATGTCATGTGCTTTGTCAACTGGCTGACGGTAAATTTCTCTTGTGTCTGCTTAAAGGTCTTCGTGGGGTCAACGGCGTAATACAAAGAGCAAAGTCTGGAGCAATCTCCCCCTTGGAATAGCACTAGATGGACCATTTCCGGAGTGTTTCCTCATTGATAAAATGAAGTGCCGCACGAAGGGCTGCAAGCTTGGCAGCCGTCATTGATGTCAGGTGCAATGTCTTGAATATTATCTGAATAGATTTTTGATGAGACAAATACTGGAGCTGCCCAACTAGAATACATGATCGATCCGTCGGTGTAAGTAAACATGTAAGCGATCACTGTGGACTTTGGGTAGTAGCAATAATTCTGCCATTTCTAGTGGGGCTGACGGCACTTGTTCCTTATTCTTGATTTCTGGAATGGTAAAGCACACTCGAGTCGAATGCCGAGACTACGCTGGCAACGAAGGTCATGCTGCGAGGACGTAATTCGATGGTAACGATGCTACGGGAGTAGTCAGGAGGCAGCTAAATTCGTATGAGGCATAGTTGTTGGTACGTCAGCAAGATAGCGAAGAGGTAGTCTTGTGAAGTGTGCGCTCTTAGAGCGTCGACTGCAATGAACGTCGCTATAGGATGGTCTCGCAGTGCGGCGATTATGGCTGCTTTGCATGCACACTTAAGGAGGCCCAGGAACGTATCTAGAACGTGAGCTATTATCGATTTGAATGCGTAAAGGTTCGTTCAATTAGTGTTACCCAGCACGGGCAGGGGGTATTTTAGGGAGCTATGAAATATTGAATGGTTTAGCAGTAGCATCAATTGCAGAGAGCCGACCCAAAGCTTTCCGCCTACAAATATGAATGCACGGGCTATTGCTCTAAACCATCGTTTCTTCAACTATTGGTTATAGTGTATACTAGAAGAAAAAATGAAGTTGAACCTCCCCTTCGTGTATAAATTCGTGGTCGACGACGACTTCTATATTTTTGCAATTATATGCAATTACTTCTATATTTATGCATATAACATAGGTTGTCATTGGTTTGTGTGTTAATGCGCCTCAGTGGAACTTTTATGAAGATAGTTCTAGTTATTTCTTGTGCAGGTAACAGGGGGTTTGTGCGACAGCCTTCTGTAGTCTCTATCCGATCTGCGGACGTGTCATGCCGGACGCCCAGATGCTGATATCATCTACATTAATCGATATCTAGACTAGTTGTCTGGACCTTTGTTTGAAGCTTGCAACTCTCTATTAGACCTGGCATCGTTCCGTCCGATCTCTCTTGTCATTTGCGTTGGTGAACTAGTGGAAAGCATGGTGTTCACGTGCTTTGAATGGTACTTAGAACATAATGAGGTACATTCGCATGCCGTGCATGCATGCACGTGCGTCCTGCAGGACTTTTATTAAAGTATTTCCAATCCAATTCGCATGTAATATCGGGCTTCCGGTGCGGTCGATCACCAACTGATAACGTGCTCGATTTAGCATCTGTTCAACACCAAAAGAATGTGAAATGGTTATCGGCAGCGGTGTTTTTATTTATGTCAAACGCACATATGGTGATGTAGCACACCAAGCAATCCTCAATGCTTTAACTGATGTGGGCATTGGTGGTCGTGCATTGTGCTGGATTCACAGCTATTTGGAGGATATATTCTTGAACGAAAAAACCAGTCAAAAACACAAAGGACAAGAGGAGAGGTTCACACGCCAACGACTACGCTCACACCGTTCACACGTGTTCAACGTTCAACGTTCACACCACCACAACGACCACAACGACCAGTCGTTGTGGTGTGAACCTCTCCTCTTGTCCTTTGTGTTTTTGACTGGTTTTTTCGTTCCAGTATGTACCAACTGGCCCAGATTTCAACCCTTCTGCAAAGATATATTCTTCTTCGCGCTCAGAGAGAGTGGAATGAAATCCCACCATCTAACCAACAAATGTGTGGGGAGTGTTGAGCCCCACGCTATTCAACGTAGGCCTCGTAGGATCCCGTTGCGCAAGGCGGTGCTGCAGATA
Organism: Dermacentor albipictus; assembly: GCF_038994185.2. NCBI lineage: Eukaryota > Metazoa > Arthropoda > Arachnida > Ixodida > Ixodidae > Dermacentor > Dermacentor albipictus. Next base: position 377,241,602 of record NC_091821.1, read on the forward strand.
TATGAGCTCGCAGCTACTGTAAACAGTAGCGCAGTGGTGAGCCTGTTAGCCCATGCATATGCCGCACTCGCGGGAAGCTCCCGCGAGTGTCCGAAACTCATGGCTTTACTGGACTGCAAAGCAGGCTGTAGAATTGCTTTTCTGGAGAAGCTTGTTAAAGTACATGCCAGCGTACAAACATTTTTTAGGTGGTGCCTCATTTCTCTCCGAGCTGCCGGAAGCGACCACCACGCCCGCATTCGTCTAGCGACTGCAAGCCCACAGTAAACACACAAAGAGAAAACAACTACTTGACAAACTCCTGTATCACGCACTCTATGTCTGAAGAGTCGCGTGCATTACGAAGTTGCTCGCAACGTCTACCTGCCGTGATAAATTTCAGTCGGAGTTGGTCCATATATTATAGGAATTATAATTACCATGCAAGACTGTGTTTGCGAGAGTAGCAGAGCTGCTTATCGTATATCTAGGTGTGCCAGAGAGGTTAGTTTGCTGTTCGCGTTCATGCGTATCATTTTTCGCTGAACCCTTCATTTGAACAAGTTCTTAGAGAAAGCGCACATAAGGCGCGAGGTTTTGATTTTGAGACGTGAGCGTTGCATAGCACTTGAATAAACAATTTGAAGGAGGAGGAGAATGAAAAGGAAGGAAGGAAGGAAGGAAGGAAAGAAGGAAGGAAGGAAGGAAGGAAGGAAGGAAGGAAGGAAGGAAGGAAGGAAGGAAGGAAGGAAGGAAGGAAGGAAGGAAGGAAGGAAGGAAGGAAGGAAGGAAGGGTAGCGAAGTCAACCAGACGCACGTCTGGTTTGCTGCCCTACAAAAGGGAAGGTGTTTAAAGGAAGAACAGAAAGCAGAGGAAGAGAAGAAGGTACTATCGGTGTGAGTCAGTGCGGATGCCCATAACTTCACGCCTGTCCTCGATCACTGAGGCCATTCGCGTTCAGGAAACGCAGCAGTGCCCGCGTCGCTTTATAAACCTGCGACGCGTGGGGCCATGGCCCGAGAATCTTAGTCTTTGAAAAGGGTCTATCTAATTGGTTTAACACCCTCTGATGAACGTCGCGGTCGTTGTCATCGAGATCACAAAAACACAACACGTGCTCGATCGTCTCTTCTCAGTTGCACGAGTCATAGATCAGTGTATCGGACATTCCAATAAAGAATGAGTAGGCTTTGGTAAAAGCCATCCCTAACGAGAGGCGGCAAAGTAAAGTTGCATCATGGCGGGAGAAGTTCGATGGAATCTGCAGCTTCAATATACGGTCCAGCCGGTGGAGACGGCAGTTGGAGAAAATCTAAATGTTTCGGTGTGTTCCACAAAGTTTCAGTCTTGGTTTGAGCAAGTAAATGAAGACCCCTCGCTGCATCTATTCTTGATAAGAGTATATGAATTGTCAGAGTTTCTTTATGGGTTAACGGGACGGCATCACAAGGTCATTTCCGACGATGACACAGTGCCCCGGAAGCCATTGGAAGATGATGTCATGTCCGTTTATGAGGACTTGGTGGAGAAACTCTCTTGTCGCAAGCACCAGTTGGTCGTGAGTCTTGCGTCGTTAAGACTGACTGCAGACGCTGAAGGGCTGCCTTGGAGTCACAAAAAATGACCCATTTTCGAGGTTTGGCTTGTGCGATGTAATTAAAAGCAATACGTAGAGCGGCAAGTTCTGTTGCCGTAGAGGTTGTTATATGGGGCACTTTGGAAGCAATTGTCATTTGTAAGGCCGGGATGATACCAGAGCCTGTGGAGCTGGTGGCTGAGACAGACCCATCAGTGTAAATGTGCGCTCTTTCTTCACATGCCTCGTTCAGTAATGACAATGTGAACTGACGTAGATCCACTGTTGAATGACGGGTCTTCTTCGTTATTCCCTGACTCGTGAGGCGTACTTGTGGTTGTCGTAGGAACCACAGCGGTAACCATGGTCTTGCTGTTCGCGAAAAGCCCGACGGAAGGTAGACTTGAGTGGTCGCAACAAGTTTGGAAAATGTGCTTCGAGGTCTTTGTGCTAGCAAAGTTGCAATATAATGATTGGGTCATGACACGGATGTCGAATATGTGCTCTAAGGCTGTCAATTGTTATATATGATGGAACCAAGTAGCCTCTAGCAATCATGATTGCTGCATGAGTCAAAGCGCATCTTGCTAGTCAAAGATATGTCCGTAGAGCCTGACATTGCGACCTTTCGAGGGTACGAATGTTTGTTTTACATGTGTTCACGCAAACCGGCAAACTGTACCTTAAAAAGCCCAGAAATAGTGCTCTGCACAGCTACAGCATGGACCATACCGACGTGCCCTAGGTTTTACTGCACAGGAACCTCAGTATATGTACAATCGAAATTAGTCTCCGCTTGAGGTAGACGCTGTCGGGGCTTCATGAATGGTCCCTGTGCACAGTCACACCTAAGAAGCGGTGAGACTTCTTGTATTTAATAGTTTGACCATTGAGAGACGCAGGGTATGGTGCCATGGGTTTGCGCGTAAACGCGATTGTCGCGCATTTTTCGATGAACACTCCAAGGCCTTGTTTGCGAAGATACGAACAGGTTAGGGTGGCTGCCCTCTGAATTCTTGCGCGCACTTGAAGACGAGTTACCGCAGAAGACCAAAGACTCGTATCATCAGCGTGTATTCTTAAGGGAATTGTCTTGGGTAATATTTCAGAAAGGCCAATAATAACGTCGTAGATGACACCGGTGACGACGTCAGACCTAGCGGAATGTGGTAACGGACCTTCATTCCGTCCAGGTTGGTGACGTTGCACCGAGTATTCAGCGCGGCCGCGTGCGTGACATCAATCGCCAGTACGTTCTTACGCGTATTCAATCTGATATCAGTAATTTCATCATCATCATTTATTGTCCGTTAAGGACCCCCTTCAGGGTATTACAATTGGGGGCACCCCTCATTCAGCACCGATCCTTCCAGCATGACGGAGACAGTGTGCCTGTGGAAGTGTTTCATGTTGCCGTCGGGCACAGCAGGAACAAAAAGGATGGTGCCGGTCACAGGCCTCCGTTGTGGTATTTCATTCATTTTCCTCGATGACGAAGAGGTCCTGGTGTTACATCTCTTCGCTTTACGGCTCACAACAAGTTCTAGGTCATCGTCGGAGGGCTCCTCTCGGCTCATTGAGTAGATACGGGTGTGCTCGCTGTCAGTGTCACTGTGAGGACCAGTCCGCTTTTTTGGCGCGGCCCCCACTGACGTCGCCGAAACAGGCATACGTCAGAGGTGGTCCACATTCATCGCCGACGGAGAAAGAAGTGACGCGTCAGAGGTACAGGCATAATTTTACAAAAGAAAAGCAAGGTATATTCAAACAACCTTGTGCCAAGCAGACACTTCGTTGTGTTGCAGCTTAAAAGAACAAGCGCGTAAGCGAACCAGAAAAGAATATATACAATGCGTGTTTGTAGTAGTTATTAGTAACGCAGACGGAAGCGGTTCGCTGTTTTTGATCACCCCTTTCACTTTCTTTTTCAGAGAAGGTAAACAAGGCACATACACTCCCAGCTCAATGGGGGAAAGAGAGAAAATCCGTATATTTCTGTTCGAGACTTATACTGTCAGTCATAGTTACAACTTTTTGCTGTTTTGCTAATGCAGAAATTGTTGTGAACGACTATTAACAAAAAAAAATGGATGTTGCTATTAGCAGCCAAAGTGCCTATTCTATTTAAACTAACTCTCAAATAATTAAGCTTCTTTCACAAATAGTATCTAATATCTATCTCCTTTCTTATGGAATGTTTCCTTTGGAAATCGTTACAACATGGTTGTCAGGTTAACCAGTGTGAAATCATTGCTCCATGAGGTTGGCGAGGCACCTCGAGGTTCACTCGCCGTCTCAGTACAACCAACGTTTTAGTAAAATCATTTCCTCCCACGCAACCGATTTTGCTACACCGACGGGCCATCGCGACCTCCATTTCGATCTCATAAAACTGGATTTAGTTGCAACTTCTGATCTTAGACTTGCACTCCGTAGATTACGCCACGCGGTGCGAACACGATCGGGCAAACTCTGCCTTTGCGCAATGATCCATCCCCATAGCACGAACCACGATGCTTGAGCAGATGCACAGCAGCATTCGTTCAATTCTCGGGAAAGTGACCCGAGTTCGCGATATGAAACTGACCTCATCAAACTGCTTAATATTTCTCGTTGCCTCCGCAAAAGTGTTAGAGCGTTAACAGTCTTTTACGCTCTGTTGTAAAGCTAAGAGATCCAGAGGTTGCCTCACTTTTATGTATGGTCCTGTACGAAGATAAATTCGCTGCAACGCGAAGCCGCATTTATTATTTCTTTCCATCCGTCTGTGGGTCACCTATTTGGGAACGAACCCAATTTCTTTTTTTTTCACTTTCTTTTTCTGTCACCTTTACCTTTTTACTGCATACCTATATCACTTCAGTTTCCGTTTTTGCAGCTATTGCTTCTTTCTCCCGACGTTTAGTGCGTCTCCTCTGTTTTCACAGAGGCGGATAACTTTGGTTGAACATTAAGGTGACATTGTCCTTTTGTTCTCTTTTGATTTTTCTACGAGCTGGTGGTATGGGTGTGCTTAAGCCCGTCCATTGCGTGAGCATTTGGGGTTGTTCAGCCAGCACCTCGTCCTCTATTTTATCTTCAGGTTATATGTGCGCTGGGGTTATCACTAGAGGGCACGAGCAGGGCTCATCGACAAGCGCGCAGTAAAAATACATCAACGACTAGAATTTTTTGTTTTAAATATGGGCGGAAAAGGGAGGGGACTTCCATAGCCCAACACTTCATTGTCTGCACTAGTTCGTAATCCTCTTTGAGAAACTGCGTTCTTCAAGGGGCAAAACACGGTTTGTACCACAGAAGTAACATCAAAACACACTTCTTGTGGCTGTCTTCTTTTTTTGCATTCGAGGAATACGGGCTGCCATAGTCAATACCTGATAAATATCGGCTACAGTTAGAAAGAGGGAAATTAATGCTCGCATTACCTATCTGTTTCTTTAAGCACTATTTAATGACGACTGCATTGGCGCGTGAGTGGATATTTAGTCGAGCAGCAAGAGGGATCCAGACAAGAAAATAATTTGATTCTGAAATCTACAAAGCAACATTGGATACATTACAATAATCTTAGCTCATGCTCTATCGACCTAGTACTTTCAATCTTATCATTACACCGTACACGTACCGAGTCTTTCGCGTTGGTAATGTGCACATCGTCAGCCCCAGCAGCAGATTACTAAAAGAACGATAAGCAAAGTCGAAGGCCATGCTTTTGCGTACTGTAGAAGCAGGAAGCGCTCAACTAAAGTAGGTCAACGCTATCATATTTTGAATGCAATCTTTTGCGAATGAGAGTAAACCGAAACAAGCGCTGCCACAATTGCAGACGATGAATATGTGACTGGAAAGCCATAAATGGTAATTCGTTTTCTCAACAACTTCTTTTCAATACACTCGACATTGTCTCAACATTATTGCTTGATAAGGCATCCAAAACAGAAGAACGCACTAACACCACCATTCTCTTTGTCTACGTTGCTCAAAAGACCATTTACAAATTGCTAAGCAAATAAGCTGAGCGATAGCGGAAATAGCGAGTGCGTCGGCCTCATAACTGGATGCTGCCGCCGAGCATTAGTTCGATTTTCAGAGGCGTTGCTGACCTAAGTTTTGTTTTTCTTAGCCACAGGGACCAGGCTGACCATAAAGAGGAGAAGGTGGCTGAAACACACAACGAAACAATGATGGCGGCGCTGTAACCTAAATGACGGAATAAAGGGTATACCGAGAAAATCCAACTGAGAGCTTGTACCTGCTTTCGGAATAAAGAAACGGTAAGGAATATTTTCGATAAGTTCCTAACAGCGCTTTGGGTCTGGATCTAATGTCTCGATCGTTTGTGTCGCTAGCAGCTACCCACCAATAAATTAGAGACGACGTGTTTGACTATGGTACCGTACAGAAATATCTTTAAAATTTTAGGAGCTTTTATAACATAATGTCCGACTGCACCCACCCCCTCCCCTGATTTCCCTCAAAAACAACTGGAAATACTGTCAATGCCTCACCGCTTCAATCTAATGTGATCTCCGCATGTTCGGATCACATGTTAGTTATTACGTGCATTGCGGCAAGCGTGCTTTGTCGCACATTCACCTATGTTCAGGTGAAGGTCACCGCACAATCGCTGTCTTTTTAGCATCGTTCTATTCAATTTCAAAAGGTTAGAAAGTTGGACGAGCTGGTACGGTAACATATTCTTGGATTGTAGCGCGAAGTGACAAATATTTGACAAATATTTTGAAATGGCAAGCGTCATTTAATCCCTGTGCTTTGTTGGTAGTGCCATCGCGCACCCATGTGTAGAGTAGCAAACCGGTTAGGCTAAACTGGTTAACCTCCCTGCCTTCCTTCTCCACTGTTTCCTTCCTTCCTTCCTTCCTTCCTTCCTTCCTTCCTTCCTTCCTTCCTTCCTTCCTTCCTTCCTTCCTTCCTTTCAAGGGATAACCGGCACGTGCAGCCTTATTATCTTAACTTTACACATGTTGACCGCCTTGTGTTCTTATCATAATATCGTTGAAAAATACTATGCGCCTAATGTTTCTCTCATGCTGCATAGGTGAGAAAACGTTTGAAAGTATAAGCATTTCATGACATTCCACTTTGAGCTTGTTTCAAGTCACCAATTGCTTTACCATTTTTGTGTGCGCTACGTACGTCCTACAAAAATCCGCTGCCGCACTCAGGCGTGGACTGAAATGAGTTCTCGGCGTTCGATAAACCTGCAACGCCAGTCTATTTTTCGCCTCGTGCGTAGTGCTCTGGTTGCTCCTGCGCGTGTCCTATGAGCGAAGTTCCATAGTCCTCGTTTCTTCGAGCGCGCACCTTCCACATTAGTGTTACGATTTGTTATTTCATTTCATTCATTTATTTTCCTTTCTAAACTGTAGCATGCCAAACCAATAATGTTCTCTGCGGGCCACATTGAAAAACATGCGATTTGAGTAAATCAAAAGGAATATCCTTCAAGAGTACACGTAAGTGATTGGAGGAGCAAAGCTGTAAGATACAATCTGAAGACTTACGAGGGACCCGGGGACCAGCAGTACAGCAAATTACACGCACGCTTAGGCTTCTGCGTGTAGAAATGTACTATGGGAGAGACGGCGCCGGGCGTCTTCGACTTGAGCCAAACGCGCATTAAGACAAAAAAACGTGAACGCTGAGGGCATTTGTGCAGCAAGTTTCACTTATCATTTACCTCCACTTACCTCCATTTACCTTCACTTATCATTTTACCTCCGACTTTCTAGATGAAACGGGATTATCTCCTGTGATGGGGATTGACCGCTCTAAACGGACGCCAAATATTTCGTAGAACGCAGAAGTAATCACGTTGTTATTTCCACGTCTTTTTGACCCGGGTATTAGCAAACCTTTGCTTTTTGGCTGGTGAAATACCTTAGTACGTAAGGCGTCTTCTAAAGCGCCTCAGTTTTTAGGCTTACCTTATATGTTACTTACCTCGAACATTTCGTCTCTCTTTGTCTAGCGGAGTATGGATTTACATGAAAAAAAGTCATAAGTGGCCAGGTACGCGGACAACTGAAATGAAAGAAATAAAATTATTGCATATTTTGTTTCACGTCTGTAATGAAAACAAGGTAAATCCTGACATCGCATTACTCAAATAAAGTGGTAGCAGTTATCTTTGCGCGTAACCAAAAGTAAGAACAAAGCACTGTGGCCCATGAGAAGGTGTGACCATGCGGTGGTGTTACCAGCGTAAGCAGCTAGGCTTGTTTGACCGTGTAGAATCCCGCATTCTACAGAAGTTGCTTCTCTGGAGCAGCTTTACTAGCGACTTGAATTAGCTGTAATTAAACTACACTGTTTGGAACGTTGTCCACATATAACGCTTTGGAGCACTTGCTTAGCGCATTTTACACACGAACAGTAACTTAGCCACGGTTATTTAACTTCTCACATACATGAGATATAACGTTAGCTCCATGTTCACCGAATCTGGTCTCAGCGGTAGTTATAGTTTTTCCGATACAGCGAACTAATATAAATTTCACGTCATTCCTTAGATACACAACGCTTTGGGGAACTTGCATAAAGAATTCCCTGAAAAGGCTGTAATTACGCCGCACACTATGAGTTTTGCCTGCAAATTTGCCATAATAATGTTCCATACACGCACGCATGCACGCACATACATACATACATACATACATACATACATACATACATACATACATACATACATACATACATACATACATACATACATACATACATACATACATACATACATACATACATACATACATACATACATACATACATACATACATACATACATACATACATACATACATACATACATACATACATACATACATACATACATACATACATACATACATACATACATACATACATACATGTACATACACATTTACATACATGTGTGTGTGTGGGTGCGTGCGTGTGCGTGCGTGCGTGCCTGACGCCAACGCCTTGACTGCGGCTGGCGTGTTGCTGTCATTGCTTTTTCAATAAACTAATTTTACCTTTGAAGCTACTTTAATAATTGCTAAAGGAAAAACAGGATGTGCCCTTGAACCGAGCTTCAACGTGGAGTCACTCGTGGAGCTACTCAAACGCGGAGCAATTGCTTTACAACATTGCCTAGCTGGCTGTGCCACTGGCCCCTCTAGTACATCGAGATTAATTCCACCGAATCGGTTTGCTGGTGGCGGCTCTTCAGCCAAACCTGCCTGTGCGTGTAGTTTGCTGCTCACGCGCACGTTACATCAAGCCCTAGAGGGCTTGATGTTAGCCGCACCGCTTTGACAAGCGCTCGTCAATAATGCTTTAATAATAATCTAGGCAGAGGCTGCATGGCATGCTACAGCTCGAGAAAAAATAAAGAAATCGATAACTGACAGCCTCTATACAAAGAGCCATGCGTGTACTGTCTGCACACGAGGCGCTAAGAAAGTCGCTGTTCGACGCCGCAGGAACAGAATGCACGTACACTTTCCAGTAAACGCTGACTTGGCTGCTAAACACTCAGAAAAACATCGCAGTGTTGGAAGCACTATCATCTCCCTCCTTCTGCGGATAGTGGACGCGTCGTCCACTGGTCTATCATTTCTGTCTTTCTTTCGCTCGTCTCTCTCTCCTTCCGAAATCAGTACTATCATTCCCCGCGTCTCCATATTTAGTGCGCCGATGTACTGAATCCGAGCACACATTGGGCATTGTAGAATTGATCCCCTCCTTTGTCGGCACACTTTCGAACCGATTTCCTTATACATCCGAAGCAATGAGGCAACCCTCCATATTTGCATTTCGCCACTCGAATTGGTCTGGCATCCCGTATATACGTTGTTATGGGCTCGGCTACTGTTTCGTTGAAGCCATGCTCTGTTTCAACAAGGAAGCGGCACACAAAGCGATATGACAGCAGCCGCCACCGGCAGAGCAAGTAGGAGAACTCACTTCCCAGAACCTTCTTAACGACAGTTCGGTGCAAGTAAAGCAGCAAGGAAACAGAGGAAACGCGAGGAAAGAAAGAAAAATAAAGCACAAGGATTTTATTCTTCCTTTTTTTATTTCTAGAGCCAGCATACGACAGCCAGTCTACTATGCAACCATCGTCGTACCTCTATTTGTCATAGGAACTCATGGGCTGAGATACCTGCCAGCACACCATTTTGTTTTTCCCCTCCATGGTCTGTTTAAGTGATTGTGCACTACGGAACTGCGTTTGGTGGATACTGGTGAATCAGTGTGGGAGGTTTCGGCTGAACCTGTTGTAGCAGTTGGAACAAATATTCCTTGTCACAAGCAAACAACAAACTTGAAGAGTTGGCCTTTTTTTTTCTTTTTGCTATCGCACGTCAAAGAAAGGACTAAGGCGCCAATAGAACCGGTTAAGTTGAAGAGAATGGGTAAGGTTTCTAACGCACTTTAACAAAATCCAGTTTAGCAGCTTCGGCAAAAGCAGCGATACGAAGAAATAAGCACTGCGAGAACACTGTTTACATCTTTCCCTTATACATACCCGTTACGGTCAATATTGCAGAGTTAAAAATGCTCTCGTGAAGCCTTGCAAGCTAGAAACAGCTAGCCGCATTGGCAACCAGGTCCCTTGCGATCGAAAACAACAGAATGATGAAAACACCAGAATGCCATCAGTTAATATTACGAGGAGAAAGAAAAGCCCTGTCAGGGCGCACGTTTGCACCTTTTCTTGCCTGCAGCGTTGATATTGGCGAATGAGCATTATTATACAAACCCACGTAGATACGTTACAGTTTATGAGCATGCACTGCTGAGAATCTAGTACGAGTGGCAAGTACTATTAATGGAACTTATCGTACTTCACTTGGCTCATTAAAGGTAAACCCAGCGCAAATCCCGATTTATCTATTGGCATAGTAATTTATATTAAAAGCACTGCGATGAGTATCTATAGCGCACGTTACATAAACTTTTTGTCTAATAAAAAGTTAACGTGTACAACACTTATTCGCTAGGCAAAGTATTCATTTTCTTCAGGCCTGACACAAAAAAAGAAAGGTCATTTGGCGCATGAACGGTGAAAGCACGCCCGAAACGCTTGAAAGCATTTCGAGAAAAATGGTTCCGGGAACTCAGTTGGCGCATTAAGAGCTTTTGTTCCTCTTCTAATGAATATATATTTCAGGAAAAGAACACCGAGTAATCACCGGAGGCGTTGAAGCAAGGATTCTGCACGCGCCGACAGCACCCAGCAAACTTTTGCTCCGGTAATTTATGGCAGGAAAAAACAATCCCATTTCTCGTTGTGCCAGTTTTTAGGTGTACGGAAGAAGCTTTCTGAGGTACGACATGTTTTCATTTTTGTGTTTGTTTTGTTCGCTATCAGGAGTCCCATGCATACTGGATGGATCGCTTAGGGTGGCAGGACCAAGAAATGCTACACCCACTAGCTTGCGGTAATAGCGTTTAGTTCGCCGGCGTGAAGAAGCATTTGTGTCTCTCTCTCTCTCTCTCTATATATATATATATATATATATATATATATATATATATATATATATATATATATATATATATATATATATATATATATATATCACATGACAACACATCTTTTCCTTCTATTCAGTTTTCAGTTGCTTCTATAAACTCTGCTATCCCTACCACTGGTAAGAGAAAATAAAAGAAGAGAGCAGCGATTGAGAGCGCAAAGAGTGCATATGTTAAGGGATGCCCATCCTCTTCGTTACAAGATCGTTGCAAAAAGCAGCATGCACGAAGAACAGGACCACCGTAGTGAAAGCCACAACACCGAACGTATCTGGTCGTTGATAAAACTTGAGCTGTCTCAAGGAAAAAAATAATCTTCGACTTGTAACAAATTCACAGGCTTCCTGAATGTAGTTGGGTTTTTAAGTACGACATGTTGCCCTCGTAGGTGTCGCACAATTTCCAGAAACTGGCACTAAACAAAAATTTCAGGCTTGCGCATTCCTGGAAGCTGCAAGCTAATTTGCTTCCATTCGCCAAATGAGAATGTCTTGCCTATGTTCCGTTGCATCCTGTTTACCGTGGGCTTCCCTGGTCCTCTGGAAGCAAGTAGAACTGACTTCAATTAATGCAGGGAAGAGGCTCCAGTAAGTAGAAGTCTCTGTGCCGCGTGATTACTTCACAGCTTGAAACGCATTTTTCTTTTCCTTTCTTTTTCGAGTGCCTGAAGTTATAATAACAAATGAAAATCACTTGATATTTTTCCCCTTATAATTACGTTTCGGGGACCGGTTTAGTTTTGGCGGCACCTCTTGTCTGTTATGTTGACACCTCTACGGTCATCAGCAGCTTAACGGAATTGACGGACACACAAAGCACACTTAGAGCTCTTAACTGCGGGGGCAGTAATAAACGGATACATGAACTTAAATATTCTGCAGTTTTCGTAGCGAAACCATCTCTGAGCGCCCGATATTTCCTCGACGCTGTGTTAGACTTTGATTCAGCGTAGGCTATGCAAGCGTGTTAAGGGCGCATGTAAACGCGGGCATCTTTAGGCTTCTGCGCTGGCATTCAAACACGGTTAATCGGTATTTTCAGTGGAATCTGCTTAGTGTTTTCTGGAAGTCCCTTCTGGCGACTGAATGAAATTCCCTTGGTATAAGGCTCCGCCGGTAAACGTACTGTATTTTTTTTTCTAAGTCGTTAAATACGTATCTTACTGTGTATGCAGTATGGCGCGGGGAAAAAATATCCCCTGAAAGGGGGCGGAAAAAAAAGGAGAAACAAAACAGCAATGCCTCACCAGTTGGTAGAGACGGTAACTAGAAATTTGCATTTAGAAAGCATTGACCGTTTGCAATTGCACTCTGACTTCGCTTTTTTCGGAACAGTTTCTATTCTTTAGCGATTACAGTGTTTTGGCGCCTGAGTATATGCGACAGCGACCTGCCTAGAAGAAAAAGTTCAATCTTCCCTAAGTCTTTCTTTATGATTTGATTTCTTTGTACCCGAAGTATTCTCAAAATTAGACATGTAGGTTGCAGCGCACAAATGGGAGAGAATGTAGAAGGGTGTCATGGACATAGTCACTTTTTTCTTTAACTAGATATGATCAGAAATGTCAGGTAAAATATAAAAAAAACAATCACAAGAGTAAACATTACTCACATCACTTCCTCTACTGCCTTGAACGCCACGGCCACTGTCCTTAGCTAAAATAGCCATCGGTCTGATAGTACAATAGATTACTTGTTTAAGCCTATAAAGGCTTCACACATGATCTGGCTTGCTTCAATAAAAACACGACTGTGGTCGTCGCGGTTCAGGCCTGTCATCCCGCTAATATTAATAGTATGTATTTGACCATTGGTTTCCTTGGTGGCTATTCGCGCTCCTTCCTGGAAAGTTCACTGCACTTAAATGAATGGTTTTCGTTGCTGCAGGCTTCACCTGTTGCGCAAGGAAAACTGCGTTCATAATAACTCATCGCATGTTAGCCACCTTAAGGCTCTAACGGCGTACGATGCGTGGAGAGTTAATTAGCCTGCGCCCTTATTGTTTGATAAAAGCAATTGTTTCTAGCCTAACGCTCGCTTGCACCTAATAGTTGATTGTCACTTAAGAATACGCCAAAGGGGATGAAGGCAAAAGCTTGTGCGCTCACAACACATTCATTTAATTACTTTGCCATTCTCATTCGAAAACATTTTTCCTTCCTATTACTTGTTTTCTCTTGTTTTCTCTTTCAGTCGCCTAGACATCGCTACTGGCTCTGCGTGATTAATAGCACGCTAGAACGGTCGTGCAAAGTCTATGAAGACCATTAAGACACATGCGCAGGTTCACTGAATGATTTTTTTTTACACGTTAATCGACGAGGGTAACTACACGGGCTTGTATATATGGTGTCTTCCACTTCCTTGTATCGCAGGCAGAATGAAAGGGACACGGAAAGACAAATTAGACAAATACACAGCGCTAACTTTCAACAACCGATGTATTCCCAGTTCTCGCAGGCGTGCTTATACTCCTCAAAACGTCATAAGAAACTTGTACATTGCTCGGCAAATATGAACAAAACCGGGAAAAACCACACGCAAGCACTTTTGTGGGCACACTGATTATTCGAAAGGGTGTGTGTTCAACGCAAACAGAGACAATTGAGCTATTCTATAGATAAAGAAATTGATTGCTCACTGGTGCATGCGCTTGAACTTTTGTGCCATAACGCCGGAGGGTAGTCATATTTTCGCCCCATGAGCCATCTAAGGCTTTCGCCCTAATCAAGGTTGCGTGTCCTCTATCGGGAGTAGATTGTTGACACGTATCATCACCTCATTCCGGCGGCTCCATAGCGCAACATGCTATGGAGAGAGAAAAGTGAAGGAAAGACCGGGACGTTAGCCAATGTAAGTGCCGGCTGGTTACCCTGTGCTGGGGAAAGGGCTAAAAGGAATAAAAGATAAAAGAGGAAACAAATGAACAAAAATTTAAGTAAAAAAGATTCACACAATAACGCAATGCTGCACCCTACAACATTGAAAGTCTTCCAGCAACACACTATAACAGGATACCATGTGACATATCAAGATTAATCTAGCGTATCTAGGATTTATGTGATCTTTGAAGGATGCGCGCCGCGCGCAGCATGTAACAATTTAGTTCCGCGGCTACGTGCGTTGATATAATGGCTGCGTTAGAAATGCTCTATATTACACGTTCTCAAAAAAAGGAAAAGAAAGAAAGAAAGAAAGAAAGAAAGAAAGAAAGAAAGAAAGAAAGAAAGAAAGAAAGAAAGAAAGAAAGAAAGAAAGGAAGGAAGAAAGAAAGAAGGAAGGAAGAAAGAAAGAAAGAAAGAAAGAAAGAAAGAAAGAAAGAAAGAAAGAAAGAAAGAAAGAAAGAAAGAAAGAAAGAAAGAAAGAAAGAAAGAAAGAAAGAAAGAAAGAAAGAAAGAAAGAAAGAAAGAAAGAAAGAAAGAAAGAAAGAAAGAAAGAAAGCATGAGGCTGTAAACATGAAAAAGCCAATGGAAGAACTGATGCTAAGTTGCTTGACTGCAGGATCCTGCCCTTTTAGAATCGGAGCCGTCACTTACACGAGAGCTAGTTGAACCAGCGTTTCTGATGGTGATGATTTGGTCATCACCTTTACGACACTCTCATTCTCCACATCTCACAAAACAAGAGTCTTGTGATTCTTGTATTCTGCGCGACAGTCTCCGACTCGGGCTGCAGTGTCGTCGATGGTGAATAGATAATTTTTCTGTTGCTTGTTGCTGCAAGAGCAAAGTTTGTTATACTAAAACTTCTTGTAAATGCCAGCCGCCCTGCCGACTCGGGAACAGGTTCATGTTTGCCTTGAATGTGTTTCCAACGTAGAACCCACGGTTTCCCAGCTACAAGCACCCCAAGAAAAAGAATTAGAAAAAGAAAGTGAGCGCACTCTCTCGAACATGTCTCTGCGCTCGCCTGCACACCCAAGACGGAGCGAGTGCTCCGAAGTGTGAAGCAAGGCGGCAGTACGCAAACTGCAAACACTTTGCTCCTCTTCCTTCACCATTACCGCCCCGGGGCCCCAAAACAACAGCCGCAACGGCAGAGGCGCGCAATAGAGGCGTCCGCACGGAAGAGACGACACAGACAGCGAAGGGGTCAGGCCACCAAGTTTCTCGCGGTGGCAGCACCGTCTCACCGCGCGCTCTACGTCTTCGACGCGTCGCGGGGGGTTCTTGCTTTTCTCCCACCTGGCTGTCGTGTACACGGGTCCCCGCTCTCGTTTTCTCGCGTTCTGTGTGCTTGCGTGCATGCGTGTACGCTGGCTGCCTTTAGAGTGTCACAGGGCGTCCCGACGACGAGATGGAAGGCAAACACGGAGCAACCAGAACGTCGCTGCAAGGCAACCAACAGCTATGCGAAGCAGCGGCGCGAGAAATAACGGGACGCGGAGGTGAAGAAAGCGGCGACGGCGGGCGCGAAGGTGTCTGCAGAAGACGCGTGCATTGCCTGCGCAATGTCGATAGTAAGGGTTACGTCCACTGAGTAAAATAGACAGAAGTGCCTACTCGCCTGCGATAAGGCGTTCCATGCATGTCCTGCTCGAGCTTGATTTCGCGACGAGGATCATAGATGGCGCTGGATTCATTTGCCCTCGTCTGGAGCGGTGTTGGCAGCGGCCAGCTACAACAGCTTGGCTTGCGATGGGGACGATAAGTCGACTGTATGCTTGATGAACAGCTCGCAAATGGAACAGTGGGCGCGCCTGCCGCTGTGATATACACTCGGTGCTCTACGCGCTTGTTCACTGCCGCATCGCGCATATGTAATTCGCCGCCATTCGAGCGCGCAGAACTATGAAAATCTCACAGGAACACGTTGCCGGAAAATAATCTCGATTGTGTTTTTCCGGACAGCAACTTCGGGAATGGAAAGAAGAAAGAAAGAAAGAAAGAAGGAAAGAAAGAAAGAAAAATTTCACCGACGATGACGAGACTGCCTAAAGCGAAATTTGACCGCAGCTCTATGCGCGTTTTCATTTCGCCATATATTGGCTGGCGCGGACAATCTATCTCGTGGTGCACATCGCAACCCCAGCGCAGTGCGGTGCGAATGCATCACTAATCAAAAGACTGCTAGAGGCAGCGCGTTGGTGACGCGTGGGCGCGATTCATAGCAGCCACTCCAGACAGACCTCCGCTCGTGCGGTGCTTTGTTTCCATGTGTGGTATCGGTGGACACGCTCGCCCCATGCCATCGGTGAACAGATGACGGAGCGTTACTTTGGAACCATATCGTAGTGGTAGTCGCCTGAGGTGCCCGTCTCGCTCGTCTCTAGGCTTTTCTTCTCACGCTTTCGCCATACCCACTTCCTATGTTTCCGCGTCATGGTTCCATCGCACCTTCCTCCTCCGCTTTCTTCCTCCGCTCCCTCTTCGCTATCTCCGTCTTTCATTGTCCGCTGCGCTCAGCGTTCGCTCTTTCATCCTTCGCTGTGCTCGTTCGCTGGGTTACGCTGAAGGACGCCAACGCTTCTTTCTTCTTTGGAGCTGCTCTCTAAAAAAGAAAGATTGAAAGAAAGAAAGGCGCTGAGATTACGCAATATAACTATATTAGTATATGGTACAAGGTCCCTGGCAGCTTGTTCATAATTTGGGCTGGAAATGAGACCAAGATATTCAAAAACATGAATGCTGTTTTCTCACAAAAGAAAAAGAACACCATTATACTCTACCACTATCTGTCTTGCTCCGCGCGTCGAAATAAATACTGACGTAGAATCCAGCAAGCGAAGTTTTATTGCGTATTTGAAGTAATGAGTCACTATAAAACATCGTGCACGACTGTTTTCTTTGTGACAGCAATGTCGGTTCACCTCCAAAGGAGCGTCCAAGCTCAAAGCACTTCAGTTTGATTTCAGTGCATCTGCATGCTAGCCATCGTCCGGTACTTTTTACGGCTAATGCGGCTTCCCTGTTCATATGGCAGGTTTTTTCCTTCTTCACTCCCTCAACGCCCCCCTGCTGTCATTTCGTTTTTATTGTTCTCATTCCGCCTGTTTCCCGATATCATCCGTGGTCGCGTCCTTTCCAGTCGTATTTAGAAGCAAACAGTGCGCCGAGATAACATCGCGCTTCACAAACAACAAAGACCGGTATGTCTGACTGATTTTTTGCTACATATGAGGCTTTCGTCGTGATCAATCCATGACTTCCCTGCGAGGCGGCGTGAAATTTTATTGCCCGCTGCCAGGGATAAGAGAAAACTAATAGAGTGCCTCGGAAAGCGAAGGAAATGAGAGGCGGCAAGCGGAGGCAGAGAGCAGAGTGGAAGGTTGGGCACATTTTATCTCTTGGACACTAGTTGCCAGCAGCAAATGCATTGTAATACAGACAAGTCCGCGCTCCTGTCTATCTTATTCCGTGGTTACAACTGGAGCCCTGCTCAGTGGCTATGGTGTTGGGCTGCTGAGCACGAGGTCGCGGGATTGAATCCCGGCCACGGCGGTTGCATTTCGATGGGGGCGAAATGCGAAAACACCCGTGTAATTAGATTTAGGTGCACGTTAAAGAACCCCAGGTGGTCGAAATTTCCGGAGTCCTCCACTACGGCGTGGCTCATAATCAGAAAGTGGTTTTGGGACGTAAAACCTCATAATTGAATTTTTTTTTACAACTGGAGCCCGACCGCATGCTGATGGTTCTGCCACTCCGTCAACGCTGCACACACCTTTGGCCGCGTCTCTTATTTCTTTGAACACGTGCGCATTACTTGGTTCTTGCTGCGCATTGCTATAGCGTCGTTCTTGTTGTTGGCTCCGCCCACCCCACTCCCTTTTCTGTGTTAGCGACATTTCTTTTGCTTTAAAAGGTTTGAGTGCATCGACTTGCTTACCGGCTAGTTGACGTTCTATGCTGGCCTTATGACAAACTAAAGTTGCAGAGTTCATGCAAAGCTTTGATCAAACAACAGAGTCTGTTGCTGTAACATTGTTGTTGTTAAATATATGGAAATTCAGTATGGGGCGACTACTGCAACATATAAGAAATGACAGATTAAGAAATATGATGCGTATAAGATTTACTGGAAATTTATGAACAAAGGGGCGCCCACATGGGAAGAGCATGGGCGAACGTGTCTCGATACATCGTCTGCAACAGCGCGGTTCGGCAATCGCATCTTGTTTGGTTGTTCAGTTTTGTCCACGATACGGAAGTCATACCACGCAGATGTCAGAATATGGCAATCTCAATATATCCATGTTATTTCTTACCAGTGCGCTCCTTTATCATGGAAATCTTGGTGAAAGAGGAAGCAAACGGTATAGTAATGACAGGTGTAATCAATAGCCTTAAAGTTTGTTTTTTTTTAAATAGACGAAGCTCGTTGGAGTCGGCTGGACAGTGCTATGAATCACCGCAATGGAACTCGAACGAACCGACGGATTCAATCACTGAGGCGCTCTTACAAGCTCCGCGCTCCTCTGTCTGCTGTTCGCAAAACCATCTGCGCCTAATGCTGCGGGCAGTCTTCACCTCGGCAGTAGAGTCGCGCAGTTTTGATTGCCAAAACCTCAAGAGGGGTCGGCTGCAGTTACGCAATTCGTTTCAATATGCGGCTTCAAAATTTATAGGGACCTGTTTAACCTTGCACCACGCCCAACAGTCCGTGACCAGGTGCAGTCGAGGCGGTCGCGTTTCCAATTCCACTGGCAGATCTGAAGGGCTTCGTGACGGAATCGCCACTCCCTTTTCGAGGTGGGCGACGTGATAGCGCGTACCCCGCGAGGCGTACGTGATATTCGCCGATTGCTAGTACAAGTCCAGACTCAAAGATGGGCTGGGCATAGAGGTACGTGTAAGGTGTGCAGACACACGTAGCCACTCTCCTGGGGCCCTATAACGTAAAACTATTCCAATATGTTTCTATTCCAATCTCCTGACGTAAAATTTGCGTAACCACCAACGCAAGAACCGGGCGGTCACCCGCAGGGTTGTCTGAACAGACCAATCAAACGCTCTCCTAGTTCATAGGAGGTCACTTTTGTTTGCTTGAAAAACGAATAACATTGCCTACACTGAACGGCTTGTCGTATCTAATTGGCTGACAAGAGGCGAGGAGAACGCTCAAGGGGAGAGGGATTCGATGGGGCCGAGCCACTGCACTGAAAGTCGATAACCGGATGAAGAGGGTGGTGCCAGCGTCTACGATTGGTCGGCTTTCCCTTACTTAGCTTGCGGTGGCTGGTCGAAAATCGCGGCGACATGCAACGGAAGCTCAAGAATGACTCTAAAACGGACCCTTAACGAAGAGTTGGCAGAATGAGGGGGTAAACATGCCGAAAGTGCTCGAAAAGGTTACACAGCCACGCAAGAAGTTTTATTATACGCAAATACACCCATGTTCTCCGGCAGGCGCGAGTAGCCAGCGTCTGAGCGATCGGCGGCAGCCATCTTCTATTCCTTTCGGAACGGGGCAGCCTGCGGCTATTCCGAAGAAAATTCAGTTTTGTTCGGCATATTAATGCATCTTTATCGCATACACGTCACTTTGACGCGTAAGTTCTTGCGGTTTGTGACGTCACGTGACAGGCAGGTGAAGTGGGTGCAGCCCGAAAACTTTTTACCAATAGCCGAGGGCTGATGGCGAAAAGGGGTCGAATCAGAAATAACTGTTTTTCTTTTTTCTGTCAAATTATGCATAATCAGTGTGTACACATCATATCAGATGGGGAGGTATCGCGGTTTTCGTGACGTCGCGTGACAGACAGGTGAAGTGGGGGTGGTCGAAAAGAGTTTTTGACCAATCGTGGAGGGCTCATAGCGAAATTGGAATAGAAAAGTTTGGAATAGTTTTACGTTATAGCGCCCCTGCAGTGCTTTATTACAGGTTAAACTCACCGAAATGATCCCGAAACGAGGCTGACAGTTGGTCATAGATTGACGACGTCTCGAATCTGACAGACGTGTGGGACTCCATATCGCTGCTGAAAGTTAGCTTCTCTCGCTAGGGATAAAACTTGCTCCTGTGGGTGTGTAATAGTTCAAATTCTAGAAGACTATCATTCAGAATAAGTGTGTGTTTGTGTCGCTGTTATCTATGTACTTCATCTGAGCGCTGGTCATCTAGAATTTGAGCTTAGTTTCTCTCGCTTTTTTTCAAACCCATCTGAAACGTTTTGTCTGGCTTTCTTGCCCTCTGTCATTATGGTCTCAGTTTGTTCATATGTCGTTCGAGCTTCCAATCAAGACAGTTTCTTAATCAAGTTGCATCCCTTTCATAAATTGCGTGGATGCGGCATCTTACAGCGCGAGTGTTTGATTTTAGTGCGTGTCTGTCTTGGCGATATTGAATTACAATGCCATAAAATTAGTTGGTGCACACTAAACATTTTTACGCCCTTATGGGTGTGAATAGGGGTGCTTTCGGCATTTACACCCATGCCCACACCCTTCTAGCACCCTTTTCGGCCAAAGCACGCTATCACAAGGGTGGATACCACACATAAGGTGTGACTTTGCTCAAAGAAGGGTGTTAAATCGACGCCTGAAGGGTGTTGAACGTATTGATGCATAAATCTGAGTAACGTGTACACGTCCACGCATTAAGCAATGTGTGTATGTATTGCATTTTTAATGCGAAAGCGTTTCATGGCCTTTCAGGTAGGAAAGGTGGCGTTCTCCGCAACAACAATCCATACGGGACCCTGCTCATGCCAATCTTGTCATTTCCCTTGAAAGCATTCAGAACCGCGCCGCCCGCTTTATTCTCTCAAATTATTCACTTCATTCAAGCGTCACGTCCATGAAAAGAACACTAGGTGAACCTGATCTTTGGTTACGTCGCAAATACTTTCGTCTCTGTCTTTTTCATAGAATATGCTAATTTAACCCTTCTCGTAAAGAAAATCTTTTCACCACACCAAGTTCTCGTCTCGCATCGACCATCAACACAAAATTGATGTGCCATTCTTCCTTTTTGCCAAGAACAGCCACTGAACGCAACCGCCTTCCCGCCTCCACAGTCTCAATTTGTGACACCAGTAATTCAAGGTCGCCGTTCAAATTATCGTATGGTTTGATTTTCTATTTTTGCGCTGCATTGCAATTATTGCATATTTTCACCACTTCTTTCTGTTGTGCCTACTAGGCCTTGAATGTATATAATAAATAAATAAAATGTGAAGTCATCACCGTCTTTTATGACGTCAGTAGTGATACAGAAGGTAGTAAATACAACAACGTTAAGTATGAGCAATTATGGGTAAATAATGTGAAATAATGTGAATAAGGGTGGAATAAATTGCATTAAGGTTCGTACAAACTATAGCACGGTGGATTACGGGAGATTAAGGTAGAATTGTGAAGAACACGTGACAATGTATGAACTAACGTATCATGGTCACGTGACAATTGCAAGTGTAGATGCGTGAAGCGATTAAGTTTTCCCATTCCTAAGTGACTGTCGATATTTCTTCAAGGATTGTGATGTTACTGGCATGACGGCCACTCCAAAAATGTATCATCCAGAAAAACAACGCCCTTTCACTTACAATTCCATTATCATTATTTTTCGTGCTCACAGGAATATTAACATGCAATTAAACACTTCTAGAAAAACTGCAGTAGCAGAGCGAAAACACGAGAGCAACTTGCGCAATTCTGCACTAATATTTCGGTGCCCTTAATAGCCCAACAAAAAGTGGTGAAATGGAAGAAGCTGTTTGGATACATTGCTGAACAAACAGGGACGTGCTGTTGGACGAGCCTCTGCTGTACAATGGCATCAACGTACAATTTGCATGGTGAATCCATAAAGAAGACTTATAGAGGCGAGATCACGTTGGAAGTTCTCAAACCCGAATTTCCACGTACCTTGCCTAATTCATTCAGAGGTTTACTAAGCTACTGATCTGCTTTCTAAGTGCACCCTCAAATACAGCTTGTAAGGCTGAGCCTATATATTAAGGGCTGGTGTCGTCAACGCTGTAATTTCTTATCCAGAGCATACGCACTTGCAAACGCAGTCTTCAGTCTCCTCATGAATGTTTACGCGTCGCTGTCACACGACCAAGATGTGAGCGTCTTTATCGAGCCATGATATCGCTGAAACTACGCTGTGACCTCGCAAAGTTGCTTCGTTCGGACGCAGCGAATAATCTAATTGCACCAGCAGAAGAGCGCCGATCGTCTCGCTCACGGTCCCGATTTGTGTACTGTACCATCAGTGATGCAGCACAGACTGCGCCCCCCACCCCAAAATAAAATGCCCGGCACAAAACGTAGTAGCAACTACCCGCCTCACCGCTCTAGTTAGAGACCACAACGAAGCAGCAGCAAACAGGCGGCCATGCGAGCAAGCAAACCTGTCAGAATAAACGTTCAATTTGCGCGGCCGCCCCATGCCCAATGAAAAGCGACCGGAAGTGACGGCCGACGCTGTACCATCACTTCGGCGCGCAGCAGGACGGGAAGGCGGAAGCTGCGCCATCATGCTCGTTTTCGCGTGCGTTCGCGTCGCGCGCTGTGCGAAGTAATTTTAAACGTGTGATTAGTTTTGCGCGCGGGGTAGAAAAAGATGTGGCCCATGCTTTGTGTATTACTCGTGCCGCACTTCAAAGCAAAGCGTTCGTACGCACTGGAAGATGGATCCACGAAGGCTGAAACGAGAAGTTGCAACGTGCCGGTCGATAGTACTGGCATGATGGAAACTTTCAGGCAAGTGCCCGTTTATTTGGTATTTGTTTTGTTCGCTTTAGAATTATCTCACTGTGATCTCGTAGCATAATTCATAATTCGCTAATGTAAGAGCAAGAGCAGCTGCACTCCTACTAGGGCAAGTTAACTACCTCGATCCCGTCCCGTGTGACTAATGTTTGTCAAATTTACATCGGGCGTGGTGCGCCTGCATAGTTACGCTTTGTTTCTCAGAGCTTGAATGTTCATTGATGTGATTCTCTTGTGCGTTCAGCGCGGCTGCTTGTAATGCGGTCGTTCGCGCTTCAGTTAAATGTGGTCGACCACTTTTGCGTCGCGTAGAAAAGGACTGGCTTAGCCACCTTTCGAAGGAACCGGCGCGGTATTGGTTCTCCCTGATGCGGTCGCGTGCTGCTGTTGCTGCATGCCGGACGCCTTCAGCATTTTATCGGCTCGCTTTGTCTGTGCGTGTGCGCGTGCTCGCGCTCGGCTTGATTTGTGTGTGCGCTCAGCTCAGCTCGCTTTGTGTGTGTGTGTGTGTGTGTGCGTGCGTGTGTGCGCTCAGCTCAGCTCGCTTTGTGTGTGTGTGTGTTTGTGTGTGTGTGTGTGTGTGTGTGTGTGTGTGTGTGCGCGCGCGCGCGCGCGTGCGTTCAGTACATGCCGGTTTGTATGGGCCGGCGTGTTTGCGCGTGTCTAGTGCGTACGTGTTTTGTGAGTGTGTTGTCTGTGGGTCGATGTGTGTGCGTGCACGTGTTAGCGTGTCTGCCTGCATGCATGTATGTGTGCTTGTTTGTGTTCATCAATGTGCGCGCGCGCGCTTTTGTGTCTGCGCTTTGAGAGTGCGTATACTTGTGTGTGCGTGTGGATGCGTTTTGTGTGCGTGCGTATGTATTGCATGAGGCCGGTAGAGTTTTACTCGCAATAAAACTCTTCCGATTTGGTGCAGCGAGTGTTCCCGCCTGAAAGCCGAGTTTGGTTTCAAGCCACCCTGGACAACTGCTGTATGAGGCGCCGTTTCTCGGGAGGACCAGAGGGAAGGCGCCAAGTATACGCTTCGTCCTTTTTCCTCCCATGCCCTAATGAATCGATATCCTTGTTTTTTATTGTGAAAGGAACGTTACATCCAGAGCATAAATAAATGATTAGGAAATCTGGTAGTGTGTTTCGCCATTACAATAATTCCGATCTTAAAGACGTGGATTTCCCATTAGCCCACATTTCTTTTGATGCAGACAACCGCTGAAATTGTTAGCGGCAGGTTATTCGAGACGTTCTACGTATATAGCAATTGTCTTCAGGAGCTTTAATGAATATTGAAAATTTGAAGTGTTGTGCTTTAGAGGTATCATATATAAGCTTTAGGTCTCCGGGTAATTTGCATGCCCTTCAAGAGCTGTCGCCTATAGCCCTATTGAAATTCGTAACTACAGTTTGGAGCACTGGGGAAGCTAGAAGGCTTGCCCTGGCTCTCGAGAAAGTGTTTAAGCTGGAGGTGTAGGTTGAGGAGTTTGGGGTTGGTAACACAAAGGATTTTTTATGCCTTAGCAGTAGGAGTGACACAGGATAAAAAAAATGTATGTGTGTCAAGCACAGGAAACTGCTCATGTGGTAGAAGCATGTGTGCGTGTGTGTGTGTGCGCGTGTGTGTGTGCGCCCATGCATGCGTGCGTGTGTGTGAATTCTCTCCTCAAAAGGGAGTATGTGTGTGAGCTATTTCATTGCTGGTCTGTTTGCCAAGAATTGGAAGAAAACACAATAATCAATTTAACTTGAAATAATAAACTTCAAAGCATACTGGCGTACTGGCGACAGCAGCATACAAGCATGCAGCTGTGTGACAATCTTAATGCATGACTGCAACATCTGGAAGGAGGCTTGCTTCTTCAGTAAGCAGCACAAAGTCCATATTCTTGGCTTTTCTCGTGCAAACCAAAACGAGGCTCATTGCCAATGATCTTGTCTTTTGCTCTAATAGCATTTGTTTATCTTGTACTTAGAGCGTTGTTTCTCGCAGGTCATGCAGATGGTAGCAGCGATTTCACAATGCCCAGCCTTGGCGCCCCCCATCAAGAGCAAGCCACTTGCTTTCGCCTTCAGACAGATGGTTAACGTCTTCTTGAAAGCGGTTGAGAAGACAACATTGTAAGTAGATATAGTTGTGTAGTGTAATATAATAAGTCAAGTTATAATTTAAAACTCGGGCTCCTTGGCCGCCTAAGCTTGATATGATGTGCAGTTGTCGGTGGTTGTAAATATTGCCGATGGTACAGTGCATACTGCAGGTATGACTGCTGATCCAAAGTATACATTTGCATTTTCTTGATGGTCTTTCATAATGAGGATTTTCTTTGTGCAAGAATATTCACAGAATGCCGGGGCATTGTAGCATCATATTCTTTATTGTGCATTAACTGCTAATTTCGTATGACCTTCCTGCTACCAATTTATTTGCAGGAAAGGAATATTTGTTTACTCTCTGCAATGAGCTTGTTATTTGCTCATTGCATTGCACTCTTCTACCTTTAATTTATTCCCATACAATTATCAAAACCTTAAAATTTCAGCTGTTTTTATTTTGAATACAATATCAAAATCAAAATGCACCGGATTGCAATCTAGACTGCACGGGATTTGAAGAAATTACAAGAAACCAGGACCTCTCGGGAGCGTTAAAAAAACGTTTCCGCAGGTAATGTGCCTAATTATACTGAGCTAGCTGCTCACGAAAATTGCAAGCATATTTCATTTCACATAGTTTTGCAGGATATAGCAGGCCTATCATAGTCTCTGAGCACAACCTTACCTCATTTGCATCATGAAAATGTCTCATGCTTAATTTGGGACGAGTTTTGAAAAATGAATGTATCATAATTTTGAAACTACACAAAGTATTGGTTGAGGCTAGACAGTTTTCAAACAACTTGACCATGTTGAACTTAGCCATTACAGACGGAAAAAAAAACATGCACAGGAGCACTCATTCAATGAAATGTGATGCTTGTGGTTATTTTTCACATGCAAAATGTACTTTTAAGCGAGAGAGGGCAGGTAGCCAATTTACAACCATTGTGACTCATGCGGATAGTAGCAACACAGGATGAGAAATGGTTGTCTCTGAGGTTCATTGAATATGTGAAAACTCATATACAGTACCCTCCCCCCTATGAGGGGTAACCGTGCAATATGTTTTGGGCAAGAAAGACGATTGTTCTAGGAGACAAGAAATTTCAGGCTCTAGTTGAGAGGCTACAGAAAGAAGGACCATGTAAATAGTCACAGATTAACATAAGCTGCATCGGAGTGGCATCACAGTTTAGAGCATGAAGTGGGAGCATGAGGAAGGATCATAAGCTTAAATAAGGGAATACTACTTGTCAGTGCATTGCCAAGCTAACCCATTGAAAGAAGGGGGCGTGCTCTAAGAAAAATAGTTGACAACACATGCTAAGTTTTCGAGGAAAGTATGCCAAAATGCACATTCTTACTAAATTAGTAAATAAGAAATACACGATAAATTTTAGGATTCAGAAAGTGTCTAATAAACCGCATTGGAGAGTTGGATATTGTTGGGCTGGATGCATGTATTGCAGGGCAAATGAGAATGCCAGTGGGGATTCCCTCATTTTCATTTTGTGTGCACTCTCTGTAAAACAGTTCTCTTTGTCTCCTAGTGTAATAATGTTGTGTAAAAACAGTCATTTTTTAATGCCTTGTGCATTTCACTCTTAATGTGCAATATCCCGTAAGCTTCTCACCTGCAGTACTTATAAAGTGTAATGCAGATATATTGCAGATTTCATAATGTCAATTTTGTATTAAGGTAACATACACACTCTTGGACAAATGTCTGTTGTTGAGAGATGTCATTGGTAGTCTTTAAACTTTATTCACTCTTATTTTCTATGGTGAAAAGGCTACTGTAAATTTATGTTTTTGCTGCTGTATGTGCCTTGTGTTCACAATGACACAGTGGTTTAGCATTCACAGTAACATGCAATTCCTTAATTTGCAAAATAGAAACTTCTCCTACCTTTCACTTGTCTTGCCCAGTTGCCTGAGCGGTGCATTCTGCCCAGTCACATTAAGTTTGTTACTTTGAGGAGCTTGTGGCTTTATCAAATTTTCCGCAATGTACATGTGTAATTGCACGGACTGAATTCTCATGATTCTCTTCTTATTTTGCTAATGCAGGCTGCAAGATTCCAGCAATGCCATGCGCTGCATTTATTGGTCAAGATGCTCAGAGAATGGAGTCCCTGCACCTCGTGGTTAACCGTGAACATTTCTTTTTCTTTTGGAAAGCTAAAGGCCATTTGCTGCATCACTTGCATTGTTGCAGCTCAGATGTGTACTATATTTTTCTAATTTTGAATCAATATTGGCTATTCAGTATAAAAAATGACGTACAGCGTGAAGGACAAGGACTGCGAGAGACACACTCCACTGACTTTCAACAATATTTTATTGCGTTGCCACATCGTATGTGTATACACAGAGGGGTCATGCGCAGAAAATGAAAGCCAGACACAAGGGGTGTTCTAACAGCAAGTCATTGTAAAAAGAACATGGTCACTTGAAAAAAAAAAAAAAACATCACAATTTCTATCTGTTTAGATACAAAATTTCACTAGGGGTCAGCGTGATAGAGGGGGCACTAATGCACACACTACCCAGTTTTCTGGTGAAATCAGCTTCAATAATTTACCGGGTGAGCTGTGTCTCGCTAAAACTTCGGTATCTTAAAGAGGGGCATGCAGCCGCAGTCCCGGCAATGAATGCCCAAGTGGCCTTGAACAGTGTTATGGACGTTGTTATAGTGCTCTCTTAAACGATCATTTAGGCGCATGCCTATCTGTCCAATATATTTACTGCCTCAAAATGGGAATTTGGGAAACCACATTCATTGCACACATCGCAAAACGTTTTCTGTGCTCGGCAGAGCAACAACTCTGACGTGATTTAGGCGCGTTTACACACTTACAGAGCCTTGCCAGCTTTTCCGGGGCTGAGAAAAGGACTGTGATTTCTGCAGGTCCCCTAATCTTTTTTAGCCTATGGGAGACATCATGAACATACGGTAGCACTGCAAACCTGTGTCTTTCAACCGGCTGGTTCCTTGACCGAGCGTGCTCATCATGTTTTGTGCACTTCAGAAGCTGTTCCGCTATGGCTGAAATTAAGGCCAAAGGGTAGCCAACCCAAGAAAGGCAATCAGCCTGTGCAGCAACGCTATGTTGCATCTCTTGTGAGCAAGATTTATTGAGGCTGTTAAGGAGGCAAAGCTTCACAATATCTCATTTGACTTTGTTGGACAGACAGGCAGGCGCCTAAACAATCATTTAGGAGAGCACGATAACAACGTCCATAACACTGTTCAAGGCCACTTCGGCATCCATTGCTGGGACTGCGGCTGCATGCCCCTCTTTGAAGGTACGGAAGCCTTAGTGAGACAGGTCATCCAGGAAACTATAGAAGCAGATTTCACTAGAAAACTGGTTAGTGTGTGCGTTAGTGACCCCTCTATCGTGCTGACCCCTAGTGAAGTCTTGTATCTCAACAGATAGAAATTCTAATGTTTATTTTTTTCAAAGGACGATGTTCTTAGTACAGTCACTTGCTGTTAGACACCCCTTGTGACTCATATTCTGCGCATGCCCGCTTTTGTGCAAATATACTCGATGTGGCAACGTAATTAAATATTGTTTGAAGTCAGCGCAGTCTGTCATCTCTCGCAGTTCTTGTCATTCAAGCTGTACGTAATTTTATCTCATTAATTGCAAACTATCCCAAGGAACTACCCTTGTTCAGTATAATTATAATGTTTGATATGACCATTTGCTGGCAAATGTTAACAGTGTGATATTTAACTTGAACTTTTGCATGACTGCCTATGCCTGTGTTCTTTTAGTAACCAGAGTATGGCTAATTTATTAAACCATATTTGCTAATTTGCATGCTCACATGCTATAGCATGCCTTAATCTTGAATTACTGCATCTAAGTGCAAATAATTTAGAAATTTACTATGTATTTTAAAACACTGTCCACATTTTGTGCTCAGCAAAATCGTTTAGTCAACAGTGGTTTGTTTTTATCAGGCCTCCTGCTGCACTTTGCACCCAGGCACTAGTAGATGTGGAATATGCACTCTTTTGATTTATAGTAAGCAAAGAACCTATTTTCAAACTACATATTGTATATGTACCAGTGCCTTAGAGTTACAAAACAAAAATTTATAGAAACTGGTATTGTAGTTAGAAAAACCGCTACACAGCACCTTTAGCCCAGAGAACTCTCATTTCACAAAAGAGGACAAACTATGTAGGCGCTAAAAAATTCTACGTATTTTTTGTGCTCAAGTAATCTTGTTGGAAATAGAAAATTAGCAATAAGGCTCCTGGCATAAACCTCACTTAAAGCATGTCTATGCTTGGAAAGTATTCTTTCAGTCTGAAAAATGTTGGCCAGTTATGCTTTACATCGACTTTCCAAACTTTTCATAATGCTTTGCGATTACATTAGTGTACAAAATAACAGGTGTCTTTCTTGTGCGTTTGCTCTGCATTTCAATTGCTTCCCTAATTCACCTTTGAAATATGCCTTTTTTTAAGGCATCAAAACTTGAATTTTCGTTCACTGGAGCCTAATACTAAAAATTTATTCCTTTATGTGGCCCAAAACACTGCGAATCAACCCAGGCTCTTTCAGTGCCGCTATACATAGTTTCTTCTCTAATAACAGATTTGATCAATACATATATTTTAGGTACCTTTTTGGGGAATGTACATGTTCTTGTACTTACCGATGTGTTTGGTGATTGTGCATGATTATATTTCATGTGATTTATGTATATGTTGTACTCTGTATTGCAGCATGCAATAAATATATTTGCATTTTCTTGAAAATGCAGCATATATCTTACCAGTCTGTGTTGCATGGTATTTGGATATGGAAATCGTGATAACCTTGGTGTTGATATACATGCTCAAAAGTGTCCAAGTTTGCTAGGTTGTATTTGTGCAGTGAAGACAGGTTTTCCAATATACACCATGAATTACTAATATGTAATGTGATCCACACGTATAGGTGTTGTGTATGCCCATCGAAGCTTCAAGGCCGGCTGTTCGACAGTGCGTTTTGTAGCCGAACTTGAACCTTCTGGCACACGCAGTAGTTGCGCGTGGATCGCTGTACATAGTAGTAATTGAAGGCGTGTACTGCCGAATCTGCCTTCCATACACGCTAGAAATAAAAGGGTCTAGACCCTTCCAACACCCACACAGATGGGTGTTAATTTGGATGAGCAGCCTTACACCCTAAATTTATTTTGCTGGACACCCTTCCTTTAGGGTGCTATAGTGGCACCCCAACTGTAGGGTGTAGACAACAGCACCCTTAGGGTGTTCGTCTGGCAACAAACTGATTTACACCCTTAAGGGTGTTAAAATGTTTAGTGTGTGGCCGGCTCCGGAAACGCACATCTTATCTTTCGTGTGATCATTGGCCTGGAATGAGTGGGACAAACTCATTCTGCTTTAAAATAACTTCTGGACCGAGTCAGTAAAGCGTGAAATCGTTTTCGAGTGAGGTGGAGCTACTTGGGTGATCTCTTAATTAGTATTGGGTTCCGGTTCCCTTTAATCAACGAGCCAGTGTACACCGTCCACGTTCAAGCAGAAGTAAATAAGAAATATGTTGGAAATTCAATGAGAAACGAGATCCGTGGCACAAGCCTACCAACGTCTACAGGTAGATGGAACGAATTTGCCAGAGTACACTAAAGAAAATTTGCTCAAAAGAGTCGCAATCAATCACTGTGGACGCCTGAATAAAGACGTAAGAAATAACTAAACATAGTAAGAGAGGAATTAAACAACTGCAGTAACTGTGCCATTTTGTTGATGAGTATTAAGCACAAGATATAAACGTTCAAATGAGCTACAGAAAGAGATGCACGGTAAGTTCATTCATAGATGTTATATTTCAGTGTTACAAGGCAGTGAAGTTACCATGAAAAGTGGGGCCAACGTGCTCGACAATCCACTAAAAAAGGAGTACGAGATCAGTGCTTGTTTTATTTAAACCTATGCACATATCTTCCATGGTGTACACTAGAGGTTTTCAGAAAGGCATGCTTAATTAACAACAAAGAATTTTCTTGCAGATACGAACCATCTCCAGAGAATCGAAACATTTTGTTTCGGGTACACAAGTCAAGTAGCTAGCGTATTCACCGCCTGCGTCGTATACAACGACCTGAATTCGTGCAACGGGTGCATATCACAGGTACAGCGGTTGAACCGTCGAACGCGCTTCGCATAAGCAAGTCTACTCACACAGAGACGCCTTATCTGAAACACCTTATCGGAGACTCGCGTTTGAAAGGTGTGTCACGCGGGGGCAGGCAAATAAAGTTCACCGATGATTACGATACTGCTTAATGCAAAATTCGAACGCAGCTGTAGGCCTGTTTTCATTTCGCGATATATGGGATGGCGCGGACAATTTGCCTCGTGCGGCATGTAAAAAGGGAGCGAAATGTGGCGCGACTGTCTCTTTGTTTCCGTATAAGGCATCGGCGGCATTGTCTGTGAACATACGACGCGTGCTACTCTAGCGCCATCTGGTAGCCATCGTCGGCGCAAGGCGGCCTTTATTAGGCGGCCTAGCACTGCGCTTTTCCTTTTACACTTTCGTCATACCCTCCTCCTCCGCTTTCCTCCTCGCGCTCTCTTCGATCTCGCCGTCTTTCACCCGCGCCCTGCGTACGCTCTTTCATCCTTCGCTGTGCTCGTTCGCTCGGTTATGAGGACGCTGAGGGACGACGCCGACGCTCGCCGCAAGAACGAGCGCCTAAGAGCTGCCCTCTAAAGAGGAGAAATGCAGACTGTCTCCCAGCATGCACGGCCAACACATTGGCTGAACCCGTCAAGCTGCGCCAGCCTGACCTTCAGTTGTGATGTTACGAGCTCTATACCGGCCTGTAAAAGGTCCATTACTGCTCACCGCGCTTTCGGCAAAAGTTCCACGAAGGTGTCGTCGTTTCGCCGATCGCAGAACGCTGTCACGCATTCACATATTGTACAAGATATGGTATGGCAACTCGTCTTTCTCTTCGCAGTGGATATCCCTTGCACCATTTATCTCCGCACGTCGGAAAGGACCACAAACTCCTAAAAAGAATAGTAGCACGCTATCCTTCATTTTCTGTTTCGATGGTTTCGATTGATTGAAACTGCCTTCAATGTCGCTTTATGTAGCGCGCAGTTCATTCACTTCAAGAATACATAATCCACGTTTATGTAAACACGTAGCCTGTACCTGTTATGCAATGTTTCTAGAACAGTGAATGCATACATGTAATCCTTGTAGTACACTCTTTGTCAAATGTACAAGGGGCGCGTGGCCTTCCACAGTCAGGTTGAATACAGGCTCTTCAATTGGGTTCCTGCGAAGTGGCAAATACAAAGAGCGAGTGGTACGATATGTCGATGCGAACTTTATAGAGACGTGAGGTGAAATATTTTCCATGTTTTCCTTTCCTTTAGTAAACAGGAAGGAATGGAGACAATTTTGATGACATCCGAGCCTAATATTTTGTTCTGTGCAGTTCTCCTTTTCGGATAGATGCCAATTTAGAAAAGCGACTGTCTAAAACATAAAGAAAAAGCTGTGTTCATGTTCATGTTCAGGAAAACAGGAGTATGTTCATGCTTGTGTTGTTTCTCGGTGAAGGAAGTAAGATAGAATCTTCTTGTTTATATCGGGCGGGACAGTTCGATTCAATAATCCCGCTCAGACATCGACTGCAAGAAGTCACCTTTTGTTCAAACCGACGTCCACGTATTCCTGCATTATATGTAAAAGTTATCGATATCCTTATTGCTTGTTTTTATTCTTGAGTGAGGCACGCCAGATTGCACGTACAAGAGCTAGTTTATGTGAACGGAGAAACTCAGTGGCTGCTTCAAGATGACGCGCAGAGTCGATGTAAGCAGCAAAGAATAAAACATTAATTTCTTTCTCCTACAAATTTTAACAACTACGTGCCTAATTTACAAAATGGCCTGCAAAATCTTCAAAGTTAGGTGAAAGAAATTATCGAGTCGCGGTTGTTCCTAAGATAAAGCAAGTCGGATGAGGGATTACACGGTGGATTGGAGAGAAGAAGGCGGACTGGAGGTAGAATGCGTGCCTGCCTTGATGCTGCCAAGTGGGGTATAATAACGCTTTGAGCGAGACTGTGAGAAACCTTGAAACTCCTGCAAGCGACGCCCTGAGTAGTTTGCGACCTACACCTTTAATGGGCGCATTGCTGGGCTCTCGCGCAGAGCTGTAGCGCGCGTGCGGCACCTCAGGACAACTGTGATTTGCCATCGTGCGCTAAGTTATCTGTCGCGTGTATAGCGGTGATGCTCCGTGATAGTCGTACGTACCTCAAAAGCTGAATCCCTACTTGGGAGAGCTATTCCGCGGCAGGCTCTTATATAAACACAGGGGAATATATAAATCGTTTTCCGCTGCAACCACGGCACAAAATCTTGTTAGCTTTGTTATGTGTAAGAGGTAAAGCTAACATGTAGTATGTGTAGCAAACATATTATTTTAGGCTATTGATTGCTTATTGAAAACTGTTCAAAACAGCAATATTTCCAAAGCGTCACTGTCACAGCAAAGAAAAATGTTGCCAGGATTATGTAAGCTGCACCTAATAAATTATACATCGAAAGCGGACAAAGTTTATATATTATATGCCACTCTGAAATATGCCACTAATACGCGAATAGCAATTGTGGCAAACATCGTAACACATATATGTAAGCTGTGAACTAATATACGGGGTGTTCAAAGTTAGACTTCCTGGGTTTAAAAAAAAAAGATGTGACGAGGTGCACACAGAAGCCATTTTTCTACCTAGGTTATGCGGCCAGGCGGTCGCAAACTGTGAGGGTAATTGTCGGTGTAATGTGAGTACCTCATTAAATTCGATAATTTACTTTTTATTTACTGCAGTTAGCATGTATGCTTATATTACAAATTCAGAGGTGGTGCCATTTGGTGACTATTACATGCTGTACAATTTTAGTATCGCGCCTGTGTGCCGAGTTATGCCCGCCTGAGATTTCAACCCAAGTCGCCTACTTACGCGTGCGAGATGGCAGCACCCGCTATGAGGCCCCTCCCTAGTGTAACGCTGCTGTTGCGTATCACGCTCCGTCTGATAAGAATGCGGGGGGACAGGCGACGGTGATTACTTTTCGTCCTTGGCCCCCGTTTTCGTTCGTGGCCAGCGAAACCGAAGAATGACGTTGCGTGACGGCTTGGCCCAGCTCTTTTTTTTTTTGAAGCTATGACTTGCAGAGTTAGAGACAAAGCGCGGTGCCACCATACACGTACTGTCGAACCAATCAACTGGAGGGTTACGATACTAGCTTTGTTGTTGCTTATTTGTTTTTGCATTTCGAAGGCTCAAAGTCATGCAAGCGCTAAGCATAAAACAAAGGCGACAGCAGCCGGGCTGCACTTTAGTTGCCTGCTGTGCTCCGGGGACGCTGTACCTTGCCGAAGTGTGTGATTTGAGGGTCCTGCAAGGCCTACACCTGAAAAAGTACTGTGAAATAGAAGGACGGCTGCAAACTGACGTAAGTAGTGAACTTCATTGGTGTATGTATGCCTGACGATGTATGGTGTGGCATACTTGGGGGCAGAGTCATTGGCCCTCACTTCTTCGAAGGAAACCTTGACGGAAAGAATTATGCGCACCAAATTCTTCCTGGTGTCATCGATAAATTTGCCTCGAGTCTCCCTCTTAACGACCTGCGGCAAGTGTGGTTCCAGCATGGCGGGGCCCCATCACATTTCTCCTAAGCTGCAAAGAACTGGTCAAACTGTAACTTTGCACGGCAGTACATTGGACGCGAAGGAGAGATGTTTCGGCTGCCGAGATCCCGTGATCTCTCTCCACTGGACGTCTTTCTGTGGGTCTACGTGAAAGATCGCGTTTACGCAGTTGAGCCCACCGATGTCAACGGCATGAAGATGAGAATAGTTACCGCCTGTGGAAGCATCGACCCAGAAATGCTGCGCATTGTCCACTAGACACAAGACCGGTTCATGTGGTGTGTTGCGGTGGAAGGCAAGCATTTCGAACATTTTTAAACCATTATTTTCATTGCGATTGTCATAATTCTAAGTTGAGTAAGATTTCATATCACTCGAAACTAATATTGTGTAAGCAATGGTATATTTGAAGCAAATTTCTAAAATGTTTGCATGTTTTGTTCGTATGTACGCCATGAATTTAGACGGTACTTCTTTTTGTTCTTTCATTCTCACTTCCGAAGTAATGCCGGAATCGGAGCTGTGTGTAACTAAATAAATAAGAATTTGACTACGTTGACACGATTTCATGCTGTGTCATGAAAACTGGTAGATGCGCTGTAATTTTAAGAAGGTGACATAGAGAATACAGGCCATTAACTCGCGTTTCCTAAGCGCTGACAATGTAGGTTCGTAAATTCTCTTTACGCACGTGCAAGGCGCCTGGAAACTTTAGGGGTTAATAATGTGCCGTATGGCAGCGGACGCTGTCACTTTATGCTGTGAGATGGCATTGATTTCAATCATTCTGCAAACAACGCTCCCATTATTATGAAAAAGAAGTAGACCAGCATCGCTGCACTTGAGTGCACAAGAAGTCTTAAGTGGCACGGCGTCTTAATTTGTCGCCCACTCTACAAGCAATGGCTCAAAGAAACAGGACTCGTCTCGCATCGCCCGCACATTCATTCTTCGGTTTCGCTGGCCAAGAACAGAAACGCTGGCCGAGGACGAAAATTTATCACCATCGCCTATTGCTCCACATTATTGTCGGACGGAGGGCCATACGTAACAGCTGCGTCACACTAGGGAGGGGCCTCGCATGCCTATTTAGATGGCTTTGGCGGAATTTCCGACGTGCATATCTCAGTACACAGGCGCGTTACTAAAATAGTACAAAATAGAAGGAATAGTCACCAAATCGCACCGCCTCTGAGTTTTCAGTATAAACGTACATGCTAACTGCAGTAAATAAAATGTTAATTATCGAATTTAATTAAATACTGACATTACGACGGCAATTATTCTGATAGTTTGCGACTGCCTGGACGCATAACCTAGGTAGACAGGTGGCTTAGGTGCACTCCTGTTCACATTTTTTTTAAAAAGCCGGAAAGCCTAACTTTGAACACCCTGTTTAATAATTGGCCTCTTTAGATCATCTAATGAATGCGCATTACAGAACAATGATATTTGTCTTTGGTGCCGAGTTACAGATTTATAAACCTAATGCTCCTAAACTTTTTAAGTTTACCGGTATACAGGAATAAAAAAAATGCAGGCCGTAAATGCAAACTTTTGTTTTATACAGACATTAAAGCGCAGCCTTTTCCCACCCAAATGTAAAAAAAGTGTATTGTTCACATCGCACCAGGGGTTGTTTCATAAAAGCATTTCTGCTTTTTACATATATTTGAATAAGTGTCATAGGAGCTCGCGCCGAGCTGAAGCTTCCTCTGAAGTGTTGCTCGTTCTTGACTGGATAAAGATCGTCAGGTTCTAGTCGCTTCCACCCACGCCAACGCACTCTCTGCAGCCGGACAGTACAGCTGTTACCTTTTGTCAACTTTGTGAGTGAAAGCTGTTCTCAGGGAAGCTCGGGCACTCGTTGATCGCGTGTATATGGGGGCTATCTTGCGGGGTGCGACAGGCTGGCGCAGACATTCAGAGAGGCTCCAGCGTAGGCCGTCGCTGTGATGAAGAGACTTTCTGTCGCAACCATGTGCCGCTTTGCGGGGAGGTGCAGGTATGGTAGCGACGGTATAGTGGAGCAACTTCCGGACTGCACTTGTGGGATATTTTGTACAAAAACTTTCGGACGCAGGTCTTTTAAAATTGTTGGTACGTTGCCCTTATGATCACCGGTCTACCCGCTTGTCCATGGCTACAAGGCGTTGGCGCTTTTTTCGAATTTTGATAAAGGTTTCCATAAAGTGTGAAGTTCTCACAAAAAACTTGAAGCCAGTTTTCGGGTCAATATTTCCCCGTAGATCTGCGCAAACTTGAGCTCATTGCCCATGTTGGCAAAAAAATTCTCTGTTTCTTCCGCCATGTTCCCGATTCCTAATTTTTAAAACCCATCAATAAAAGTGCGGCACCTTCCTGCGGAGCTTTAAGAATGGCGATACATGGTAATCGATCACAAATTGATAATAATCTATTCATTAGCATTTAAGCTATTCGTTTCGGCGAGCTCATCGTATTTGAGAAATTGAAGCGAGCTTTCCCCGCGCAAGCCATATCAGCTTTTGCATGGGGGAAAAATGCGATGACCCGCCGTATGGGGGTATGACGAATTTCGTCTATCACATCGCGTGAAACCAAAACTAGGAGGCTGATGCGAGAGAACAAGGCCTCGCCCTTTGAGGCAGCGTTCTTTTTACGCCGTCCAGCAACAAGAAGCCGGCAACAGCAACAGCAACAAGATGCGGCTACGGGCTGTTCACTGTCGCAGCGCTTAGACTGCCCGCTTCTGGGTGACGTAAGCAGAACGTCGTCTCGAGGGGCGCGGTGTTGCTCTCAGTGCAGCCGCCTAGTTCCTGTTTGAATCACGCGCTCTGATAGCCGAAATGCGTTGTACCACCATGCCGCGGGTAATCGCATTTTCCCCACATGCAAAAGTTGATATGGCTTGCACGGAACGCTCGCAATAGTTAAGTGATTGGCGTTTGTTAATTAGCGACTAATTACCCCGTATCACCCGCCACCCCGTGTTCACTATCACTGACGGCATGTGTCCGAAGGAACCGTCATGTTATTTCAAAAAGGCTTTTTTTACGTATTACTTAAAGTCTTCGTAGAAACACCCGGTATATTGCCACGCGGACTTATTTTTCTCAGTGACCGCCTTTCAGCGGCTGACAAATGTTCAAAACTATAGTCCAGCGCAAGGCGCGCCTTTCTGTATCGGAAGTTTCTCGAATGCTATCGATAGCTCTATCTGTTGTTTATGATGATGCTAAGCTTGTGCAATCAGATTGCATGGGGGACGAGAATAGTGGTGCATGTTCTAGGGATTCAGGCGAGCCCCAGCAATTGCGCTGGAAGGACTAATGAGTCATGTATAAATAGCCGATGCGCCTGACCGCAGGTCATATTTTCAATGATTGCCAATTTTTCTTGCGCTATCGTTGTGCTTTGAGTGTAGTTTGTTTTCCCTGGGCACAGGTTCTCCATTAAAGGTTTGTCCCATGACCTACAGGTTTTCTACTGTCTGGTTTTTTACCGTCACGCAAAGTCACAATGTGCTGACAATAAGTGAAATATATGCAGGCAATATGCGGGACATGGGTAGGCTCGGGGTTCGACTCCCACTGGTGTATATATATATATATATATATATATATATATATATATGTTGTGTGTGTGTGTGTGTTTCTCCGTCAACCAGGAATATCATAAAGCAATAAACTGCAAGACCGTTAAACTAAATGATAAACCAGGCAGCCACTAAAAGTCAAGGAAAGTTACTTGTTCTTTATTATGCCGTCCTCACTCTTTCAGGTCATGTCAAAAGGCACCCACCTAGTCTATCGCAAGCATTTCTGCCAGCGGGGCCGATATAAGCCAGAACGCAATGAGAGAATGCTTTGCACTTTTCACATGCCCCCTTCCGCCGTCCTCCATCCACCTGGTGCATCCTATTCCTCTTGGCATGAAAATATTTTGTTGTATAGGTAACGACTCACTCGC
The DNA here is from genome assembly GCF_038994185.2 of Dermacentor albipictus. Classification (NCBI taxonomy): domain Eukaryota; kingdom Metazoa; phylum Arthropoda; class Arachnida; order Ixodida; family Ixodidae; genus Dermacentor; species Dermacentor albipictus. The sequence continues at coordinate 377,280,107 of NC_091821.1, forward strand.
ACCCTTAATAACATTATTACTCGATGCGGGTAAGAACGAATGTATGGCGTCAGTTGCTCAAACTTTCTGCTTCCACTCACTTGGTGCTAGCGGTGAGCTCCCTAGAGGCCTTCACGCAATGAAGCCCAGCTCATGCTCGAATCGTGCCTGGAGAACACTCGAAACCGGCCCTTGCTCTGTCTTTTTCTCTGCCTCACCGGCGGCCATAGATGTCTGTCACACTGTCTATAATGTATATTCTCTGCCGTGAACCTAAGATCACTATTGGTTAGTGCGGGTGATTCGTCAGCTTAAGAGTGCGAGGACGTTGATAGAATTAGTGCCTCCTATGGAAATTCCTTTTCGTTCTGCAACGCTTCTCTTATTCTTAACCGCATCTATGCTGGCGTCTTCCTTCTTTCTTTTTTTTTTCTTTGACCCGCCGTGGTTGCTTAGTGGCTTTAGCGTTACTCTACTAAGCCTAATGGATCAACTACATCAACCAGTTCTGGTGGCGCTGTAGTTATGCCAATGGGAATAACCCGGCGGTACAGGACTTGCCATATTACTACGTCTACAGCTGCAGAGCTTGCAGCTCTCCGCGACGCGCTTCATGTGATAAAGTGTTCTGCGATTCAAGGTCGGCCTTGGAATGTGTGTTGTCGTTTCTCCGACATGGAACTCACGATCAGCTCACATGCGAAATCGTGAAACATGTCCATCACTTGAGAGAAAAAGGCCATGATACCAGGTCATTGCGGTATCATTGGAAATGATGGCGCTCATAAGGCCGCTAGGACGTCAAAGAAAGAAGATCGCTGCGTCCCCATTCCTCCTCCCTCAAGGACAGACTCTGCGAGACAAATTCGCACTCTAGCATGCACACTCTCCGTAGTAGAGTGGAATACCACACACAGAAGGCTCACCAGAGTGCACAGACCTGCACCTGCACAAACCCTGCACTGCAACTCAGACCCCCGGCGGGACTGTACCGACGCGAAGCGTCTCTTTTTTGTCGGTTTTGGCTGGGAGTTGCTGCCTTCACGAAAGCTTACTCAGCACTAATTGGAACGGCTCATAGTCCTGGATAAGATGTTTGCGGATGCAAAGAGAGTATTGACCACTTATTGTGCCACTGTCCTCAATTTCAAGCGCAAAGACAAGATTTGTCCAACGCCTTATGGAAACTAGATGATCGTCCTGTGAGTGAACAGACAGTACTAGAGCACTGTCCTCACCCATCACGGCTCAGAAGTCAGTGAAGGCCCTTTTGTGCTTTCTGAGAACGTCTGGTTCGCACGAGTGCCCGTCTCTATACCTTCTCTCTCTTCTCTCTCTTCCCCTTCTCCCTTTCCCCGGCGTAGGGTAGCCAACTAGACTCTTCACTGGTTAACACCCCTGCCTTTCTTATATCCCTCTCTCCCTCTCTCACGCTACTAAGCATGAGGCCACGGGATAAAATTCCGGCTACGGCAGTTGGTGGGGACGAAATGCAAAAACACCCTTGTGCCGTGCCTTAGGTCGGCGGTAAAGAATCCCAGGCGGTCGAAATTAATACGGCTACGGGGTGCCTCATAATCAAATTGTGTTTTTGGCAAGGAAAATCCCAGAATTTAACTTTTTCTTTCTTTCTCGGCGCAACATGATAAACGCTTACAAAAGCCTACCATGTTGTCAATGTAATTAAGCGCGCGGTTTGTAATATGCTCCAGTGGTGCAATTGTCGAATTCCTTAACACCATCGAGGACAATTACACGGCTGAATTCTGGTCACTGCAGTACAATAAATTCAGGGTCCATCCACAACATTCTTCTCTTGCACGTGGATTCAAGGACGAAAGCTATTGCAGGTGCCAGTTAATCGGAAATAAATACTTAGATGGGCATTAAAACAACGCGTCAATATTTTTGAACTGATTCTTATGGGGCACTGGTGCTAGTGAACAAAGAAGGGAGGCTTTAAGATGGCACTCACGCTTGCATAGCGCTTTCTACAAAGACAGGACGTCATTGTAGAGTAGCCAACTGGCACGGTGAAAAAAAATACTGCTTAGAAAAACAGGTATTGAAAGTGTAATGAAAATAGAAGGGGACTTTCACTCTACAAACGGGGTGTTGATGGTATATAGACTAGCAGTGAAATATGCCGACCTGTCCTCTTGAAATGCTGAGAAGAAAGTGCGACTATTAGATCGAGAAAAGAAGCTATGTGCACAATCAAGAAGGTTAAGAAAGTATCTCTGAGGGAACATTTGTGATCGAAGTACACAAATCGAAACCTGATTCTATAAGGTTGTCTGCAACTAAATTAGAATGAAAGTTTACATCACGTGTAATGTGATTTTTTGATGACACGTCATTGACATACAGCTCGGAAGCAATAACGACGTAAATGAACGCTGCGTTTCCTTGTTATCACCTTTTCTCCTTGCATGTCAGAAGGTGTTGGTCACCTGTCATGACAAGTGTTTATCACCTGTTAGAAGTGGAAAGAAATCGCAATCGCTGCAAGTTATTTGCGCGAACGGTGATTCACACCGCATGACTCTATTTAACTTCTTTTGGGGTGTTTCAGTGCATATTTACTTTACTCGCGTCTTTTCATATTGTGTCTTGCATTCTTCCGCCAAAAAGAAGAATATCTCCACGCAATTTTTTCCTACTATGGTGAAAGTTTGTTCAATGGTTGCTAACATCAATGGCACGTTATAGTGCCGTTTTTTCCGAGTTCTCTGGGACGCTGGAAAATCTAGCTGCATGATCTGCTGAGTAAACGGAAGTATCAGGAATTTATTCACATGTTGTACCACTGGCGTAATTGGTTTCAAGAGGAAGGAGTTGGACATGTTCCGTCATTTTGTTCGGATCCAGTCCTGCGTAGCAACAACGCCCACTAGTTCATGGAAAAGGGGACACAAAGCACCCATCTTTCTTCAGTTAAGAAAGTATCGACTATGCCGACACAGGCAAACATGAGCACGGATTTATGCGTTAGCTGGATGCCTTAGTCACGTTGGGGACTGGGAATACGCGAGTAACGCAACTCGACAGAAAACTTGAGAAAACAAGCGCCAAGTGGTTTTCCAACCAGAACCAACTGGCCCAGCAAGCAGTACTTCTACAGCTCGACAGAGAGCAGCCCGAGAAGGAGGAGCGAACAGGGAAAAAAAGGGAAGGAAAGTTCTTCACTGGCAAGGACACACCCAAATAGCGATGCAATGGAAAAATATCTGTAAATTCGAAGGCTGCTAGATTTGAATGAAATTTAGAAAGCATGTCTACCGAAAATTCTAAGCCTCTTGCCAAATTTCCCACTGCTGAGTTAATTTCGGAAGAAGTTATGTCTGATGCAAGCATCAAGTCTCAATGCTTGATTGATTAGACAATCGTTTGTAATTTAAAGGATTCGCTGTGATGCCTATGTTTCAGATTGTCTAAGGAATACCCAGTGTGTGCTGTAAGTTTGGTGTCATTTTGTTTACTTCATTGTTCTTAGCAAATGAAACAATCCTTCCAACGATTACGTTGGGTTTTTTTCCGCGCTTCGAAAATTTCTATTCTTCATTGTGACAAATTGAGAAAATTGAGTTGAGAAAAACAAAACAACTCAAATAAAGAAATACAGTCCTCATTTACATTACTGAAAACGCTTTTGCTCATGAAACAGTTTAAAGTTAGGTACCTGTTGAGCGATATGGATTTGATAATATTTTTTATATTTCGGCTTGAGTGAAAAAAAGAAAGGAAGAGAAAGGCATGAGAAAGACTAGTTTAGAATTTCAGAAGTGACTACCGTCGTTTTCCATGAACACACGCTGCATTATATATATCTTCTACAAAATTGAAACCAACGTGTCGAATTATACATTTCTGCGAAGCCTTATGCGAGGTTTCAGAATTTTATGACGTGCCTCGAAATTGAACATGTACGGTTCGGGAGCATTTCCGCTAACTTGATCTTATTATGCATGATGAAGTGGTTAACGCGGCATCGCAATTCAAAGATGAACATCAGTGCCTTAGCGAGCCTAGTAAGTTCCAGTGAGATTTTTTGAGCACTGTGGAGAAAGAACTTTAGAATATGATTTTCGGAAAGAGCGTTGAATAAACAATGTCGTAACCGTGCAGTGAGCCGTCGCAGCTCGGAGCAATCGTTCCGCGTTGCCCGTTCGGAAGCATGTTCCACTCATTCAGCCGACGCAGGCTATGTATTTAGCTAAGTGAGGGTTAAGTACTCATTGTTGCATGGATTAGGGTTTGGATATCTCCCACTATAAACATCGGAGATGTGGTTGCGTGGCGCGCTTTGATGTCAGGCTTTGACAGAGGTTGCAAAACAGCATCCGAGCCAAACACGATATGGAGTTAACGATCAGTACACGAAGCTGAAAATTGCTGTCGTTTCCTCCACAAGCCGTTGTGTGCGCGTGCGCGTGCGTGCGTGTGCGTGCGTGCGTGTGCATGCGTGCGCGCGTGTCTCTGTATGTGTGTGGAGAGCGAGAGAGAAATACGATGGGGAAAGCAGGGAGGCTACGCGGAAGAGAGGCTTCTGGTTTACTATACCTGGACTGAGGTAAGGGGATTGACTGCTAAGAAAAAACAATCGTCGGTTGCGTGTGTGCGCTGTAACGAGACCAACTGCAAAGATCACCTTAAACAGTTTCCTCGCTGCTACTGTCATCAGAAGCACCGCTGTCGGCCACTCCAATACGGAAAGTAAGGGATTTTGGGAGACTTCTGCGAAGCCAATATCGGAAAAGTGATGTCGATTTGTGGTTCCTTATTGGACTCAGGCTAAAAATATTTTGCTGCAGAAATATTTTCAGTGAGAAAAGGAAGCTGCAAATTTCTAAAACGACCTCTTTGGTTTATCTAAAATAGTTGTTTTATTACTCATCCTCCCCGCTTCTTTGTAAGGTTTGGCATATCTTAATTATTTTCAACGTCAAGATACGCAATGCTGCTAGTCTTGTTGTATAGGTTAGGTTGCTTCTTCAATTTCTTACTTTGTGAGGTTTTCAACTGATACTGCGTACGTACTGGTGGACAGTGCGTTGTATCGAGGGCACACAAGTAATGCAGATGGAATGTCGAAGGGGTTAACGGAAGCGCTTCAGCAATTAGTACATTTCATCTCTCAGAACAAATTTAATTACATGGACAAACAGACAAATGCAGCACCTTCGGAGAAGCATATACACCTCCGTAAATATTTGAGGAGGAAGGACTCACTTAAGTGCAGCATAATTTGTTTGGAGGCGTCTTGCCACCACACATGAACCTGTCCATGGGCTTCTGGTCTTGAAGCGCAGGTAAATGTGAAAGAGGGAAGGTCAGCTGGCTCTCCGACCTTCATATTTTCTTTCCCTTGTTGCTGCTATCCAGTCTGCCCAGACTTTTTCTCTGTCCGAAGAACGAGCTAATATTGACTAATCGTATGGAAGTTCCCAAAACGTTAGCTTCAGCCTTAATCGACCGATCTGTACGGGACGTTTTGAGCTGTTTGCTTGTCCTGCTGTTTACTTCTGTGAATTATAGCCTGTAATACCTGTAGGTTGTTCTCTTACAAGCTTAACTTATGGTGGCCGTAAAGGTTGCCTTCAATTCGTATAAGGATTCGAAAAAGGCTTACAAACTCAGCTAGGTCAGTGCAAGTCATCGGGACATAAGGAGTTATATACCGTTGCATGAGTTTTCAGGTGCCGACAAAAGTTTGTTGTGGCTTTACGTTTATGGTGCTTCCTAATACAGCACACAACTTCCCGCTTGGCCTTGCATTATGGACTCACGTCGCTCTGTCATGACACTTCACAAAATAAATAGGTTTGCATTATTTGTCCTTTTTCGTGCTGTTAGTGTGGTGAATGTTCTGTGTTTGTTGTTTTGTCTCTCTTCTTTTCTTTTATTCCTCGCCAGCTCACCAGAATCAGATGTCATTAAACTTTCTGTTTTTTTTTTTACACAGGACGGCAGTCATTCGCGACAGCTCTAATGACAAGGTTCTCGAACCACTGTGATTTGAACGCTCTATGTTCAATTTTGAATAAATAATACGCACACACATTTAACACAAGCTTTATCTGTAACCAAGAATACAACATGATACGGTTCCAAATGCAACCTTCTTTATCAGCCGTCCCTGAGCGTTGGTGCAGAACATAGTGGTCGAAATCTAATCTACACGAAAAGGACCATCACAAAGTGTTTGACTTTGGACAACTAGACTACCATTTTTATTTCTTCCCTAACTTGTTTACTACGTTATTGCTACTTACGTTCCTACTTAAACCACGGATGCTGTCGCCATACAAATCGGATCACGTTCGCCATGAAAACTAAGGATTGTAGCCCCGAGGACGTGCAGTGGAGCAAGTATGTTAGAACATCACAAGAACATCATTGGCTGAACTGGTGGCAATGACTCCGAAGTGTGCCTGAGCCAAAGAGATATTCGTCTGAGAGAAAAAAGAATGACAACATTAAATACGCCCTCAAATAATCGAGTTGTCAATACAAGAGAAAAAAGAAAGATCTCACAGCGGAGTTTTTCGAGGTCGTAGGGGAATGTGATAGGCTGGCTGTATCGAAATGAGATTTTAGGAGCGAGGAAATGAGTTAAACTTCACTTCAGACCTGGCTAAGGCCTTCCACGAAAAGCACACAAGCAAAGCACCATCGACGGGAAACCAGCAACAACAACAAAACAAAATACATATGTAGCTGAAGAAGGTCAACATGAATGAAACGGTTCCCGAAATCTTCCTGCCTCGTTTCTCCCAGTAGCTGGGCTCGCCGTCTCGTGAGAAATCTCCCTCGTATTGTGCTCGCTTCTTTGCTTCTAATCCTTCCGGGTTGTTAAATATAATTTGATGTCGTTAAAAACGCTGCGCAGAAAACAATAAACGGATATGAAAGATATGAAAAACTCTGGAAAACAAAACAATCGTATTACCGGTTCAGCGAACTGGTTAAGATTGGTGCACCTTTCGTCTAAACTAGCGGAAGCATATTACAGGCGCGGCGTCTTTGTCCACGTCCCTTTTACGTGCACGTAATTTATTATTGGTGTTTTATTTGTGTCTATAACAAACCATTGGGTATTTCTTAAGGCGGGGAAGGAAGGATATATATCAATGCGTTATAGCGGAACCGACCAACATTTCCTCAGTTTAATTCATACGCTCCTATACTAAGAAATACGCAGGCCAGCGATCTATTTGGGCTCTTAACCAATATTAATGCGTCAGCAGCTGCCTTTCACATGCAGCGGGCACCACAAACTACTCGAAAACTTTTTTTGAGATACACAACGTTGTCCACGCCCGCATAGTAGTGCCTTTTATGGCCTCTAATATGCGCACACGTGGTTCCACTTGTCTTTGAGATAGTGTGGCGCGCAAGATGCCGAACATGTGATTAAACGCGAAACTGAGCCCTACCGCAGTGGACAACCATTTCATTGACCACTGCGCGTGACTGCGCAGTGGTCAATATATATATATATATATATATATATATATATATCAATATATATTGTGATATAGTGGAAAGGTGTTTAACCTTATCACCATTTTATTCCTTCCTGTAAAGCTTGACCGTTTTCTGAAGAGCATGTTTCAAGGATGGCTTTTCAGAGCATATTGTTCCCGCTGTTCTACAAATATTTGATGCAAATCAAGCAGCACGGCATAGCGCGAATTTTACGACGCTTTGTAATGTCGAATTTGTAGAAGACGTTAGGGGCATTCTCCTATGTTATACATTATATGACGAAGCTAATAAATGCAGGCAGTTGTTGTCCAGCCATCCTCATGGCCGAATCTCAGCCGAGACAATCTGCCAGGCTGCCACGCCATCTTTTCCACAAAAGTTACCACCCACTGCATCGCCTTCTTACTCTGTCATAAACCAAACATATATATATATATATATATATATATATAACCGCGATAGGGAGCTTTTACGTTTGTGCAGTCCTAAATTGTTTAAGACAAGGCTAGTGTCGGCGTGAAGTACTTCACATATACGTGCTCAGACAACCGCTGTATTCGTTTAGCTCAAATATCACTTCTCCGCCTGGGACACAGTTGCCGTAATCGCTCCGTGTGTTTGTTCCCTTCGCCGTTATACTTCTCAAGTAGAGGAAGCTACTGTACGAGGAATGCGCGCTGGGGAGACCCTTATTACCCCTTCCGTCGCCTGGGTCTGAGGTCCATTTCACCTCAAGACACAATGCGCTGCTGCACGAAGTGCGGCGCTGGTTCCGCTTTTACAGTGGGCATTCGCAACTTGTTATGGCTCTCCCCAGTCACGAGGGATACTCGATAAAGGGCAGGCCACACATACAGGTGAAGGCTTGGCTCACGGCCACAAGTTCGCAAAGCCTTAACTGCAATTTCTGCATGAGTACTTCCTCCCCGCTTCTATATAAATGCGCACGTATGCCCTCAGGCAAGCTGCTAAAAGAAAGCAAGAAAGAAAAAGAAGACAGAGAGAAAGAGAAGAAACTGGTAGTGAAGAAAAAACTTTTTTTACCGAATTCGCAAAGGCAAATATTTCGACCGGCTAAATATTGTGACTGAAAGCAAGAAAGAGACCACGCAAATAATTATTACGTTGTGTAGCTTCACAGGCGAGGCATAGACAGTGCGACGTATTTATCCTCTGTAACTTCTCTCTCAGCACGCTAGCCAAGTTTCCGTCGTTTTCGTAATCATCCTCTGGCTCGGTTTCTCGGCGGTCGCGCTGTCGACCTTGCGGTGACTTACTTACTGCAAAGCACGCGTTAATGGAGGAAAGTTGAAGTCTCCAGAAGACTGGTGCTTCTTGTATGCTGGTGCACTGTGAATTGGTTGAAATACGGGATGGGTGAGACAGATAACAGTGTGTGGGACAATTTAACTAATTAAGTAACAGAACAAATGTATTGCGATGCTGTGTGTGCATCAACCAATTGCCCTGCGTGTGCTTAAAATAGAAAAAGAAATGCAGACACTCTGAGTTGCTCAGCTCGGACCTGCAGCAGCAACTCTCGGCCATGCAGCGAGCCGAGGAAGCCGCCAAGGGCCTACAACCCTTGGCCGAAACCTAGGCGGGGTCGAGGCCTACCCCACCAAATCGCAGGGCACTGAATAAAGTTATTTGAATGAATGAATTAGCGAGATAAACGCCGTATTTCCCATGACGGTTAAGCTTAAAAGCCTGCAACTCGCATCTTCTGTTTCTCACATTCGCCTCATATGCGATATCCTTGAAGGAGAGCAGCGAACGGGTCCCACCGTGATGCCTAAATGCAGAACCACAAAATCACCACTTCACAATCCTGGCTACACTCATGTAAACTCTTGGCGCGTTCCGCTCACAATTATGCTCATTTTCAGCCTTCTGTTTCTTAGAACTGATAAACAGTCGTACTGATCTCCAGACAAAGTGCAGTAACCAGAGACTCAGGTAGACAACATATCTCTACGTAGATCGGCACTGAACCATTGGCAAGCGATAATGCGGTCGGCTACACCTCGCTCACTAAGAAACGAAACGCACGCTTTCAGAGCCCCTCCATGGTGAAATATTTATGAAGAAATAGCGAAGATAACTGATGGCTGCACCATGAAATGAGCTCCCAAAACAGGCAAAGTGAAACACGTTTCAGTCGGATGCGTAGTGCAAGAGTTGCACACGAGACGCTTAGCTTTAAACAGGGAACACATAACACATTAAAGCTTCAGACGCCGCAGATATATATATTCCCCTCACTTTTCTACATAATTGAAAGGACGTCGACAGAAACAGAAAGAAATAGAAAGAGATTGAAAATTCAGCAGGAGAACGGGGTTTAGTACTACTCGGCCCAAATTTGCTTCCTTGACGATGTCGCTATGAACTTTATTTTTCACTATCCTGCCTCTCGGCTTCCCTTTAGGGCGCTAGCGTAATGCCTTTTTGTCGGATTTCACAGCAACCTTCCTACCTACCCATGTTGCCGTTCTACAGTAAGCGCAATATGTCGGTCATAGCTTTCCGAGATTGGATTACAGGGCGACGGTGAGGTATAGCTGAAGAAGAAATGACTCCCGTTTCCCAACCACGCGCCCAACGCCTGTGGGTAATCGGTGTCTGCTTTACATATTGGCCAAAGAACGGCGACATACTTTCCCAAGCGACCGAGCTATATTGGCTCGGTGAAAGGAATTTCGTTTTTTCTATTCTCTGCCTCTAGTGAGAGAGAGCGTGGGCGAACGGGAAGTGGTGTGGCATTTCCGGGGTAAATAAGAAGTAGTCCTTCTTTTTTATTTACATTTTTCTCTCCACGACGACAAACGGTAAGCGAAGAACTGAGAAAAAAGCGTCAAGAGAAAACCTTGCCAAAGCCCTCTTCTGGTCTCGGTATAAGATGTTTTGCGAACAGAGAAACCCGCAAATCAAAAAGTTGGCTCCGTTAGCGCACGACAGGAATGAAACTTTAGTACGTTCACCCGTGGAGGCCATTTATCTTCCTTGCGTGCGCGTCGGTTTGTTCGTTCTAACATCCGGGGTTATTTCACCGTCTATTTCTTGTTACAATAATGCACGACCTCTGGCAACATCCTCCAGCTTACACTTGAATTCTTTCATTTTGCAGCCGGCTTTCACTCTGCCACTTGACGTTACGAACGACGGGGCCCACATCCAGACACAGGTAATCCAGCTGCAATACCCCACAGACCTGTGTATATATATATATTGTGAGAAAAGGACGAACAACGGCACGCTGAAAAGCCCCGTTGCCATCGCGTGGCTCGTACCCAGTTCGCCCTAACTGCTGGTGCTGCGTTTGTTACTGCGGCTCAACGACCCGAATAAACCCGCTTTACAATTGGTGGAGGTGCTCGGTACAACAATAAATCTGGAACTTCTTAATTGGGCACTTCAGCCTGTCTTCATTATGACGGAAGAAGGGCCACCACATCGACAGCCCGCTGGTAAGCTGACTATACCGTGGTTTGTCCCGACCCGTTGCGTCAACGCGACTCACCTATCTTCAGCGGTACAGAAGACCATGACGTAGAAGACTGGTTCGCTGACTATGACCGGGTGAGCATCTACAACCACTCGGACCGTACCCCCCCGCCCCTCAAAAAAAAAAAAACTCAATTAGGTGTCCTTTTATTTGAGTGGTGTCGTCAGCGTGCGGCACCACGACCGCGAACGTGATCTCACGACATAGGCGGCCTTCAAAACTAACATGACGGACGTATTCGGGCGCCCTGCCATTCGCAAGTAACGTTTTCGCAGTCGTTCACAACGAAGCGATGACACATTTACCAGTTATATAGAAGATGTTGTCGACATCTGTAACCACGCTGACGTGACAATTACTGATGCCGAGAAGATCAGGCGTACCTTAAAATGCATTGAAGACGACGCCTTCCAGATGTTGATGGCGAAAAATCCGAGAACAGTGTCTGAACTCGTCAGTGTCTGTCAAAGCTTCGATGATCTACGCAAACAACGCGTTGCCACCCGCCAATCTCCTCGTCAGGCGACCTGAATGTCGAGCTTGACTGTTGCCCAGGATAACACATCGCTGCCGCTACAGATCAAGGAGTTCATCCGTGAAGAGGTTGCTCGTCAGCTTTCTCTGTTACAGCTTCCACACGGCTAGTCGAGTTCTCCATCGGCGCCCACTGTCCAATATGTCATCAAGGAGCAGGTAGCCGGCCACGTTCCGCCTTCTCTCCAGCAGGCTCCGAGTGTCGCACCCCTTACGTACGCCGAACTTCGCTACAAGACCTGCAGCAACGACCTACTGTCCCCTTCGCCCACCTTCGCACCCGCCCGTATCCCCTCCTGCCTGGCCAGTGGTGCAGTACGCACGACCTCAAGAACATTGGCGCATGGAACGCTACTGTTCGATTTGTTTTTATTGTGGCCGTGCTGGACACGGGGCACGTCACTGTCTCCTACTTACACCAAATGTCTGCAGCAATGTGCGTCCATATGCGCCACGTTTCCAACAACGCCACAACTACTCGGTCAGATTTGAATCCCCTCCTGCTGTCGAGACCACATTCTCTGCTCGCCGTTCCCCTTCTCCTCGCCGCCGCTCGTTATCCCCTATTCACCGTCGGTAGAGCCATTTGCACCAAGAAAACTAAACATTGCGGTTCAGCAGGTGAGAACTGTGGCGTCAGCGAAATCTATAAGGCCTCACAATTCCCCGAAAAACGTTATCGCAATAGAAGGAACGTTCGCGCTAGCGCTTGTCGGCACCGGCGATGCACTTTCAGCGATAGATGCCCGTATTTGCCCCAAAATAGGAAAAGTGATGACGCCGCTTACTGGACTATCCCTTCAGACTGCCAACGCGCAGCATGTCGAGACATCCGGTGCCTGCACCACTCGTGTTGTTATTCAGCAGGTCCTTCATGTCATCGAATTCACCGTGCTGACATCATGTCCTCACGGCGTCGTATTAGGTTGAGACTTTCTCTCCGCATACCATGCCATCATCGATTGCCCCAGCGCCGAAATCGTGTTGTTTCCATTTTCGACAGATATCACTCACCACAAGGACCCTTGTTGCAAATTCGCTTTTTAGGAAGACATCGTTAAACCTGCCTGGTCTTCTGCTCTTGCCAGTATCTCTTGTGACTGTGTAGACGACGGCAAAGTACTCTTCGCGTCATCTGAACTCTTAGTTCACCGCCGATCACTACCACTCCCGTTCGCCGTCCTCGAGTTCAAAACTAGTGCTTCTCTCACGTTCATGTCAAACCCATCGGTCGAACCAATTACTTTACGCCGCCGCGAAAGCCTTGGCAGAGCAGAGCCACTGGCCTCACCTTCAATTCTTCACACAATGAGCGGCTCCACTTATCTCACCACTGTCGAGGCATCGCTTCCTCGGTCACTGCCGCGTTCTTTCACGCCAGCTATTGCCCGTGACCTTACGACGACGCAGCGAGACAAACTCCTTCACTTCTTCCAATGCTTATCTTCCTCTTTTGAGTGCCAAGCAACATCACTCGGTCGCACAACGACTGTTTCGCACACTATCGACAATGGGAGCTGGCTACTGGCAGGAGCCCATGGCTGACGCTGGCTGTTCCAAAACTGCGTCTGTCACACCAGACGGCTTCTGTGAATTCACTGTAATATCGCTCGGTATGTGCAATGTGCTCGCCACTTTCCCCTCCGCGGCCTAAAGTGGCATACTTGTCTCTGCTATATAGATGACATTGTCGTCTCTTCCAGATTTTCCGACCTATCTTTGCTGTTCCCATCAAGTTTTGACCTGTCTCCGGTATGCTGGTCCCTAGCTTAACTTGAAGAAGTGCGTATTCGCAGCTCGAAAACTGACTATATTAAGCCACGTTTCTGCAAAGAAGGCATTCTTCCCGATTCTGCTAAACTTCTTCGCCATTTCCAAATTCCCGAAGCCCATTAACTTGAAAGTACTACGCAGCTTCATTGGCTTATGCTCGTATTTTCGATTATTCGTTCGCAATTTGGCTACTCTGATCGCACCCCTAAACCAACTTCTCCAAGGCGACAATGAATTTTCTGCTTGGTCGGAAGCATCTAATGATTCATTTACGACTCTTTGCCGCCTACTTACGTCTCAGCCAATCTTACACCATTTTGATCCAAGCGCAGCTACAGAACTTCGCACTGACGCTAGTGGTGTCGGCCTTGGTGCCGTGCTCGCACAACGTAAGAACACTGATGCCGAATACGTGGTCGCCTATGCCGGTCGTGCTCTCATAGAACCTGAGGTCATAAAACCTGAAAAATTTCGCCCATATCTCCAATGTCGATCATTTGACGTGGTGACGTATTATCACACCATTTGCTGGTTGCCTAACCTCAAAGGCCTTCCGGGCCACCTCACTCGGTGGCCCTCCGAATTCAGGAATATGATATCCGTGTCGTCTATCGCTCTGGCTGCAGACACTCTAGCGCCGATGCCCTCTCGCGCTTTCAAGTTACGTCGGGCACCAGTACTAGCTACAGTCATGATATCTCTCCACTTGAAATCCTGGACATGGCTTCGGAGCTACGAAAATACCCATGGATCGTCATGATATTTGATGTTTTATCAAATCCTCAGGCACCTTCGGCACCTCGAGCGTTACGCCGACCGGCGCAGCATTTCACCATCCGTGACGGGATTTTATACCACCGCAACTACCACAATGACTGCCGCACATGGCTCTTAGTAGTGCCCCACCACCTTCGAAAAGATTTATGCACCGCTTTTCACTCGAACCCGCAGTGTGGTCACGGCGGAGTGTCGAAGACGTACACACGGCCGCGCCTACGATATTATTGGCGCGGGACGTAAGCCTTCGTCCACAAATACGTACGCTCCTGCATTGCCTGCCAACAACGTAAATGTGTCCCGCATCTCCTTACCGCACTTCTTCATTGGACACGATATGCTGAAAGCGCTGCCGTGCCTGCCGCATCAGCAAAAGACGTCGCCTCGTTCATTCTAAACAAATTTATTCTCCGCCGTGGCGCACCTCGTAAACTGCTCGGCAATCGGGGTCACGTATTTCTCTCGGACGTCTTGCAGTCATTCCTAACTGAATGCCAAATTGTTCACCGCACCACTATATTGCTTATCATACACATACCAATGGCTTAACAGAACGATTCAACAGAACTCTTGGTGACATGCTAACAATGCATGTTGCGTCTGATGACTCCAACTGGGATCTTGTACTTCCCTTCGTCACATGAGCATATAACACTGCCTGGTGGCGGCATGTCGGCATTCATGGCGGCATGTATGACACCGGGAAATTAAAGATCCACTCTAATCATTTTTACACCATCAGAGGTGTCTAAAGAATGTTCGGTTGTCGCATGGCTAACACCTTCACGTTCAAGGGGTCAGATTACATTGTTGGTGGGAACCAACGATGGCATCTTGTTTGCTGACTGTTTCTTGCATGTAAAAATTAATGGCAGCTCTGACAGGCGGCATAGAAAGTGCATTAAACAAAGTTTCAGATCCGTGCTTGTGGAAATCTCCTGTCGGATATTTCTGTGCGCCCGGGGCTGTCAGAATTATTACATAGTTTTCAACTACGTCTTTTGTCGTCGCACGTCTTTAGGTAGAGCTTCGTCGTCGTCTTTTATAAAATTTTGTAAGGTCCTAACGGTAGCGGTGCTACCCGTGTGACAAGCATATGTAAAGCAACTCCGGTTGACTCTCCCCGCTTAAAGTAGCGACGTACGTCGAGGGCTTTAACGGTCGACGAAGTAGGAAGTTGCTAAATGTTAATCATATTTTGCCACTCGTCTTTATTTACCTATGGTATACAGTTGTAAAAAAAGCGTTTTTATAATATTTGTCATATGCTCATCTAAGGCTAAAGTTGTAGCCTCAGCCAATTTTTGTACCTGTGCAACAAGCCAACGGCTGTGTATGGCAACATGAATGCTAGTCTGCAAATCACCCATGTGAGCGTCTCTACGGCAGCTAGCACACCGGCATTTCTGCCAACGAGCTCAACATTGTTGTAGCAAAGAGTAATTGTGTATGAAATGTATATATGTGTGTGTGTCTGGATAGCAGCATGCTTTTCGAGATGTTGTAACGAACTTCTTTTTTGCGTGTGCTTGCGGAAGCGCAGAGACACCCAGCCGAGGCCGCCAGAATAAAATTTATTTGCGGCATAACTAGACGTTGCCGAGTAAGCAAGAATGCACTGCCGGAGCTATTTGTCCCGCCGCGGTAGAGGGCTCGCGCGCGGTGCACGAGCAACTGCGACCGCAGCTTGTGTATGAAGCGCGGGGCGTCTGCGTTTTGTTACCGCGGGAATTAGAGCGCTTCAGCCTACTATGCCCATACTTCTGTGCAGTGTTTGCGAAGGCACGGGTGAGACGAATTGTGGCACGGAGAAAGGCAGTGTTGGTGTACAAATGTCGTCCACAAGCCCACGCTCTAAATTGCTTCTTATTTCACCGTGAATCACGTTAGAAAATGCACACGCCTCTCTGCAAAGACATTCTGTGTTATCATGGGAAGCGGGCTGCGAAACGCACGCACTCTAGTTTGGAAATGAGGCATACGCATAGTGTAATCGCCTGCGTCAAGATGACGGTAGTTTACGTCGGATCACAGCCAATGCTTAAGCGTGAAGCAAAGTTAAGCCGTATGCAAGAAGTGGGTCTCGCAGGCGTTGGGAGCTTCGTGCGTGGTTTTATAACATTTTTGTCAGCATCAGTGACTCCACCTGGGGCCCAATTCACAAAGCCGTCGTTTCTAAGCGCTGTTTACTTTGTTCATAGGGATACCTTCGCTAGTAATGACCCCGTCGTAACTATTAACTGCAGCATCAGCTCTTACTAACAGTTCTAGCATAAGAATTGTTTGTTTTATTTTTTTTATTACGAGTCCTGGTCGCTTTCACCTCGCAGTAAGAAAAACGATCTCACTTCTGGTAGGAATAGCAGAACTCGACCATTCAAGCTTTCATTTCTTAGCAAAAAAGGTTGGACCTTGCTTGCCTACGTCTATCTACACTAATGCCATAGATGAACTCTCTCAAGTGACTCCCTTAACAGCTTCGGCACGTTTTGAGGTGTCACGCACGATCGCCTCTTCGCGGCCTCATCTATGTCCGCACCGTCACGGCTCTCTATAGCAGCTGCTACCGGCCGGGTCGACCATTTTACTGAATGTTGCGCCGGTGAGATCACGTGATGTTCTCAAGTCATGCTCCATTTTGTCGCGTATATTGTTCTGTGCAGATTTTTTGCTGTGCCCTTTAACGGTGCAATAGCTGAGACCAAGCCGAGAGTGTACCACTACTCGGGTTTTCACCAGCAAAAGCTTTGACGCGTCACTCCGCCAACTAAATGCATGCAACTATGTAGACTTGTGCAACACTACTGTTCTTGGTTCGAGATCTTGCGCAATATTAATATTTGTGATGACTGAAAAGCTTTGCGGTTGCACCATAATTCCCATCATCCTTCTAGTAGTTAAGCGACGGTCGCATTACACTGAGCCCCGGGCCTGAGTGTAAAAAGTTGTCACCCGTCAATTGAAAAATACAGAGATACGTGTTGTCATGCAGCCATTTACCTGGTAGAATGTTGAACACTTCAACCTTAGTAGCATGGCTGCACAGAATTATGGCTGTGGCGCAGCGCCGGAATCATCAGGCCTTACGGACACAGTCTGGCCACCGTCGCAGCATACACTTTTTCGAGAGGAGCGCTCGTGGCAGCATGTATTAGCCCTAAAAACGCGTGGGAACGCGTCCATGTTCGAGAAGGTTCTTAATTGACCTGGACGCGGAAACCAATTAGTGTAATGGCTTCGCCGAGGTGTGTAGGCTCGTGCTGGTTATTTGTTGCCTGTCCCAAGTGTGGGCTTGTTCCTGGGACCCGCGAGGCACTCTCACTTCCTTCGCCTCTCTAGGGTACGAGCGTGACAGTGAAGAATAATCGGAAAGCTCTACAGGTCGTTAGGTGAAAAAAGATGAGGAATAATGTTCCTGCTTTACACGTTTTTCAAAGCCCATCCTCCAAGCAGGCACTATTTGAGTATACTACAGATTAGTGACAGTAAATATCAACACTTAAGTGTGTTGCCGATTAAAGCAGAAAACTTCATCCGATAAAGAAATAAGAATGCTGCGCTGGTCGATCACTTGCTAATGACTATGCACAAGAAAACAGGCAATATTCAATTTCTCTGACCGCTATTAAAGCAGCCGGTGATAGTTTTGAGCGTTTGTGGGCGCGCATATGACGCAGGCAGGATAACAATTCCGGTGTTGAACGTATGGCATCGCCATAATGTGAAATAACATGGCGTCTGAGCAGCTCATGTGACCCGGCCAGGAGTGATTAGATTGATTTAACACAGTACGAGCGTATCCCGGCGTTACGGGTATGTTCGCTGGACCTCGGACACTGGTGCGGATAAGGTGTACTGTTTGCGGATAGTGTGTTCGCATTTCGGCCATTTCTTTTTTCTTTAGAATTACTAAAATGCCAATAAAAATGAGCTCGTCAAGCTGCAAGTGGCACGCGCTTAGCGACATTCTCAAACATGATATATGACTTAAAATACCCTGCCTAATTTATGTCACACATTACCTATTTTGGAAAAACTAATAAACCAAGACAAAGAAGGATGTATTTTTGGCCCATAGTTCTCTCAGGTTACCGCGAGTTCGACGTTGGAGCATTGTTACCGTTGGACACAATTTATTTTCAAAGCATCTACTGCGGCATTTTATTTTCGCCTTCTTCGTTTACCGCTTCAAAGTAGCCAAAAATAACATGTGGTTCTGAGGCACAGTTTGCCTGGCTTTGTTGCACAATATTACCGCGGTGAACCTACAAGGAGCACGAAGGTATATTGTAGAAACAGGGTGTCACATGAAATTTGCCAGCATGGGACAACGCTGTCGAAAAGGTTAGCAAACAAGCTGGGTGTCTAAGTAGCACGGCAGGCAAGCACACAGGGGCGATTAGTCTAATGGGCCAAGCCGGAAGTGCAGCGTGGCGAATGGCAGGCGGCTGTTGTCCTGTACGTAAGTTTTCGTTCTTCCAGGTGTCGCGAAACACTAGGTCTTCTTGTTAGATAAGTCAACGGTAGAAAACGAACCTGTTACGAAGCCCAAAATTACAACGTGTGAGCGGCAATGTTTCTTTGCGACGTACTCTTAGTGCGTATATCCAGGAAGAGGGAGAACAAATATAGCTGGCTTGATATATGTATCGATATTGCTGTGATACAGTTGACGCCCAAGAAGTTCCTGTTTCTCCACATGCAACAATGGTATCGTTCCCATCTAACTTAGGAAACTAAGGTCACACATGAGGTAAAGGTGAAATTACAAATTCAGCACGAAAGTGCGACACAAATGCAGCGTGGCCTGAAAAGCGGGACAAATACTGGTGATCACAGCTTAAATCGAGAAGTCAGGCCATGCCATCTAGCCTTCTGCATTTATCGCAAGATCCCCCAGTTCTCTTTCAACATGTTCCTTTAC
This sequence comes from Dermacentor albipictus, assembly GCF_038994185.2. Lineage (NCBI taxonomy): Eukaryota > Metazoa > Arthropoda > Arachnida > Ixodida > Ixodidae > Dermacentor > Dermacentor albipictus. The sequence goes on from NC_091821.1 coordinate 377,299,093, forward strand.
AGGTGATCAGGTTGTTGCATATTGCATTCGTTTCCCCTCTTTGGACAAACATTCCCCTATTCCTCTTTCTAGCGCGCAATCTGTAGACAGACTGTAACTGCTCCAGCTCACGTTTAACGCCTTTATTGCAGCTCTCTTCATCTCCAGAGAATGGCGGAGAAAGGCTGTGAACGCAGAAAGCTCCATCACATGGCCGAAGTGTTGATTCCTTAAATTGTAGTCGCGACCCCGCTTTAATTCTCACAGAGTCAGAGCGTGTAGTCTATTCCGAACTCGCCGGCACTGCTACGTTACATCAAAGCGACTTGCCTCAGTGAGCGATTATAGGCGTGAAGTTATGTACAACCGCATGTATTGACAGCGATAGTGCCTTCTTCTCTCCCTCTGCTTTCTTTTCGTCCCTTAAACCTCTTCCCCTGTGCAGGGTAGCAAACCTGACGTGCGCCTGGCTGACCTCCCTACTTGTCCTTCATTCCTTTTCATCCTCCTCCTCACATTAGCCTTTGTGTACCTGTGCCGCAGAAATGAAATCACATGCATTCATTGGTCCCATATAGGTGCATCAAATGAACCAGGATAAAAAAAAAATGATGGAAGCTTCTTTACACTACAGGTCATTTTTGATAAAAATCTCGTCAAAGGAGGTAATTCTTGTCTTGCTTCTTTTAGATTTTAAGTGATTAATTTCATATATGTGTAGTATTATATATGTCCTACTTCATATCACATGCCACGCACCGCAGCATAAATGTCAAAACGATTGTGAATTCAGCATTTCAGTAGTTACTTATCACTGTTGGTGGGACTATAACAATTTTAACGTATTTTTTCGCAACAATCAACTCACAAAAAAATCGGCACATACACTGAAGACTTCTTACGTGCGGGAATGCGAAAGCATTGTAGTCGCTTTGACGAAATGTTCTTTTTCCGCGCGTTCCTTGTCCGCACAAGCCACCGCCTGCGTTCTCACTGCGCCTCGGTAAGGCCAAATTAGAACGCCCTCACTTGCCCGCGAGAGTTCATAACTGGAGGGATCATTGAGCGCCGTTGAATTATAAATTGTAGCTTTTTATTTTATAACTTATACACTCGTTACGCGGCGCCACCACCTCCCCATCGCCTGCGCCGTCACGCACACAATGACTCGCGCACTATAGGTAACAGTTTTACTCAGCCTGCGACGTGACGTGACGCTGCGACGTGACGTGTGCAATGACGCACACACTAGGCCCACCTTTAGCCAATCAGAACCGTGAAGGCGCCGTGACGTCGGGGCAGTGTGCTTGTCTCGCACCCTGTCTGCCCGGGTGTATGCCCGGTGTCCCAGACCGAAATTCACCAAATTTTCCTTTCAGATGCATCAATGTATTTGTTTACCGGAACCTACCTGAAACATTTGTCGTCGAACCAAGCATTTTGCGAGGTGTTTACACTGTTTCCACCGTTGGCCATTTTTCCTACCATGAGAAGGGTAATTGAAGACGACGAAGTGTCTTCTTGGCAGAACACTTGTTTCTGTGCTCTGTGAATTTTTGGTGAAATCTTCGCTATTCAAGGTGCCTCGCCTCCCCGTCTTGCGACCAGGGACGCGGAGCATGCCAGAGACCCGCCTCTCCAGAAGTCATCACGGCCGTCAACCGCAAGGAAGCGAGTTGGCTCCCCCAGTGACACCGAAGACACCGAGCTGTACTCTATGTCGGAAGACGACTCATCCGAGGACGGCTTCATACCCGTCCGGAGTAAGAGGGCGAGGAGAAAAATCGCCAACACAGCGCCGTCAACTCCTGCGAGCACAACGACTGTAAAGACAAGGCCTGCGCGCTGGCCGCACGTCATCATCTTTATGCCAGAAGAACCGTCAAGCAACCTACGATTGCTGAATTGGCAAGCCTTATCCATTTTTCTGGAATGTGCGATGCCGGATCAAATTAAAGACATAAGAATAAATCCACGCAAGAATATACTCGCCATATACGTGTACAACGCGAGTGCGCTTGGAAAACTCCAAGAAATCACAGAGCTAGACGGAATCAAAATGCGCCCCTTTATCCCGGTCGACGATACATCCATAGCCGGTGTGATTTACGACATTGACATTGCCATTCCCAATGATGACTTACCTAGCCTCATCAAGCCGGCATACGAAGGCACGATCATTACGCAAGTGCGCCATCTTGGGAATACGCGCTGCGTAAAAGTAATATTCAAGGGGGATTGTATCCCATCCCACGTTAAAGTCGGACATTTCCGACATCCGGTTCGACCATTCATCCAGAAGCCGCTTCAATGCCATCAGTGTTTCAGTCTAGGACACGTCAAAGGCGTGTGTCCCAACTCGCTACTGTGTCCCCGTTGCGCTGAACCTCATGCAGAACAGACCTGCGGTGCCACGGTCCTGAAGTGCGTCAACTGTAGCGGCCCTCACGCGGCCTCGTCGAAGGACTGTCCCCGCATCAAGAGGGAGCGCGCGCTTCTTAAGCAAATGGCCAGAGACAATTCTGCCCACAGGGAGGCAGCCGAAGTAGTCCGGCGTCGGCATCGACGTAGGCGCCATCGTACGTCTTCGAAGAAGGCGCATGCGCGAAGTTCCAGGAAGGCTAGTATGCTTCGCATCCTGGGCTTAACCTTAGCTAAGCCACAGCCATTTTTTTTTTGTTCACTTTACGCATGTCAGCCATACCATATAGACCCCCCCCCCTTCCCCTATGAGACCACGCGTATGGCTCATTCATACAGCTCCACCAGGTAAACAGCTTTGCTCTAAAAAAAATTGCCAGGCAGTAAATTGTTGTTGAGCCCTTCTTTCCGAACGCATGACTCCGCCAAATGTTTTTCACAGAGCATGCGTCTTGGAGGCAATTTGAACACCTTGTTGCACGCCGCCGCATACGTCAACGGGCCCAGCAAGCTAAGCTTCGTAAAGCGCGCCTATCGGAAACGTTGGTACTGCTCTCCTCACCCGGTTATCTACTTTCACTGCACTCGCTCGCCTCCACCGAAAGACTCTACGCTTCTGCGCGCTCGTCGCATCGCAACCAAATGGACAATGAAAATCTGTCAAGGAAGGTAATGCGATTCGCTTTAATATCATACAAATGTCACCCCTTATAAACAAAGAGGGCGTTTGATTAGGCTAATGAAACAACCTTGAGCGTCACCATCCGTGCCTTCGCTGGTGGTTACGTAAATTTCATTTTATTAGATTGAAATAAAATTAGAATGGAATAGTTGTAAAGCGCCACACGTTTTTATATATCTGACCTATGCGATGGTGCAAGGAGTAATTGGATATTATCACTTGAACTGCATTGGCAACTGGCAAGCCACCTTAGTATTTTTGCATTAGAAATGACGTACATTCTGCAGCAATGCAGGAGCCTTGGCCCCAACACGGAGCTTTCTGTCTCTGAAACGCGGCGGAGCTTCTTTAGAGACATGTGAATGGAACATTAAGACTCACTGTTACTGAAGGCCACAGTGCACCCAACCTTCATATACAATAAGTACACCTGATTGTGTACGGAACAAAAAAGAATAAAGCATATATAGTTGTTAATATTCTGCGTGATAATCATAACAAAAGCAGAATAAATTTAGGCGCAAAATTTCCCTGTTTGCGTATACTCGGTCACAGCAAAATCTTCTGAAGCGTTCAGACCAAATATTATCAAGCCCAGGTAATTATACGATTGTACTTGAATGTTATAACTTTTTGAGCTTTATAGGCAATCCGAGCTACGCTCCGTCTGCGTAATCATACCGATCGACAGCTTGTGAACAACTGAAGTTTAAGAAAGGAATAGAATAGCACAAAGAAATTCTTTCGATATACTTACTTAGTCTACAAGAATAGAACCGCATGCCCACGCGCATTTTAACTGGCAAAATATGGCATTACAGTACGTGTTTCCTACTTGTGGTCGCTCTGCTGCTTGCTGATGCTCGAAATTTATGATGACGGAACTTATTATGACCGATAGGCTGTTTCAACAGAATTCTGGGCTGTGCTCCATCTGGTTCATGCTGCGTGCACTTTCTTGACAAGCATTGACGTACAGCCTTGTTGGTAAGACAAACATAATATTGTTTGTGTCCACTGCTTGTTCTCGCCATCAATGCACTTAAAGCAATCTGAAGTATATGCTTTCTACGTATGCTTGGTTGGCTGACAGCGCTTATAAATTAACATTTATTCCCCTAGTGCTGCCGATATATCTATCATAGACGCTGGCGAGAGGCTTGGCAGGACAGAACAGATTCTACGGAGGGCGAATTTCAGCTGCCGTAGCAAGTTCTTCATGAAAAGGACGAACGTAAGCTTGGGTGTAGAACATAATGGTTCGAACTTTGCGTACAAAAAACTGGAAACGAAGTGGGGCACGCACAAATGTAGCCGCCGTCGTAAGGAGAGTGACAATTTCCGCTCCTAAGTCGTAGTTCTTCAACCGAAAAAGGGGCGTGAAACGCGAGATGTCAACCGAGGCAGTCCAACCACGAACTGCTTAATGTGGACTTCTTTGTCCGTTTTGCTAGTTACGCTCCTGTAGGAGGTACAAAACATGTCCACCTAAGGAAAGGATGGAATATGTAAAGCAAAGGAACAGTGTTTTCTATTGAAACCTGAATATCTTCTGCGTAAGTCTGCACTTGTACAACGATAACTAAAACAAACTGTCAGACAGGGCTGGGCAAAGATGCCCTTCAATTTCATTATGATACAGATACAAGACACTGAGGCGATACTTATTTTAAATAGTGACACAAGATACCAGGAGATGATCTGCATCCGGTACAATATTTGACGTTTGTATCTAAGACATAAGCTTCGATAGATTATCTATTTCATCATTACAACTCGATGCAAGGGCCACTGCAGGTTTATAATATTTTGCTGCTGTTTATGACGTGCTGTTTTCTAGGCGTCTCTGCTGCCGTGAAATGCCTTTAATGGTCTGGGCCCAGTCAGGCTGCAATTGTGGCTTTAATCTCAGCTGACCATCCAGCATATGTCACGTAAATAAACTCATTATCTTATTTTCGTATATGTTTTTGTAGAAGGTTTAGCTTTGAGTACATAATTTACATTTTGCGCGCTGAACAGGCTAGTACGCGTTATAAGGACGTAACAATAGTCGGAAACAATAGATGCAGATATATGCTTTTTGATTCAACGTCATCATGACAACTCTATAGTGAATTTGCACTCATGTTTAAAAGGGGCGTTACATTAAGTGAAGACTAACATTCAACCTTGAGCAGAGCGTAACACAGATGATGGTCGTGTAAATCGCACATCTTTTTTTTTTATTATTCATTGAAATGAGTGGAGGTATACTTCTTTTCAGAGGACAAGCATGTTGACTTCATTGACGTCACGCAGACACGGTAGTTCATGTAGGAGTACGTAGTGTTCCTTAATGAGTCATCTAAGGTTTTGTGAATTTTTCCTATAATAATATATTCATAAAAATAAGGATTCACCTAAGATAACGTTCCATCTACCTCATGCTGAGAACACGGTACCAACTCTCAATACCTATGCTAAGGTCTTCAGAAGAAATTTCCCAAAAGTAGAGAATGAAGAGGAAAGGCAGGGAGGTTAACCAGATATGAGTCTCCGGTTTGCTACCCTACACTGGGGATGGGGGATAGGGGTTAGAAAGATGACAGAGAGGGAAACGCAAAAAAAAAAACGAACGCGCACACATGGAGACACACACACAAAAGGCGTTCCAGTTAAAGTCGTTCACACAGGCCGGTAGATCGCAAGAAGCGCAAAAGCGCTTGCACAGCCTTCTTCTGTGACGGTAGGTCCTTTCGATGTTGCAGAATTCTTTTTTCGGATAGTGGTTGGTCGTCCAGTTGGTCTAGTTCCTGGCTGAGGCATGCCCTCTGTGGACTGTACTGCGGGCAGGCGCACAAAATATGGCCAATTGATTCTTCATGGCCGCAGTGGTCACAGGTTGGGGTGTCGGTCATCCCTATGCGGAAGGCATAGGCTTTAGTAAAGGCAACGCCCAACCAAAGTCGATATAAAAGCGTGGCGTCTCTACGGCGAAGCTGTGATGGCGCTCGAAGACTTAATGTTGGATCAAGTGAGTGCAGTCGCGGATTTCTTAAATGTGGCTCATTCCATTGCGACGCGGTGCACTGCCGAGCAAGTAGGCGGAGCTTCCGTGCAGCGTCAGTTCTAGAAAGAGGAATGGGGACGTGGCGCTCCTCAGTATGGGCTGAGCGGGCAGCGTGATCCGCCCGTTCATTGCCGACAATCCCGCAGTGACTGGGAAGCCACTGAAAGGTTATGTCGTGGCCTGCATCACTTATATGGTGTAATGTCTCTGTAATATGGAATATTAGTTGTTCGTGCGGTCCGCGTCGTAAAGGTGACAGTAGAGACTGCAGTGCCGCCTTCGAGTCACAGAATATTGTCCATTTGTGTGGCGGTTCATCACCAATGTGATGAAGAGCAGTAAAGAGCGCTGCGAGCTCTGCTGCTGTCGATGTTGTCGCGTGGGTCGTCTTAAATTTGATTGTTGTAGCTTTCGCTGGTACGACGATTGCCGCCGCGGAGCTGCTTGGAAGGACAGATCCATCAGTGTAAATATGCGTAGAGTCACGGTAGTTCTTGTACAAATATAGTAGCGTGAGCTGCCTAAGGGCTGGTGATGACAGATCAGCTTTTTTCGAGATACCAGGTATTGCGAGGTTGATTTTCGGCTGAGCGAGGCACCATGGAGGGATCGAAGGTCTCGCAGCCGGAGTGAAACAAGCTGGCAATGATTCATCATATGCAGTTATCGTTTGGCTGAAAGATGTGTGTGGCCTGTCCTCTGGTAGAGAGGCTAAATGGTGACGAGGAGTCCTGGCTAGATGCCTTATATGGGTCCTGAGTACTTCAATTTCAATGTGGGTCTTGACAAGGTGGTCTCTAGCGATTGCTATCGTAGCCACTGTTGAAGCACTCTGAGGCAGGCCTAGACAGATCCGGAGCACTTGACCCTGAAGACTTTGTATAGTGCGTAGATTCGTTTTGCCTGTGTTGTTTATTGCTGGCAAGCTGTATCGCAGAAATCCCAGAAAAAGCACCCTGTACAGTTGTAACATGGCACTAGGCGACATTCCCCAGGTCTTTCCAGCGAAAAATTTGAACAGGTGGCATATGCCTGTCAACCGCTTTTTCACGTAAGATATGTGTGGGCTCCATGACAAGTCCCTGTCGATTATGACTCCTAGAAACTTGTACGATCGGACCCGTCGTATTACTTGGCCATTTATCGTTACACTGTAGTTTGCCATGGGTTTGCGCGTAAATGGCACCAGTGCGCATTTCTCGGAGGAAATTTCGAGGCCTCGATTACGGAGGTAGACAGCAGTTTGTGTCGCGGCTTTCTGAATTCTCGCTCGCAGCTGTAGGCGTGTTACTGCAGATGTCCATATGCAGATGTCATCCGCGTACATTGATAGCCTGACTGTGGTTGGCACGTCCTCAAGGAGAGCAATTAGTGTTAGATTGAATAACACGGGGCTAAGTACACCGCCCTGGGGGACGCCGCGGTAGCTATAATGTAGACAAGTATGGCCTTCCTCGGTGCTTACAAAAAAGGATCGCATAGATAGATAGCTCCGTATCCATTGAAACATCCGACCACCCACTCCTACCCAAAGTAAGTTCACAAACAGGTTAGGAGATATCAGCGGTCACCTGCATTTGGCAACAGACATGTCTTTGGCATTCTCGTCAGAAGACTTTGGAAAAATTACTTGTAATAAAGAACACGTTGACAGCTTGACATACTGAGCACTAACAAAGAAGAGAACGAAGACAAGGTTCACAACGGAAGTACTGCCGTTGTAAACCTTGTTTCCTCATTTTCGTCTCTGTTAGCGCTGCTGGATGCCAAGTATGAAGGTCCACCAAGCAGCCCAAGTTTTCATACTACTGCATGATACTGGCAACACTCGAAAAACATTGACTCAGACCACAGAAAGTGTACAGGTGTACCACGAGACTAAGCACTAATTATTGCATTAGAGGATACGTGAATGAGGCAGCCTAAAGGGTCTTAAACTTAAAGTCTGGCATAGAGAAACCGCATACTCGACACATAGGCATGTAGAGGAGAGAGAGAGAGAATAAACATTTTTATTCGGTGAATGAAGCGTTGGAGAGGCGTCCTCATTCCAGAATGCCTTGAGCTCGGGCCGCGTCCTGGGCCCTCGCAATTAGCCGTTGCTGATCCTCGAGGTCGGAGCTGGCCAAGGCTCTCTCCCAAAGCTCGTTAGTGGGGTAAGGGTTCGGAGGATTTAATGGTGCCGCTCTGCAACCCCCTCCTATGTGCCTGAGGGAAGCCATTATGAAAATATATCGAACAGCACTGAATAAAACCAAAAGAGAATTCAAAGCGCTGACCATAACGATATTTGGGGCCAAATTCACAAAGCTTTTCTTTCGTAAGCGCTGTTTTTCATTGGCTGATCGCCTTCACTAATAACATCTACCGCAGCTAGTAATATGTATAATAGCGCAGCGTGTCAAATAATTGCTTCTGGCACTACGGTGCCTGGCACCCGCTACCAACAATGGAAGCAGCCATGACCTATCTTCTCAAGATCATGCAACACGCGCCCGCGTTCACTATTTAGAAGGGGCTTTATAGATTTTCTCAGCCTTTGTGTAATGGTGCGACGCATCATTGTCTAACTTTTCTTACCGGTATTTGTTTCCCGGAATACCAGTCATATAAAACACTCCCCAAGACGCCCTTACCCTATCCGAAATCTCTAGGATGTTGACGCGAATCCTATAGCAGTTGAGGCGAATATGTTCAAATTGCGGACCCGTCGAGCATAGTGTTTTGCATTCTTCAATGCGCGTTAACGTCAGCGATAGCGCTGGATTGTCTGACGAGTCCCGCCTACATAGAGGACGCACTCATCCCGCGAAATTAGATTCGACGACCGACGACTGTTCTCGCCGCTATTGTTGCCATTTACACTTTACTTGTCTTTCAGGGCACAAGTTTATCTAATGAGTCAAATTCGTAACTCGCTGTTCCGGCCACGCGTAATTCTTTATCGTCACAGCGCCCTGTCGTCACATCACTTATGGCCGCCTCTCACTGTTGCGCATATTTTAGTTATCACCTTTTTTGGTGCTGCAAGCCATAGGTTTGTATTGTGCAGAAACGACTAGTAGGTTGCAGTACTCGGGAGTTCTAGCCTCCTGCAACTATCCGCCTATTCAGGAAGGCCAGCATTCCTTCGCAGTTTGACCGTACCACCCCTTTCTTCCGTATTTATATCTTGTCATTCTGAATTCTTTCTTCTGCAGACCCCTCCACCCTTCCTACGATATAAAAGGCATCAATTCGTCGTACAGCACCACTAACTCGGATACGAAGGTGTTAAGAGAACCCAACGCGCACATCCCCAGGTAATGAGAATTGCTTAAGGTCGGCCGTAGTAAAGACAAGTGCAGACTTTCCTGGGTGCCTTAAATGCTCCCACGGACTGATGCAAATTCAGATAGACGGCAGCACAACCAAGCGATAGCCCGTGAGTGCGATGAACTTGTGCAAGGAAAGCGGCTCAGCTGGAGCTCGAGTTTATAGGCACCTGGTTTTCTTCCGTGCAGCGGCTGTCTGCTCCTAGCACAGCACGTGCGCAAGCAGAAGCAGCAGACTCGGCGCCGTATAATGAAAGCACGCTTTGTTCGACTTCAAAGAGTGCTTGCTCCTCGAAGCACGGCGCCGACGCCTGAATTCCTGCTTCCGTTTTTCCGATAAAAGGGGGCGGAAGGTGAAGCAGCTTTCCTTCGCTGTCTGGGCCTCTTCTGCGGCCATGCGTAGTCATTAAATATTCCGCTCCAGTCCTGCGTGTCTGGCGGTGCCCGTGCATGCGCTAGACGGAAGCTTCCGCCACTCGCAGGGTTTATTTTCTTATTTTATCTACATATCGAACGCTTGCACCAAATCGTTCGAAAAGTACCTGACTAGCTTCTGCCGGTTCTTGTTATAGCGGAGTTAGCTAGGACATGCTCGGCGTCGCATACCACCGTGAAGGAACGCCGCACCGACGTGGTACGCGGACAAAACCACGTAACGACCGCGCTTTAGTGTGTCCACGCTGCTTCTATGCAACAGCATGTTCAGAGAGGAAAAGCAAGCGTTGACATCGGCAGTGTGTCACAGTAAGTACGTATTGGCGGAGCTAGAAATGATGGCAATGGGGGGCACATCGGCACAGGGTAGCGCGAAAGAACGCAGAAATAAATGACAAGGTAACAAGACACAACGGATTTCTGCGCCGCTTTCGATATTGTGCCTGAATGCTCGGAGTGTCATTAATAAAATTGTTAAATTAGAAGAGATAATCGTACTGCATTGTCCAAATATTGTAATAATTACCGAAACATGGCTACATGCCCATATACATGATACTGAAATTGCGCCTGCCTCATATTCATTGATACGCACAGATCGTGGCGGTCGCGGAGGCGGCGTGTCTATTATGATAATACGCAGCTTAACAATTCAAGAAGAGCCTGGAATAGCTAACCATGAAAGTGCTTGATGCACAGAGGGAGAGAGAGAGAGAAATAATGTTTATTTGCACCCACAAAAAGAGCACCGAGGAGTCAAGAGTCTTCCTGTCTCTTCGGCTTGCTCCTCCATTTTCAACTGGCTGATGCTCCTTGGAGATCAGCGGTGTCCAGGGCCATGCGGATGACTTCTATTGGATCATCTTCATTCGAACTGGCCAATGAAGTCTCCCAGGATTGTCTTCAGTTTGATAATACGTCATTGGTAATAAGTGCTATTTACAGACACCCTGGAGCGCCTGAGGAATACCTTTTGAAAGTGCATGATTACCTACACAGCAAAATTAATAACCGTACAAAGCTGTTATTAACTGGGGATTTTAATCTAACTGAGATAGACTGGAATAAGTTAACTATCGGCAGCAGAGATGCATAAGTATGTGAGCGCCTGTTTGATATATTGTTAGGTTTTCTTTATCACAGATTGTTATAGAACCTACACGTGTCCAAGGAAATACCTGTTCAGTACTTGATCTTGCTTTAGTATCGCAGTCGATAACACCACATATACGCATTGAAGAGGGGATTTCAGATCATAAAATGCTAGTTCTAACATTTTTTACTCTGAGTAAGAGCGCTGGGTGTAAGGGCCAAATCATCTAGAATAGCTTTCAAGGACTACAACCGAACTAATGATGAGAGTGTTATTGACTACCTAGAAGAAACCTTGTATAGTTCCTCAGCCCAATCCCGTGGAGGTGTTAATGGCCTTTGGATAAAACTAAAGGAGGCTATAATGCATTGCGAAAATAATTTCATACCTACAATATTCAATAGAACTGAGCGGAATATACCGTTGATCACGCGGAGCGTATTTCACCTAAAACGAAAACTAAAAAGACGTGGAAGAAAAAGGATACATTCTGCAAGGATAAGAGAGCTCACATGCAAATTTGAATTAGAGATAAAAGCTGCAAAAGACGATTTCTTTTTGAATACGTTAACAAATTTTATAACGAATCACCCGCAAAAGTTTTGACGCTACTTTTCAAAGCCAGAAGGCGTGAGCAGTAAAATAGAAGTGGCGGATTTGGTCATAGAAGACATGCGCCTTGTAGCAAATATATTTAGTACCTATTTCCAGCCCGTAGAACGACAGAAAGCTGAGCTAGTTGGTAAGGATTCATTATGCAAAAAGAGGTGAGGCGTGCAGAGAGGACACAACAGTAGAGAAGTGGACAACACGAGCGCCGACTATCAACTGAAGGGAGCACTGAGGTGAGAAAACAAGGAATACACAAAACTCATCTGTGCAAGCTCAGGAACGGCAACACCACGTGTCAGTCGGGTACACGTGCCGGTCTACGTGAGAGATAACTGTAAGGCACCTAATCTTTTCCTTACGTAAAGTAATCGAAGGCTGACTCCCGCACGCACTTCCACCATTATAGAAATGCCATGCCTCTACCATAAGACGCGTATCTTCATTCTTGTGTCTGTACAATACTGTACAACTTTTGCGTGCAGTTACAATCTTGGCAATGTAGGGAAAGATTAGAAGGCGATCCACCGGTTAACGACCTTTTATGTTCCATTAGCTTCTGATTGATACACCGTCCCGTTTGCCCTACGTAGAAGTGGCCACAGCTAAGGAGAATTTTATAGGCCATACCCATGCGAGAGTCAGTAAAACTGTTGTTCTTATTGTGCTTCACTGGACAAATATCTGTTCTTTTTTTTGCCTTTTACCTGCTACTTTTTCCTCTGTATGGTAGCGCATATCTCACCTAGCTTATTAGGAGCAGTGAAAGCAACATTAACATCATATCAACTGGTAACTTTTTTAAGCCTGTGCGACACTGAATGAATATACGGAATAGCCACTACTCTTTTTTTGCTATTACTGCTTTGTGTAATCACGTCCGTGCCTCTCGAAACCGACTTCTTTAGGCGCTCAGCCACGGTGGCCACTGCTACACTAGGATAACCTGCTTCTAATAGGCGCCGGACCTGCGCAGTAAAACTGGCGCTCATTTTGTGCATTCAGGATCCGGTGAGAGAAGACTTAAGGCACGACATGGTAATTCCGTTTTTTAGTACTTTGGAATGCCTGGATTGAAAGTTTAGCAACGGCTTCGAAGATCTTGGGGAGTACTGCCCAACAAAGATGATTTTGTTCGAAGACCAAGGAAATGTCAAGAAACAGAATTACGCGTCGCTGAGGAAATTCCTTGGTAAACTTTAATCCTCCTCCATAAAGCTTAACTTGCTCACTTATTAAGGTAGCAGCGGAATCGAATTCTTTCCTATCGCAGAAAATCAGGTAATTATCAACGTAACAAAATATCTTGATAAAACTATCACCTAAGGCTTTCTCTAAGCAGTTGTCAACCTTACCCAGGTAAATATTGCTAAGAATTGGGGCAACCTTTGAGCCAATACAAATGCCTGATTTCTGCAAAAAAACGCCATCTCTCCACCCAATAAGCGATGACTTCAAGTACATTGAAAGAATTTCTAGAAAAGCTCCCGTGGAAACACCGCATCTGTCAGTAAAAGCGGACTCTTGCACTTGTTCTTTAATGCATTTACGGAATTTAGCAACCTGTCATGCCACAAGGAATAATACAGGTCTTCGATATCCATACTAAAAGCTATACAATCACCAGGATTTTCCTCTCTCAAATACTGAACTAGTGCCTGAGAATTACGCAAGCAAGAGGGGTCTGAAAAAACTAGTGAAGCTAAGCAGTTCTGTAGGTAACTAGCGACACAGACCTGCCGCGTCCCTTTCTCTGACACTATAGCTCGAAAAGGAATGTGCTGCTTGTGAGTCTTTGCCGAGAAAAACAGTTCTAAGGAGAGGGATTTTGCTTTCTTGACATTACAGACAACCCTATCAAGATTATGTCTTCACAAGAGGTCAACCGCACCCTGCTTAACTGCCGAAGGCTTCTGTTTTACTGGCTGTAAATTCTTTTCTACGGCTGAAATCGCTTTTTCTGAAAACGTGTCATCTGGCACAATTACGAAATAACCTTCCTTGTCAGATATTACTGGTCTAAGGTTATGCTCTACAAGGTAATTTGCTAGTGGTCGGACAGGGTCAGACGTCTTAAAATGAGAATTAAATTCTTTAACGCTAGCAATGCAATCTGAAATACAGCGCGAGCGTTCTTCTTCCAGGACGAACCTGTTTATGCAGCGTGGTATGCTTAAAACATCAACGGATTTTATGTTAGGCTTACAACAGTGCTTAGGACCTAAAGCAGTGATCCGTGTTCACGCGCTGGCAAACCTTGAGTGCGCCCGTGGCAGTCGCGGACTCCCGGATGGGCGGAGTTGTGATAACAGAGTTAGGCATTTGAAACTGCTTTTGCAAATAGACACCAAGAAGGCGCCCGGGCCCAGTGATATATCAAATGTATGTTTGAGATGATACGCGCAGCAGCTGTCTCCCTTTTTGCAGATTATCTTTTCCCAATCGCTGAGTACAGCCTCTCTTCCCAAGGATTCGCTTTGCGCCAAAGTAATCCCCATTCATAAAGACGCCAATAAATTACACGTGGAAACATACAGACCAATATCACTAATAAGTTGCTGCTGTAAATTAATCTAACACATAGTAAGTAAAGCTGTCATGACATACATAGAAGAAAATAACGTATTATATCCTATGCAACGCGGTTTTAAAGAAGGCTTGTCAACTATAACACAATTATTAGAGAAAACACATGACTTCGCATCGATAATTAACTCCAAATTCCAGCTGAGGCTATCTTTATCGATTTTTCGAAGGCTTATGATGGCGTCGTGCACTGTAAGCTAAGCGAGAAAATAAAATCTATCAGAATTGCACAGAATAAAGTAGAATAGATAGCAGCCTATCTGTCAAAAAGAACTCAGTATGTTACCATACATAATTATGACTCGGACCAACTCGAAGTATATTCCGGGGTACCACAGGTACCACAGGTATTGAGACCATTACTATTTCTCATATACATTAGTGACATCGCTGGTTGCGCAGAAAATGGAGTAAAATTGCGACTCTTCGCCAATGACTTGGTAATATATAAATGCGTGCAAGGAATCGATGACCAGCTTAGACCAAATACTACTCTAGTCAATATAGCCCGCTGGTGTGACATGTGGGGGATGGAAATCAATTTTAAGAAAACACAATATATGACCATAATTCATAGAAAGGCTATCGTTAGGTTCAATTATACACTAATGGGTAACGATTTAATACAAACTGACACAGTAAAGTATCTAGACATAAAATTTACAAGTGCGTTAAAATAAAATACCGACATAGAAAATACATGCACGAAGGCCTTCAGTTCACTCAGTTTCTTGCGGAGAAAATTAACTGCAGCACCAGCCTATGTGAAACTAACAGCATATAAAACTTTAGTAAGGCGAATTGTTGAGTATGGTAGCATAGTGTGGAACCCGTATCCGAAAGGTCTCTCACAGAAATTAGAAAGTATTCAAAATAAAGCGTTACGATTTATATACTCCTAAGTATTATCGACACGAAAGCGTAAGTGCTCTTAAAAACCAAGCAGCACTGCCTACCCTTGTTTGTCGGCGTCGTGTGGCTGTCATGAAGTTTCGTTTTATGCTATGTAATGACAACATTAAAATAAATTAGCGAGATTTGTATATTGCCTTAGGATTTCAAATGTAAATAATGCAATGTGCTGAATAGTGGTGTTTTACTGAGCCCCGATAACTACAATAATGTTACACGACTAATATTGCAATTGTTTAGAGCACCTTTTGTTATTCCTTGATTCATGAGAAACAAAGAAAGTGTCTGGTGTTGAATGCCAGTGTTGTTGTATGGCAGTTCTCTTTCCTTTTCTATATTTTTTCTTTCGCCCCCCCCCCCTGTTTTTTTCCTTGCTCATGTGTATTTTTACAATCTACTTCCTCTTTGCCCCTGTGAAGAGGCCTGCAGTATTGTTAAATAAACAAAAAAAAGAATTGTGCAGCTGGAAGGGAAACAGTACACCCGAATAATGTCGTCGCCCCATTCCGACGGCTTTTGCGTGATGACACTTGTGTTGCTGAAACGAACATGCTCCCCTGTGCTCTCTTTTTTATTCGGGAGAAACACTAACAAAATCAATGAAGCAAACGGAAGGTGCATTGGCAAGGACAAAAGCAAGGTATATTTGAGAACAGGCTATTCATAGACACCTCTTCGGGGACCAAACTGCCCAAACAAAATTGTCTTCACGATATCTCCTACACTGCGATAAGACCTCTCTCTCTCTCTCTCTCATTTATGCTAGCTGTGTTGTCCTTTTCACATATTTCCCTGTAACGTGGCACTCAGCTTAACATTTAGTTCCGCCTATAATAACTGCTAAATAAAAAGCACTGCACGTTTAGTAAAGCTTGCCCTACTGTTTAACATAATGTGCCCTTATAAAACCTACGCTCCAAAAGTTCTTGTTCGAGGTCTCAACTAACAATCTTAGAATAGGATAGCATCTGGGGCTTATTGTCTGATCGAAAGTCCACGTATAGAACAGAATAATTGGAGACGAGTTCACTGAACTTGTCAGGTTAAGAAAATGCTAGGGGTTTAGAGAGGTTCTTTCAAATCGATCAAACAGCCCTCCCCCGAAGTTGTTGCCGTCCGCTTGGTGCCTTCAAAGTTTAAGATTTTTTTCTTCTTTCTCCTTCGTACCTAAAACATTTATGCGAACGGAAATAAGGAAGACTTGCTGGATCGCACCTCACGCGACGTTCAGAGCAGAACAAAAATATAATCTGGCACGTGCTTAGAATCGACCTGATAAGTGTTGATAAAAAAGCCCTCCTAATCGTTATTCCGTATTTATCTTTCTTTCAGTGTATTGACAGAAAGATGTAGGTGCACGAATACGGATTCCCAGGTAGTGATTGTGTCATGAACAGGGAGTTTGGTACAGACAGACCTCTCGGCTTTTTAAAATAATAAATACGGGGGCTTTACGTGCCGAAGCCACGATGGGATTATAAGGCGCGCTATAGTGCGGTATGACTCTGGAATGCTTTTTTACAACCAGGAGTCCTGTGACATGAAGTTAATGCATGGTACAGGGGCCTTCATGCATTTCGCCGCCATCGAAATGCGGCGCCCGCAGCCAGGGTGTGATCCCGCAAACTTGTGCTTCAGCAGCGCCCCGCCATAGCCGCTAAGCCTCCACGGCGGATGCTCCTGCTCTTTTAGGATAATAAGTGTATCCCCTTTATACACTTATGCACCTCCTACTGGCAGAAAAACGCATTTTTAGAAGTTATCGCTAAAACAACAGTATCACGTTACAGTAACACGATGGCTATCAAAGCACAGACAAAAGAAGAAAAAATAGATAACGACACTACCGTACCACTTATCGTACAAGGTGACACTGAATAAAAGTACGTACGACTCCTAAAAGCCGAGCTTAATTTTTTTTTCTTGATTTTTTTTCTTTAGCCAGATCTTTCCAGAAAAGGATCGTATGTTGTATGCATACAGGGTGTCCCAGCTAACTTTAGTTAGAATTTAAAAATATGCGAATGCCACTTAGCTGGACAAAACCAAGGTAATCCTATTTTCCGTCGTTTGGAGATACTCAAAATATTTTTTTCATTCCGCCTAATTAGAAAAATAGTCCTAATTATTTAAACAATTTCTCAATTATAATTAGATGAAAGGTGTCAATGATAAAATTGTAGAGCGATATGAAACACTCCCGCTACAGCTTTCTGTTGCTGAATAGGTGCTGCATAAAAGTGTTTTTCCGAGCGTGAAAGAAGCCCGCAAATGCACGCGAAATTGCCGCGTGACTGGCCTATCGAAGCACTTTGCGTGTATAGGCGGGCTTCTTTCACGCTCGAAAAAATACTTTTATGTAGCTCGTATTACGCAACGAAAAGCTGTATCGGGAGTTTTTCATGTTTCTCTACAATTTTATCATTGGCACTTTCATATAATTATAATATTTGAGAATTTGGTTAAGTAATTAGGGCTAATTATCTTATAAGGAGGAATGAAAAAAATTGAATCTCACCAAGCGGCGGCAAACGACATTCCCTTATTCTGTCCAGCTACATGGCAGTCCCATATTTTCAAACTCTGGCTAAAGTTAGTAGGGACACCCTGCATACAGGTATGTACAGGCTACAGCGAAAAGTGAAGTTCCTCCTTCGCTGTTTGCGATTGGCAGTTGTCCTTTGCTTTTCTGCGTTAGAGTGTACATCCACTAAGAGCTCACAAAGAGCCCATTTACGTGTCTCTTGTTGGCCGTAGACCAAAGATTTCTTTAAGTTAGTCGTTTGCGGTCGCGTGGTGGCAATTTCAGTCCGTGTATTGGTTTATCACGATGAGGGCATTCTAGAAACGGCGAACCAGGTCTTCATTCACGTGGCTGCAGTCCCATTGTAAAATAACAGCGCTGTGAATTCTGGTAATGGGGCATCTAGCGTTGTTGCGGAGGGTATTCGTATTGCAGGCCATGTATAAATAATTTAGTTAAGCTTACAAAGCCAACTCTCGTCATGCTTACTCTTTGCAACTCTCGTCATGCTTACTTTCGCGTTTACACCTCAGCTACAGTAAGCAGAGACTTGTTTGTTAGCCATATAGACCTGCGACGCTTCTAAATTAAGACTCATGTTTTTGAATATGCCGTTGCCTAATAAATAGGATATTTGTACGGAAACCCTATCAAGAGAAACTACTGAGATACACAAAAACATACTTGTACTTCAAATGAAATAAGGCTTTGACGTAAGCGAGCACATTAATAAACACAGACAAGTTAAGGGGTCGGCACCTCCGACTCATGCAAAAGTTTCCCTAAAAACAAGGTATGATCGATCGATCGATCGATCGATCGATCAATCAATTGTTTTATAGTACGAAACACATGTACAGACCATTTTTGCTGGTGCACTTAAATGGTAATCCACAAGACATTATTTGCAGACAATAGTTGAAGTACACGTGAGAAGGCTGGACCGCGGTCCCCGGAGCAGCGAAAGCGGTGCTCCAGAATGGACATAAATTTCTTCTAGATACGTTTGACGATGTCAGAGTTAAAAAAACACAGAGGCAAACAAACAGCAATGTGCCGGGGAATATAAGTAAAAAAACACAATGAAAAGAAGACTGTACATACAACAAAGCGCAAGCTTTCTACAAAAAAATAAAAATAAACAAGGAGGAGAAAAGCAGTTGAACGATGTGCGAAACTAGGAAACAACAGCGCAATGCTCCGTAAAGAACAATGATAGCAAGTTATGAACAACATGGAGATCATGACAGTGAACGTCATAAACGCTCAGTATTCAGTTGAATGGTGTTCATTGTAGGCAGAAACATGGAAAGGTGTATGTTTTCTGGAGATCTTGCACGTAATACAAAATATGATACAACTGAGGAGTTGAGGACAGGCGAGGATAATGTGAAGGAGGTTGGAAAAAGAAACAAAAGGCCAGCGTGATTACATCGGCAACGAAGTAAAAGTCATGTCGATAATTTAACATTGTTAGAACAATGTCCAGTATTCTTGTTAGGAAAGCGATGATTGCATGTGCTTAGAAAGTACTTCTGGACCACCTGACCCATAATGTCACTGTTGGTTCTCGAAATGCCATTAAAGGCGGCCGACGCTTATTCGAGTTGAGGAAGACAGATTCCTACCTATGAATGGCAGAAAGGTGAAGGAGAATTGAATTCCCGCGATTGGGGGGGGGGGGGGGGGAGAAGGTCTCCAAACAGAGCCCAGAGAGCGCTTGCCGCGCATTGTAACACGTTAAGTGTGACCACAAAAGTGTAATGCGGAATCAAAAAGCGCACCGAGATCACTGATCTTACAAATTGTGACTTTGGTGTTAGCAGCGTTCAAGTTGAGAAAAAGAAAGCAGGTCAGACTGCAATATATTAGACATGCATCAATCGCATAAATTTAGTTTAAAATATTAATGTCATCACCATATAGAAAGAAGAATTCTGTACAGCGGAGAGAGCGTCATTAATAAAATTTCCTTGTTTGAAAAAGACATTTGACCATTCAGGCTAACATAACATGATCTAGGAAGACGATAATGACCCATAATACTGACAACTTACGAGTGCACATCAAAGGGCATAAGCTCGACCTTAAGT
This sequence comes from Dermacentor albipictus, assembly GCF_038994185.2. Taxonomy (NCBI): domain Eukaryota; kingdom Metazoa; phylum Arthropoda; class Arachnida; order Ixodida; family Ixodidae; genus Dermacentor; species Dermacentor albipictus. The sequence continues at coordinate 377,318,793 of NC_091821.1, forward strand.
TGACTACATCAAAGACTTGGCTAAGGTCACAGTAAATGGCGTCGATTTGTCCCCTATGAAGTACGGGCGTGGAGGTCTGTGTCATGCATGAAATTAACGAGATTTGCAATAAAGGATAAGCCAGAGAAAAATCCGTGCAGCTTTGTAATCAATGAGTTCTTCTCATTAAAATACAATACCTTGTGAATAGCAAGCTCAAGAATCGTAGCTAGAAGTTGGTCGATAATTCAAGACATTGGCCTTACAAACAGATTTAAATACAAAAACGAACATGAGAAGTTTTCCACATATATTGTGAGGGAAACTGGAAGTATTCAAGGAGTTATTAAATACAGATGCGAATACTGGAGCAAATATATTGCCGTAAGCTTTCGAAAATGCGGAGTGAATGCCATCAGGGCCGCAGGATAAGGGAGGTTTCAAGTGCCTAGGTTTCAACTGAGGAGCGCTGCGTCCCGATTCCTCATTCTAGAACTGACGCAGCACGGAATCTCCGCCTACTTGCTCGGCAGTGCACCGCGTCGCAATGGAATGAGCCACATTTAAGAAACACGCGACTGTACTCACTTGATCCAACATTAAGTCTTCGAGCGCCATCACAGCTTCGCCGTAGAGACGCCACGCTTCTATATCGACTTTGGTTGGGCGTTGCCTTTACTAAAGCCTATGCATTCCGCATAGGGATGACCGACAGCCCAACCTGTGACCACTGCGGCCATGAAGAATCAATTGGCCATATTCTGTGTGCCTGCCCGCAGTACAGTACACAGAGGGCATGCCTTCGCCACGAACTTGACAAACTGGATGACCAAGCACTATCCGAAAAAAGAATTCTACAACATCGAAAGGACCTACCGTCTCAGAAGAAGGCCGTGCAAGCGCTATTGCGCTTTTTGCGATCTACCGGCCTGAGTGAACGACTTTAACTGGAACGCCTTTTGTGTGTGTGCCTCCATGTGTGCGTGTTTTTTTTTCCTTTTTTTTAGCGTTTTCCTCTCTGTCATCTTTCTAACCCCTATCCCCCATCCCCAGTGTAGGGTAGCAAACCGGAGATTCATATCTGGTTAACCTCCCTGCCTTTCCTCTTCATTCTCTCTCTCTCTCAAGTGCCTAAGACATTCGCTGACGAGGTTTTCATCAAACAACACAGCACAAAACGTAGGAACCGTTGGTTTCGGCTGACTGACATCAGTGTTGAAATCCGAAGCTTTATAAATACAAGGATCAGAAATGGGCCGCAATACAACCGTGCGACTGCTTGGACTTCTAGTCTGCTAGACTCGAGCAGGCCAAAACACCCTCCACATTTACTAGACCGCTTGCGGATATACTTCCCCAATTCTACCAGCCGGTCGGAGACGCTCTTTTCGAAGAACGCAAAAGATTATTCGTGGCCCCGCTTTAGAAGAGTTTTCGGAGAGCTGAAAAAAAAAAGCGCAATTCTTCTCTCCACGCATTAGGCGCAGGCCTTCTAGATTTCCGGCGAGCGCGATCTTTAGACTTCAGGGTACTTATAAGTTCAAATGAGAACCAGTGTGGATATTTAGTGTGTTTAGGTCAGTACTCGGGATTGCAATAAGCGCATACTGCTCAAAACACGCTCCGCAAAGGGATCTATACACCAACGTTTGGTTTGTCTGTAACCACTGACCAGTCTGTGGTGGATAAGAAATCATATGAACGAACATATTCACCACGTTTGAAAGGAATAATAATAATAATAATAATAATAATAATAATAATAATAATAATAATAATAATAATAATAATAATACAGTAAGAAAGAAGCAGGCGGGAATAAATAAAGCTACACGTAAAATAGAGCGCAGGGTATGACAAGTACATTACTTTTTTATGTCTGTTGGAATCAAAGGTTCTTGAGAGCTTCTTTTATGTTCTGAACTTTTTGCTGCAAGGGAGAGAAAAGAAAAAGAAAAATTGTTTTACACGAAACAGTTCTACTGAGAGAGTTTGATTTCCTGTTTTTATTTAAAGTGTCCTGAACCAACCCTCGGACTTGATGAAAAAACGCAGTCCGCGGACAGCATTCGCTGCTGTGAACACCTCAGCCAAACTTTTAAAGTGATAGCTTTAAATAAAGTGGCTTTAGCTTTGAGGACCCTGTTGCGCAGTGAGCACGCTGTCCGTGGCGTTGAGCGCGAAGTGTCCGTGAGCTAAAGGTCTTCACCAATCACAGCGCGGCGCACACCACGTTTCTACAAATCAGAGTGGCGTGCCCCATTTCTACCATCGGCTGCAGCGGCGGCGCCGGGGGGAGATAAAAAAAAAGAACCAGAAAGCTCGCATTCGTGCATAGAGTTCGCCGCATGCGTTTCCCGGTAAAAATTATGGCTGCATAAGCGGCAGTTGCCGGGAAGCGTGAGAAGCAGTCAGGGACCTTTAAGTGCCCTCGCGTTCTGTTCTTAAGCTAAACCGATTCCCAAGTATTGAAGTCGTGCACGGTGCGTTGAGCTCACTAGTGGAGCGCGAAGTCACATATTTCTTAAACAATCTCTTTTCATATGAGGCCTTCTCCTCAACCACTTCGAAGCTGCCGGCGGCTTGCATATGTCGTCATATGCACGAGTGACATATACAGCTGCTCTTGCCTGATAGATGACATCAATGAAGAAGGGTGCTTGGCTCAGTGCGCTTCTTCTGTGTATATATTGACGCAGTTAACGAGGAGGCTGAAGAAAGCAAAAATATACTCTCGAATTTCGATCTTTCGGAAAAAGCCGACTATCGTGTGCTAATAACGCTCGGGAACGGCCGCCTCCATATCAATCAAACTTTGTCACCCCTGCTTATCGGTGTTGTAGCTGTTTGGTCTCACTAATATCGATTAGCTTTGAACCCTCCACGAGCCTCGAACCACGGAAAACTTCAGCTCATACCACACGTACACTTGCTAGCGCACGCTTACTCCTGGCCGCTCCTGGCTAGACGCCTTGGCAGATATTGCTTCGTATTGATCGACTCACACCACTTCAAGAGGCGCAAATTGGATGTGGCTACTATCCGTTGGTCAACCATATGCAGGAAAAGACCGGTCCGCACCGGTCATACTGGAGTGCATTGAGCGCGAACGCGCACTCCAGCGATGTCGTGCACAAAGCAAACTCTGCGCATACGCTCTACAGTTCCACGCAGCTGCGGTCTGCCACGTACCGGAGATACCACAGCGGCCGCGGGTTGCCAAGACGAGCCCGCTCGCTAAGCGCACTGCGCCTCGTCGAGGACCACCAAGTTAACGTCTTAGTATAGTAACTCTGTGCTGAGGACAACCCCGTTTGGTACGTCCTACGCTCTACAATCGAAAATTGTAGGGTCGAGTTGAGCATCCAAAATCAAATTTGAACTGCGCGTCATGGTGAAGTTCAGTAGGCGGATCGTTGGGGGCACGTCCCGCTACGCCGTAGCCGTCGCAATGCAAGACATTGAAGAACGAGGGGGAGCATCGTGAATGGGATCGACGGTGACCTTTGAAATACAATAACTCCGCTTCCGCCGAATGCATCGAAGTACTCTTTGCTACAAAGTATTTCGGGAATAGTCTATAGTTCCACTTCAAAGGCACTTCTCAACTTTGGTAAAAAGATTCAGAATCCCTTTAAAAAAAGATGGTGATCTACAGGCGTGTACTGTACACACCTTCTGCATACTGTGATGGTTATTAGATTTATCACCAGCTGCTACAGAACGCTGAATAAGCCGGCGTGTTGCTACGGTAACGCCGGCGTCCCCAGCATTGCGCTATTTAACTGGTACCGCAAAGGGTTTGACGAATGTGGCGGACGAGGGCCCTGTTCGATCTACCCCTTTCAATACCAGCACGCGTAGAGTTTCTGGGCCTTCGGCTAGGCCTCCACTTCCCGATTTGCACCACGATCGGAGGGTTGGAGGGGACGCCAAAGCAGAGCGACGTGGGCGCATCGTCTTCTATCACTCAATCGCGGTAGCTTAAGCGACCAAAAAGAAAATAATCAGTTTTAGGAAGAAGCAAACGCCGGTCTCTTTCTTCTTCGTTCTGTTCTTCCCTAAACGAGAAGCAGGCAGGAGGAAAGATAAAACTTCAGGTTACCACAATGCACCTTCCCGCTTGGCCACCTAAAAGAAGTAATATGTACAGAGGCATTCTAAACCGGCGAAAGACTGATGTCTTTCTTCTTCGGCATGTTAGGCACGTGCCGGTTGCTGTCCGCAGCATGCGGGTGCAACAAAGGTGGCGAGCGGGGTAGGAAGAACCATGGGCGCCCCGTTTTAGTTTTATACCTTACGGCATAGACAGCATTGCTACGTTTTTGCAGACACTTCTATGGCTCCTCCTTAATGTTTCTGGCCCACCCCTCCCGCCATCTGGCCAACTCGGCAACAGCCCAATAATCTTTCAATTGTTGCGCACCTCGTTGCGCTTGATATCTTCTTTAGGTGATTGGCGCACGACGGGGAAGAAATCGCACAGAGGAAACGGAGGCCGGCCAAGAAAAAGAGGATTGAAGGGAGCCTTCGAACCAGGAAATGCCCGCGGGCGGGGGGATCGAAGGCAATGTGCTCGGCAAAAGTGGTTTTTGCGGTTGTCTATGGCGGCCGATAGAAGACGACCAGCGGATGGAGCACCTGGTCTATAGAGGCGAGGGCCAGCGTGGCAGAAATGACTTTGGTGCAAGTCGCATCCATCAGTCCTTTGCGGATTGCAGATGGACGAGGAGAGGCCGCGAATTGGTCCACGCTTCCGCGAGCACAGTTTTAACGCCAGGGAGAATTTCACACCGAAGAAAAGAGGCGATCCTTCTTTATCAAAGTTATGCAGTAAGCGAATGAGATTTAGTCAATTTACAATGATGGCGGCTATTCGCTTTTACGCATGTATCATTTGGATAGCAAGAAGCACCGCAAATTCAGAAAAGTGCTTCGTGATCTTTTGTTTTTGTTTTGTTTGTTTGTATTATCTTTTTTTTTTCTTTTTTGGCACGTAGCACCGAAACGTTCAGACCCACATCTCCTGCGCCCTTTCAGCGAAACTACGTTAATGTGATTCGTCGTTTCGTTGGAAATTTGTCGTTCATACCAGCAGCAGTGCAAAGAATTGTGTGCTTAAAAAAATGCTCACTGCATAACTTTCATACTATCGTTTTTAAGTTTTGCCTTTCCACTGCGCGTATAATATGGTAAGATTGTTTCTGTTGTCCAACGTAGAAAGTTTCTGCTGTATTACTCAAGTGTTAGTAGGCTCATGTAAATACCAGGGAATACAGGCTTACATCCACCGCGTATCTTACGGCATACACTTGTACGTGCATCACATTGATTTCTGGGCTGTTTACGCGTCACAAAAATGCTTCGTCCAAGAGCCTGATCTTCCTTCGTAGAAATTCACATTCCTCGAATCCACACGCACTCCGTGAGCTTAAGGGCCTCACTCAAAGAAGGGTATTAGACAAATAAAATAAACAGCATGTAAATTGAGCATAAGGATCTCCTAGCGTCGCTGTTAGCCAAGCTCAGCCCTTTACATAGAAGGCGAAAGCTCTGTGTGTATTTACCTGTGTTGTACTCAGCCGGAGTTAATGCAAAGTAAACACTTTGCAACTACTGCATGCATAATAAGATCAAGAAGTTAATACTTTTTGACTGCAAGAATTTGTGCTGACGTTTCCATTAACTTCGGAGCGGTACTTCTCATAACATTCGGTATTATTCTTTTTAATACTGCGTAAACACCCGTGTTGTCACCTCGTAATCTCGTATTCGCACAATATGAATAATGTACAGAAGATGAGGAGGATGACGTCTTCGCACATGCTCTTGGAAAAGATGATCTGGCTAACGTGTTCACCACAAGAAATAACAGCTGACATTAAATAAATTCTACGTATCACGTCTGTTCTGACTTTATATTCGCGCTAAATATTTTTCCTCTTAACTGGCGTTGCCTCAACGCGAAAGCATGAAAAGACTGTTTAATTTCCTTCCTTTCCTTCGAAAAATTTTGTATAAGGAAAAGAAAGACCGTATTCGAAGCAAGGAGGCCGAAGAAACATAGAGAGAAGGCATGGATGTTAACCAGAAATGTGTCTGTCTGACTACTCTACACTGGGGTGCAGGAAATGGGGAACAGAAATATATTCAAAGCCAGAGGCGCGATAGAACTAAGGCAACTGCTTCTATGGAGGACGTGTTCACCGGCTCCCGTAACACAGTTGACGGTGAGTGGCACTCTGAAGGAGGAAGAGGGCAAAAGAACACGTCTATGTAACAAAACAAGAGAACGCGAGTCGGCAGCTTCGTCTTCTAGCTTCTGATCTGCGCCAGTGTGTGTGTGGGGGGAGGGAGGGGGAAGACCCTAATCCAGGATCACTATAGGGACGAGTTTGTCTCTGTAGCTGGCAGCGGAGGTAACTAGAGAGCTGTTGGAAGATTGGTTTTTGGGTGCGCATAGTGAAAGCGCAAATGGAGCAATACAGATGACATGGGCAGAACATTGTCGTATAAGAAAGTCAGAGCAAACGAAAGCAGATGGGCAACTGTAGTTATTTAGTTACCTGTGAGTACTCTTAGGTGAGTTCATTGCCTTGTTTACCGGTGTCGGGAGCGATCAGCCTGATAACGAGACAATCTGAGCTATCAAAGCGCCATTACTGCAACACCCTTGACTGCTTTTTTATATATATTAGAAATAAAATCCTTTTCTATAGTAGAACATGTGTTAACCACAGACCAAAATTCCTTGCAGGTGGCTTGTATGCAACCAGAAGCTCAGATGTGGTTACGTTTATATTGTGTTCCTATGCCTGTTTCAGCAAATTGCAGGCGTCCTCTTCTAGCAACACAAGATGACTAGAGTTGGTTTTCTACCCCATGCAGAGCAGGGGGAGGGAGGGGAGGGCTTATGGGGCTCTAACCCTCACCCCTGAAATTTTTTCATTCTGTCATGCACCGCCGCCCAATTGGAAATCATTCTGGATTTTGTCTAGAATGTCTTTTTCATGCTCGAAAAGACATTTCGCCGCCAACATTGCGAACACGGGCTGGCTTTCGGGGCAACGTCCATGCACCTGAAGTCACATAACGCAAGGAGCCCCATCCGAGCACAAACTTTCAATGGCATTTTCATGGCGAGCGGGCTCGTCGCGGTATCTCGCGGAGGCCGCGGAATCTACGGAGCGCGTCGGTTTAAATTCCGTTTAAATTTTACAGGTACAAAGTTCTCATGAACTTTTGATACAAAAAAAGGTATTGACATTTCCAAAGTCGTGCTTTAGATATTCAATTCCGGAACTTTGTGGGTTTGACATTTTTTATAAACATTTCACGCCTAAGGTGCATTGACTTTTCTAATTTCGTACATCCGACAATACAACGAGACAAGCCAAATCAACACACTATCAGACAAGATGACAGAGCACGCAGCGAGCACCGATGAGACGAAACGTTGCGGTGGTTCATTTGTGCCGTCATATCACAGAAAAGAATATCAACATTCTTTTCACTGGCGCCAAAGCATTGACGTCAAAACACTAAAGCCAGCAATGGTAACTACATTCTCATTTTTTTTACTTTGACTTTATTCGCGAGGACACATTGAGCCTCTTCAATTTTCTCGTTCTCGGTATACCCACGGGCTGTCAGAACCTGCTAAACTGCATGCGTTTTCGTCGTGTTGCCCCGACCCCCAATCAGCGCACTTCGATGCGCTTTTGTTTTTCTCTGATCGAGTGGATTTTGGACTGGTTGAGTTTTGGGCGCTTTCTGAGTCAAAAAAAGAAGAAACGATGGTCGCTCGCCGCCATCACTGTGAGGATTCAACGGATTGCAACGCGTTTCTTTTAGGGCATCACCTTCACTTCGATGCTCTCGCAGCCTCTCCGGAAAGTCTTTTCTCTCGCCGGTGTAGGACACCGATCAGTATGCGTGTGGTTTTCTGTGGAAGTGTCTCATGCTTTCTTCAATATTTCTTCGGTAGCCACATTAGGTGCCAAAAGTAGGCATTAGATTGTGGCCAACATGCTTTCATTTACGTTTTTTTTAATATTTCGTTGCCCCCGCCCCACAAAAGAAAAAAAAAAAAACATTGTCGTGGCGCCGCGAATGGTCGCATGGTGAAAGTTCGATTTTGTTAGTTTTGCTTTCGAGGAAACTAATGAGCCACGGGATTCTTCAGTTGCCGAATACTCTTATATTATTGCGATAGCAATTAAATTATGGGGTTTTACGTGCCAAAACCACTTTCTGATTATGAGGCACGCCGTAGTGGAGGACTCCGGAAATTTCGACCACCTGGGGTTCTTTAACGTGCACCTAAATCTAAGTACACGGGTGTTTTCGCATTTCGCCCCCATCGAAATGCGGCCGCCGTGGCCGGGATTCGATCCCGCGACCGCGATAGCAATTATATGGAAACTGCAGGTCCATTCCTTCTGTCACCGTCATGTTCCTATAAAGTCCAAGGACGATAACATAGTCACCACGCGCCGCGTGCTGCATGTGTGAGTGAAAGCGTAGGGGGGATAGGGGGATGTGTGAGCGGAAGATGCTGGCTCAGTCTTGTGTGCGCAAGGGAGAACAGCGGGGAGGAATCACGCCGCCTTCTGTCGCTCGCTATACATCGGGGGGACTGTACGGGGGGAGGGGGGGGGGGGGGCTTAAGATTCTTTGATCTGTGAATCTGTGATTGCTCAACAATTTTATTTGCCTTGTTTGCCGCATTATATACAGTAACGTTTGCTTAGATAGCTAGATATATTGGAGACTTATGCGTATATTTCAATATTTTGTTCCGATGTTTTGTGTATATGTGCATTGAACTTTTTTTCCAGTGACAATGTTTTGCCCTGTAATTCCATTGTATCTTAGCATCTATAATGTATATTTTTCATTACTCCTGTTTTTTTATATCCGCTCTTTGTTGCGACTATAATTTAGGTGCAATTGCTCAGAATGCAGGACCAGTGACAGCTGCTTTTGCGCAACACATTGAAACGAAGGAAAGAGTCTTTGAGATTTGCCCTGGCCGTTGTATGTGCACAAAATTGTAAACAAGGTTTTTGAATTATAAAACTTCATTACAATATTTGTCCTCAATTTCTTTATTTCATGTCTTTTACGTTTTTCATATAAGCGACATGCACTGGTTTGCTGGTTTCGAACTGATATAGTTCTTAATCTTTATGTAATATTTCTTATTAAATATACAAAAAACACGTGTAAGCATTGATGTCAGTTATTTCTGGCACAATTTTTGGGACACACGAATATATTCTTTTCTCGAAAATACATATTTTACTTGCCTTGACTGTGCATGGCATTTAAGAATTTGTTTGCACTATCTTCGCCGAAAATTAATGCAGTTATTATTCATGTATTCGATGCCGCCACAAATTCTATGAGGAGGAGGCCGAGCTGCAACGTGAGACCCTTCCCCCCAACCCCCGACCAAAATTTCTGGCTACGTCACCGGTGAGCTATGTACCTGTGTGACAAGGCGTTCAAGCCCCTCCAAACAACGTATCTTGCATACACCGGCTTTCACTTTCAAAAAAGAAAGCTCACCGATGATTACGGTACTCTCTAATGCAAAATTGAAGTGCTACTGTGCTGTGCGGTGGCAGTATGCGGCGGCAGTGACCGACTGTGATTGTATATGTCTATGCTTCTTTCTTTCTTTATCTCTACTTTGTTATCGCTTTATCTCCCCCTCCCCTCTCTCCCCAGCGTAGGGTAGCAAACCGGATCCTTCCCTCTGGTTAACCTCCCTGCCTTTCCCCTTTCCTCTGTCTCTCTCACTTGAGCGCAGCTCTATCCATGTGGTCGTTTCGCGATATATTGGCTGGCGCGGACAATCTGTCTCGTGCAGCACATTACGAATGGAGCCAAGTGTGACGCGGTTGCCACCGGAAGATCGCTAGAGGCAGCGCGTGACGCATGGGCTCTATTCAAAGCAGTCGCCGCAGACACAACTCCGCTCATGCACCGCTTTGTTTCCATATATGGCATCGCTGGAAGCACTCGGCGCATGCAGTCGGTGAACAGATGACGGCACGCTACTTTGGCGCCATCTCATAGCGGTCGTCGCCGCAGAGCCCGTCTTGCACGGCACTGCACTTTTCTTCTCACGCTTTCGCCATACCGTGGTCCTCCGCATTCCGGCTCTTGGTATTGCTGCACCCTCCTCCTCCGCTTTCCTCCTCCTCCGCTTTCTTCCTCACGCTCTCTTCGCTATCATTGTCTTTAATGACCCGCTGCGTTCCAAGTTAACTCCTTCATCTTTCACTTTACTCGTTCGCTCGCTTACACCGATGGACGACGACGCTATATACGCAGGAACAAGCGCCTTCGAGCTGCGCTCTGATAACACGGCCCACCTTTGATGGGTCGAGGCGTATGCCAGGCACTTCCACAGACCACAACGGACGCCCTAGTCATGCACATGACTTGCCTTGTAGACCATGACATGGCGTGTGAGCGCGGAATATACGTGAAGTAGGTTGAAGTAAAAAGTATGTTTCGAAGCAAAGAGAGAGAGAGAGAGAGAGAGAGAGAGAGAAGAGAACAGGAAGGCAGGGATGTTAACCAGTCAATAGTCTGGTTGGCTACCCTACACTGGGGGAAGGGAGAAGGGGAAGAGAAAGAAGGGAGAGAGAAGGTGTAGGTACGTGTACGGACAGCACTTCAGTTAAAGTCGCTCGAGCAAACCAGAAGTTCTGAGAAAACACAAAAGTGCCTTCACTGCCTTCTGAGCCGATGATCGGTCGGGACGGTGCTCTGATATTGTCTGTTCACTCAGAGGACGATCGTCTAGTTTCCTCAATGTGTCGGACAAATACTGTCTTTGGGCTTGAAATTGAGGACAATGGCACAATATGTGGTCAATGTTCTCCTCGCATGCGTAAACATCACATGCAGCACTATCAGCCATTCCAATTAGTGCTGAGTAGGCATTGGTGAAGGCCACTCCAAGCCATAACCGACACAGAAGAGACGCTTGACGCCGGTGCACACCGGCTGGAGGTCTGAGTAGAAGTGATGGGTTTAGTCGGTGCAGTCTTGTGCGCCTTGTATGTACGGTATTCCACTCTGCTAAGGAGATCGTGCGTGCCAGAATGTCAAGTTGTCTCGCGGCGTCGGTCCTTGAGAGTGGAATGGGGACGCAGCGGTCTTCTTGGTTTGACGTCCGAGCTGCTTTATCGGTGTCATCATAACCAATGATACCGCAATGACCTGGTATCCACTGAAAAGAGATATCATGGCCCTTTTCTCTTAAGTGATGGACAAGTTCCGCGATTTCGCACGGGAGCTGATCGTGAGCAAATATTTCTAAAGTGCATAGAAAACTTTAAATGTCGCACGACACCGCTTTGGAAACGAATTGGCACCCCGATGGTGTTTTGTAGATGGGCAGCCACGTACTGTATTGTATTGTATCGTATTATCTTGTTGTTATTGCTACTGGTCGTGCTCTTCGTGTATGTTAGACTGCAGGTAGTAACTATGGCTATAGGAGTGGCCTTTGCAAAGTATTTTGCTTTTCACTTAGGAATGGTCACTAACGTTACTTGTGATGACTGTGGTCGCTGTGAAAGCCATCAACCTATTCTGTGTGACTATACCCGATACAGAGATGATCGCTCGTGACTACACTAGCTCGCTTTCACGTCAGACCATTGTGCGAGCAAACCATTTTGCAATGCCGACTTTACGGGCCGTCGCAAAAGAGGGCGATAAAAACACTTCCGCAGTATTTTTTATTACCCTCTGGGTTTTCAAAAACATAGGGGAAAGGCCTAGAGCCAGTAGACAGTAGATACAATAATAGAAACAGGTGGAACAATAAAACACGGTGACAGTGGTAACAAGGCTAGTCAAGGTAAAAATGCGCCGATCTGCATGTAATAGGTACAGAAGCTTGAACTAGTAAAACAAATGTAAACAGCACTTGACCAAGAGACGTCATAATCATAACCACAGAACGACAACAGAGCTGTACAAATGGCTTTAGCGCGAATTTGCGTTTGTTGAACTGCACCCGATCTGGTGCCATTAGAATGGGCGGCGCTTGTGACCAACTGTAATCATGTGCCTGTGCTCTTTGTCTCGACCCTCTCCTTATGATTCAACATCCCCCTCAGCCGTTATCCAGTGTAAGATAGCAAATCGTATTTTCCATTGTGGTTGAACTCCCTGCCTTTCTGGTTTCTTGCTTTTTTTTCCATAGAAAACACAACGAACCGACTGCAAGAGACCTGAAACCTGAGAACAGACATGCTGGCTCATTTTACATATGCTGTAACGTTTAAAATATATTTCTTACAAGTAGACACCACACTCCGCACTTGTGTGCATACATAGCTCAGACAGATTTGTATGTGAGAGCAGAGGTTATCAGAGAGGGTTTTTTTTTGCACTGTACTTCTTTTTATTATTCTACGATCTCCAGCCGGCTAACTGACACAGAAAATAGGGTATACTGTGATTTCTTTATAGTCTCATCTCAGACCGTGGACTTGGCAGATCGAGCAAGGCGGGCATTATAACCTGCATTGATTCATAATTACAGTTTTTTTGTGTGTGTGCGTGTGAGGAGAGTACTACAAATTAATTGGAGCGCGCATGCGTCTGTACATGGTATCTTCCTTTATCTTTATTGTCCTTCTTTCTTTTTCTTTATTTGACCTCATGCTTAGGAGCGACCTTTACTCCGTCACTATTTGACCCTTTTCCCACTTTTTATCTTCCGCTTGTCTTATTTTATTTTGTATTACATTGCTTTAAATAATCGTTATCTAGGGGTTTAATCAATACAGAACTAAAACGAAGCACCAAGACGCGAGCGCTCGCAACCTTCTATATTGAAGCTTTAACCGCAACAAAACCTTTACCTGAGATAATTGAAAGTAATAACGACAAGTAAAACTGTCCGCTTTTAATGAACGGCCTAGCTTCCTCCTACAACAGAACCCACACTTCTTTTAAGGCAGCCTTCCAAACTTGTGACTAAAGTGACTTTTTCTTCATTTTCATTTTACGTTACTTTATTTATTGATCAGTGCATAAACAAAGACGAACATTTGTTACACAAAATTTTCTTTTCAATGCAACATGTGTATATCAGTTTCTGTTGTGAGTGCCTGAATGAATAGGCAAACTAGGATGGGTACGCACTGAAGCTCGGTCGTGACACGCTGCTGCCACGCCGGTCGCCGTATATTTGGTTGATCCACAGCAAACGACAAAAGCGTTCTGCCCGATGTTACTGTGAGACGTCTCTTGTTTTATGGCGTGTCGTCCCGCTTCTGCAACAAAAGCGGCATTAAATGTTTCGCGGAACGTGCCGTCTGAGAGTGCAATATAGCGAGCTCTTTGGTGCAGGTGTGAGCTTCGCCTAACTATGTCAATTGGTCTTTGAGTGTGCGCTTGCGGGTCATGACGCATTAGCCGTTCGTGTTGTGTTTCAGGCGCTTATTCGTTCTAACAGGTCAAAAAACGAGCACGACGTTGTCAGCATTCGAGGGCGGCTCTTTAAGACTTGCCTACGTAGCCGAATGCGTGAATGAGCATCTGCGATTATGGGCTGTGAAGGCACTTTGTGTTGAACTCCATTGAATTGAATTCTGGCGTATTACGCGCCGAAATCACGATTTGATTACGAGGTACACCGTAGTGGAGGACTAGAAATGTATTTTTGCCCCCAGAGGATCTCTAACGTGCCCCCAATGCACGGGACACGGGCGTTTTCGCATTTCGCCCACATCGAAATGCGGCCTCCGCGCCCGGGATTTGATCCTCGCGACCTCGTGCTTAGCAGCGCAACACTATAAACGCTAAGTCACCGCCCGCAGCGACTGCATGCATTCACGAAAGTAGCCTTTACATTGAAATAAGAAAGATGAATTTAGCTCCCCGTTCAGACAGCCCGACTGAAACTCACGAACCTATACAAAGGACGCAGCCTCAAGTACGCAAAGCTTATGCCACCAGCGGGAAGTAGCTCTCGCTTCGCCGCCAGGCTGAATAAACAGACGCTGCATTCGCATGCTGTTGTGTTCGTTTTGTAATCAAGTTGACTGCACGCAGGTTACAACTGGTGCATGGCCTTTTAAAAATGCGAAACCAACGTATTCACTGAGCGTGAAGCATCAACGCAGTGCGGCGCTTAGCTGCAGTCTATTCCAAACACTGCAATCACAACCATTCAAGCGGGTAACGTTGCGGCTGTGATCACAACCCTAATCACAGAAGGCGGAACTTCTTCGTGATGGCAACGTCATCGTCGTTTGAAAATGCCGAAAAAGTTAGTCTTATTAGCTGGCACACCATTTTAGCGTCGACTTTTTCTAGTCGTCTAGAATCAAGGGATTGATGGAGCAACGAATAATATGAAGCAAGATGCCCAGGTTAATCGTCGCAGTTTCAGGTCTGCGTATCGCCGCGATCGCAGGCAAAATCACTAATATATGTGATTATGGCTTTACACCAGCCTGTGGAATATCGTAAAGATAAGCTAGCTGTTCATCTTCTGCTGTAAAGACTGTCTTCGGGCTTTTAAGAAGAAGTCCCTGCAGGCATACGGGATGTTGTTGAAGTGCGACGGAGTTCCATACAAAGTCCCCGCACAGCCCTTAATCGCTGATGCAAGATCGCACATTCGGCTACATAGGCAAGTCTTCGAAACCCACTTTCTACTGCTGACATAGTTGTTCTTCTTTCTTGGCCTGTTAGAACAAACACGTGAACTACAACATGCACAGCTAATGCATCCTGACACGCAAGCGCTCGCTAGGAGATCGATTCACATATTTAGGCGAAGTTCACATGTACACCACCAAGCTCAATATATTGTACGTTCCCACAGAACGTTCAGCGAAAAATTTAATATCAGCTTTCTTGTAGAAGCGGAACCACGCACAATAAACCAAAATGCCTTTGCAGAGCAACACCGGGCAGAACACGTTGTCGTCTGCTGCGGATCCACATGGCGACCGGCGCCGGGGCCCAGCAGCGCCACGTCACTGCCGAGCTTCAGTACATATGCCCAACAGCATAACTGAGGATAGGCGAGAGATAAATATGAGTTCAGATTCGTTAAAGCAGAGTCTTACTTACTTGTGCAATGCAAGACACCTCATTCGGCTCACACAACTATCTATAGAGGATGGAAGGCGTTTATATTCATTAGGGTTCTTTGGTGGAAGCACCCGCATTGTACGGAGACACGCGAACGTAGGTTAGTGAGCCTCGATAAAAAACTCGCACGCATTTATTCGAAGCGGAGATGGTAAGTTAGAATTGTCTAAATGTTAGGACTTATGCCGTAATGTCAAAACGTTTTATAACTATGCCGTAAATTATGATGACGCCCTTTTGCCTCGCAGTGTACTGGTATATGTGATAGAGGGAGAAAAAATGTGAGTCATTGGTTCGGGGTCTATTAAAGCTCTGGTGACTATTAAGCTCCAAGTGATTTTTTGTGTTGTAACTCAGAGGACTTTCTGAAATATCTCACCGACGAACGTCTTCTCTTTCTATCTGGGTGCTGGATCTGAAATATTGACTTGAAAAGCCATAACTGACGCCTTAATTTCTCTTTCTATCACCCTTCTTCATATCTTCCATCGTCATTCACGAATGTTCTTAAAGCGTACGCTGTGCTCGTTTCAGCCGTTGTAATCACAGGAGACATTAGCGGAGCCTTCAAGCGTCCGAACAGCTTGCATGGTTGCTGCTAGACGACGTCGCACAGTGGAGATATCTCGTGAACAAACACTGGGTTTCACCCGCCTACCCGCTACCCGCGACAGATTATATCGGTCCGACTTTTGTGCGCGTTTCGATTACAACAGTTTATGTGTACGGACTGACATAGTTGCTCACGCATTCTTTTTTATCAACCCGGACTCTATTTACTTTCAACGCTGATAACGACGACGAGCGATGGGGTCGGTTCTTTACTGTAAAAGCAAGCAGATATGAAAAGAGGATGGTCAGATCACAAACTGTGCAAAAAAGAAAAGAAAAAAAGCTGGCTCGTCGGCGTGCTTCAGGTACTGCCAAGTCTCGCGTTGAAGTCTCGCGCTCTAGCCATGATAAGTGGCTACCGACAAAACGTTCCCTGTGATGGATTGCTCAAGAGACAAAAAAATGTCACACAAGTTCGGTGGTGCAACAAACCTACATCAGCGTAGTACCGTGCATTTACGCGTGAACGTAAGGATAATGTAATGCGAACCAGAAGATTTTAAATCTTTTCTCCTCTCTTCTTTCATACTTCCTGTTGTTTGCTTTTAACTCTACCCCAAAGAATGTCAGCCGGAGGCACTCTTATGTAAACACCAGAAGTCTCAGACATTCCTTTACTAGAAGTGATCGATTGCGGGCGAGCGGGATAACCCTCTCTTTGTATTCTTATAACGTTGCCTTCCAGCCATACGAACAGGCTTCAGCCCTAAAAGAGGACGTTACGTTTTCCTTTTTATAAGTTTTTGTTATTGCTGTTGTCGACAACGAAGTTGTTATATAAAAATCACGATAGGCTCTCACGGCATGCAGTTCTTTTTAATCAACGTTATGGGCAGTCTGTCAGAATGGAACAAACACGAAAACGAAAAACAAAAAATGAATGATATTTTTACCCAGATCGCCTATGCTCTTTAACCTAGCTCTGATTGGTCTTCCTAGCAAATTACAAAGAATCGAAAAACTTAACCATACAATTTATGCAGATGACATCACGCTATGTATAAACGATGACAGTGATGGATCGATTGAATAGAGGCTACAAGAAGCTGTTGAAACAGTCGAGGAATACCTAGAAGGCAGCGGTCTAACATGCTCAGCCGAAAAATCTGAGCTGTTGCTGTACAGACCACAGCTAAACGGGAGACCACCCAAGAACCAGAACACACAAAGCTACAAAGACATGCCACTCATGACGCAAGATGGACAACCCGTACCCCAAGTCGAGAAGATAAGGGTGTTGGGAATGATCACAGAAGCCAAGGGCACCAACGGAGAAACTATTCGCAAAATCGAAACCAAAGTTTCTCACACGATGCGATTGATCAAGAGAATCACCAATAGGCACGATGGAATGAAAGAAGCAAGCGTTACGAGAATCATCCAGGCGTTCGTCATAAGTCAGATCACTTATGTGGCGGCATACTACAGATGGGGCGCCACAGGAAAGAAGCTAGAAAGCCTGATTAGGAAGATATATAAACAAGCGATTGGACTCATGCTAAGCACGAAAATGGCGAAACTCCTAGAGCTGGGACTTCACAACATGCTAGAGGTGCTATTAGATGCGCAACGTATGGCGCAATACGAACGCCTCCCAAAGACGAAGGTGGGCAGACACATCCTAGCTGTATTAGAGATCTTCTACCATACACAACACGGAGACAAACGGGACATACCCAAGAAAATAAGGTCCAAACTCACGGTGCCCCCCTTACCCAAGATTATGCATCCTGTGAACCACGAGGGCAAGCGAAAAAGCAGGGCAAAGAACATGGCGAAGAACTACAGAAGGAACAAGGACGTGGTATTTGTTGACGCTGCATGTTACAAACACAAACGCAGCTTTGTCGTAGCAGTAATTAACCACAACAGACAGCGCTGCACAAGCTTGACTATAAACACGACACCCATCGAAACGGCGGAGGAAGCGGCTATAGCATTAGTAATAGCAGAAACCAAAGCACACTACATAATCAGCGATTCCCAGACGGCAGTAGGCAACTTCGCGAACGGCCGGATCTCAGCTTAGGCGCTAAACATACTTATAAAAGGCAAACGAACAAGGGAAGACATGTGCGTCTAAATCCTATGGGTACCAGCCCACACCATTGACTCAACGGGAGAGGACAACCCTAACGCAGCGGCACACAACGTAGCTCGAGGAGCTACGTTCCGAGCTGCGATGAACGTAGACCCACAAGGCCCTCCGAAGTATGGGAGCGGGAAGACAGATTTACCAGGTTCAGCGACATCACCAACCATTACAAGATGCACTTATCCACCACCCCATCCACAACTCACTAGATTGAAAGCTGTCCAGTGGCGACAACTACGAACGAAATCCTACAAGAGCCCGATACTTATGCACGCTATTTATCCAGACATATACACAACAGATATATGCAAAGTGTGTGGCACCATAGCCCCGCTAGAACACATGCTATGGGAATGCCAGAAACTAATACAGGACAACGCGAGCGCAGACTCCATCGACAGCCTCCGCGCACGATGGCAAGCCGCGCTGCTCAGCTCGAACCTGGAAGACCAACACTGGTCAGTCCAGCGGGCCAAGGAAGCCACCGAGAGGCAAGAACTCTTGGCCGTAACCTCAGCGGGTGCCCCAGCCCACTAACTCGCCGGACGCGAATCGTTCTGATTCGAAGTAATGTTTTCTCACTCACTTATTTACCCTGAACGAAAACGTAACCGAAACGTTTTTATTCAGTTTCGGAGTGAAACCGCAATATTTTACGTGTTACTTCTAAGATCATGCTCAGTGCCTCGACTCTAGGCACTGAGCATGATCTCAGAATTCGTAATTCACTTGCTGAGAAAAATTCAGCGCTCGTGCTGTGTTCTCCTAACTCTGTGTCTTCCGTTGTTTTCGCATTGATTATTAAGTATGCATCCTTTACAACTCGCCCATCTTTCTACTTCACTGAAAAATAAATACTGAGTTTTTATCGATACTTTGCTTCGAAACTTTTCCATGCGAACCAAAACCGTTATAAACGATTACGGATCATTTATGTTTTCGTTCCGGAGCGGAACTGGGACGGAACGTTTTCACTTGAACGAAACTAAAACTAAAGCGGAAAACATTTCTTTCTGACACCATGGTTATGGGCGACCTATGAATGGAGTTACCTGTTTTGTCTTCGCTGCACTGTGCTTCTATTTGTCACATTGATGTCAAGGTCATGTGTCCTTATACACCGGGTGTTATTTTTATCTTTTTTACTTGTGTTTAGCTGTACGAAGTTGTAAAAGATTTCCTGTGACAGACAGACCAGTTCTAACCCTTGAGCTATATTACTCAACGAGGCAGCCATCAGTTACACAAGAAATCAAAATTTCAATTAAACAGTTAACATGATTGCACCTATTCGCGTTTTAAACAGTCAGCACTCATGCCACATATTTCAAGTTACGAATTGTAGCCGGTGAGTCCTCGAGGCGTATTCACTTAGATTGTATCCACTTAGTGAGTGTGCAAAGCCTATCGACCTCGAATGGATTCTGTGGCTGGCACCGCCAAACAGGCAGTAAAAATGCACTTTTGTTCCACTTACTTTTTTTTTTAAAAAACACTGTTTTATGCACTGAAACACGAAAATAAGTGGAACGCAAATGCATTTCGCCGTACAATTTGGATATTATATTTCAAAACTGGTGTAATCCTGAAAATTCATTGTAAGTCGATATGCCTTGTAAACTCACTCGGCACACTTCGCAGATTGAAATAGGTGCCCTAAAGTAATTAACTAAAGAGTGAATTAGTGTAATTGTGGTAACTACCGTTAAGCATTTAGATTTCTTGTAGAATAAACGGCGGCGGCTCATCGAGTAATTTAGCTCAATGTTTAGAATAGTGCTATCTGCCACAAGCAATATATATACTTTTTTTTATTTTTGCAGCGAAAAAAGAACACCCTATATTATGTATACATGAAAGGACTTGTGCGGTCTCTTCCACTCCTGTGTAATGGACGACCTTGCTTATGCTGCTGGTGCCCGCATAGGCACTCTTTGTGTGGTGGCGACGTGTCCGTGTATTCATAGTACTTGTGGATATATTCCTCTTCTTGTCCTTTTTTAACAGCGAAGCTGTTCTAATTAGACCTTTAGCCATCCGTTGTTTAATGTCACGCAGAAGAGCACGGGGCAGAGCACGCGCCTGGGTAGGGCAGGGGTATAGGAGCAGTGGTTTCGCCGGCGCGCGGCCTTTCGCTCCCTTGATTCTGCTCAGCGCGAGCGGCCGCACCCACGTCCCGCAAATGCCGAGCTTCGCGAGCAAGAAGCGCAAGCCAAGCGCCAGTGGAGGCAAGCTAACCACCAACTTCGAGAGCAGGAAGCCGAGCAGAGACGTCGACTCAGACAGGTTCCTGCCACGGAGGGTGACGATGGAAGGTTTGAAGAGCAAGTGCAACCACAGCTGCAAGGTGTGTGATCGACTGCGGTTCTATCATAACCTCACGCAACTGGAGAGTGCGCAATCCGGAGCCGAAACTCGAATCTAGCAAAACGACGACAACGAGGCAAAAGACTTTCGTGAAAATCGCACTAAACGCGAGTTCAAACTTGAGAAAACCATCGCCAGATTCGCTGTTTGGACAGCTTTCACTGCGTGGAACTGGCTTTACTTTATTTCCTTTTTATTTGCTTTGCTTAATTTATTTACTCCTTTATTCTCGCTTGAGGAATAAATTTGGGATTTTGGGAAAACCGGCTTGAATGCAGTCTACGTTCACATTTTTCTGCGTCTAAAACGAAAACGTACAAATAATTTATATTTCACCGTTTCCACAGTCATCTATATATGGCGGATTGATATTCCATGACTCTCGTGAAATATTACCGACCTACTTGATAAACACTAAGGCGACTGTCCAAGTAACTTGCAGATTCTACGATGGAGACTTTGTTGCACATTCTTCTTCAATGCTAGCGATAACTTCTCGGGGGTTATGGGTGTCAGGAGAATACTGCCCCCCCCCCCCCAAAAAAAAAACAGAAATGTTTTATCGACAACAGAAAGTACCACACAACATATTCAAGCTCTTGCTCAATGTCCTTCCTTTCCTGTTTGCACCTTTGTGGACTTCTGGCTCCGTTTATTTGCTCTCAGTCGTTTTCTGAACCAGATTTTTTCGCTCATACAACAGCACAAGATTCTCCTACCGCGTATCTACTAGTCGTTTGCGTGCTGTAGACTCCATTGCAGTTATAAGCGCCAACAATGGTGTCCTGCTGCGATGCAGCATTGCTATACCGACTTCAAGTAGAAGTGGTGTTTTCGAACACTTAATATTTCCTTGTAGGATTGGATGTCAAAATGCGTGAGTGTTGTGAATGCCCCGTAGTCTAGCTCCTCTATGTCTATATTGCGCTAAGCTGGCTAGATACAGAACGTCTCCAGTGACTAAAATTCGTAGATCATGGCCACATGGGCCACCTGCCCAAAAAGCAATTCGTTCCCAATTACACCTTTTTTAAATGAGCCGGCCTGAGCAACCGTCTGTAATTAGGGCATGCATTTTCTCTCGTGCGAACAGAGTTCCTACTGCCTGGTTTCGTGATCTTTATTAATTTTGTCGGGTAGTAAAACGGACATTTGTCCGAGTTGCCTAATTTCCCTCTTTGTATTTACTTCTCTTTTTGTTTTTGCGTGATCGTTCTATGATTGGGGTCAAGTATCTTTCGGGACAGTGTTTCTAAATCTTCTCGTCCCCTCTCCTTTGTATCTCAATTTATTTTTTCAGTTCAGCCATATGTGCGCTTTTGTCTTGTTCGAAAAAAAAAAAACGAAGCAAGACCGACATGCATTGTAGCAGGTACCATATTTGTTAAGCGTATTTTAATGCGGCGAAATGTGAAACTAATGAGATCTGTATTCAGAGTGGGGTGGGGGTGGGGGGGGGGGTCATCAGAGCAGCCGTGGTAGTTGAAATACATCTGGTGTCCTCCTACGCGGAATGTGTAGTACACTATTCGTTATCTTGCTTTGGGTCAATGACATCAATTAATCAATAAATGAATAAATAAATCAATGTTCTCTCATTCGACTTCTGTTACATTGTGTCGAGAGCACTGCTACATTGTGTCGAGAGCACTGCTACACACGTTTCCGGCGTCCTTGATGTGAAGTACCTTGCTTTGTCGGCAATCAATTATTGCCTTACAAGAATGTGCAGGCATTCATTTGCATTCTCGTAATTGTTGTGTTTGGCACGACGAGTCTGCTTGGATGCCCAAAAAATAATCTCATCGTTAGCTCAATACATCTGATACTTCATAATAACATTTCTTTATTTACATCTTTTTTGCAGAACGATCGTCGCCACAAATATATACAGTGGCACACCCACCTCTCTGTAGAAGACTCCGAAACGCTTGATGTGATGGAACCTTGCTGCGTGCGATGAACAGCAGAATGCGCAAAAATGAGAAAAGAACGGTCTTTATATACCCTATTTACATTTTGAACTTAGGAGCCGGAGCAACCTTCGTATGTAGTCCACGGCGAATAAATGCACCTTCGTTTTCGTCTGGACACTTAGATTCACGCTGGAACGTGCCTGATGGCAATGAGTCCATGAACTCCAGTTCTTCATGCAGCGTAATGTTGTAAATTAAGTAGTTTTAACCTTGTTTGAAGAAGCTGCGGTGTCTCTTTAAGTGGACAGGGCTGCTCACACAATACATGCACACGAACACACAATGCATAAACGAGTGTAACGAGGCATCACAACAAATGCAGTTTTCACAGGGCTCCAACCGCACACAGGCACACGCACGCAGTTGACGACGGTTCCAGTATCGTGCATTTAGTTGACGTAGTTTTCTTTTTTTCGTCTTTTCAGGTTTCGTGACGTTCGTTGACGCGTTGGGGCGGAGTTCCTTTCCTCAAAACGGGAAAGAAAGGCGGTGCAGAAGACGCCTCAACAATGTGTAGATGATGAAGCTCGGCAAATTAATTGCCTTTGGAAACTCCAAATTGCAGCCTCCGCAATACGTGTTGATCTCGCAATAGCACACACGCGACTTAAAGCGAACGCGACAGCCAGGGCGACCGAACGCAAGATGAAACGGGAAATGCTACCTCTTGTGTATCAAACATTTTCTTCAACAACCGGTCTTCACTAGTCCACTGTATTTTTTTTTTCGAAATTACTCGTGCGTGATAACATCCACAATAGCGCGGCGGCAACGGTCCGCATCCGTTGTCTCCTAAGTCGTACAGTGGTCACGTGTGTCGAGTTGTGCGCGCAAAGCGCTGGCTTCGATTCCCACGAGCATCACTCTCGAACAAGGAACGTCCATTGTCGCCGGACTCTCTTTTGGAGAAGGCACTTGAGGCGAACAATCTGCGCAGTCAGAGATGCTCGGTCGTCGCAAGAGCGACATATTGCTGGAAGCGTAGGACCCTGTGTGTGTTGCTGACATTTCAGTAGCTCAGGATGCCCACTTCCGCATTTTTTTCTTTTTTTTTTCTGGTCACACCATTCGAAAAAATCTCGAACCTGGGGGCAAAAAGACATCGTGAAAAACATTAGGTCGCCAGCCCAATTTTTTACCTTCGTTACTCACTCTACATCTTGACGTATGTTGCTTGTTTCCCCTTGCTCTTATTGCCCTTAGGGGAAAACAATAAACTTTTTGTATTGTATTGGTAGAACTGTATTGGGTTAAAATACCTTCACACATACATGTGCGTACAAAAATAACATGGTCTAAAACAACCGAGAAGAAAGGGGGTTAACCGAGGGGCCCTATTTTTATTAGTCATATCATGAGAAGCCAACAAACACTGACACCGAGGACAACATAGGGGAAATTACTTGTGCTTAATAAATAAAATAAAGAAAGGATAAATGAATCGAAAATAAAGTGGATGAAAAAAACAACCTGCTGCAGGTGGGAACCGAACCCACAACCTTCGCGTATTACGTGCGATGCTCTACCAAGTGAGCTACCGCGGCGCTGTTTCCCCATCCACTTTCTTGGGTATTTATGTGTACTAGCAGAACCCTGGGAGTTTATCCAGCTTTAGCCAATTGGTAGAGCATCGCACGCGAAATGCGAAATGCTAAGAACAGTCTTTCAGTAACTTTAATTGCTTCAGCTCGCAAAGCATATAGGTAACTTGTATTGCTGCTTACTTAAGTATCTTAAGCTGCGTCGCTCAGTCGCTAGCGCTCGGTGCGTTTTGATAAAACAAAAGCATAGTGGGGAGAAGCAAGAGCGCGAAGTGCTCTGAATACATGAGCAATGCTTCTGAATTCATGTGCACTGAATCTGAGCACTGCTTCTAAATACATGTAATTCTACACAATACAACTAATTCTCACATGATATTCCTCGCTAATGCTTCGCTCTAGTTGCGTGCATTTCAGTTATAGGGCAACTGATACACCACCTGAACGTAAAACTAGCCCTGAAGTAGCGTGAATGTTTTCCAAGGACAACACTGGGGTGGTATTGTGCAGTTTTGAATTCGTCTGTTATGTAATAACTATTGATTATGTACGATGCGTGTTTACTTTAATAAATAACTTAAATTAAACACTCGACATTGAAAACCACAGTGGGGCTTTTTTTCCTGCCTTTACACCTCATATAACAATTTAACGGTATGCGTATGCACAGATGCTCCCAGTGTATGCGCTGTTCAATTGCACACGTTCTAACAACTTGTTGCCGCTCCGACTATAACGAGAATCATTAGTTCCCGCTCCGTTCTTATTGGTTCTCCCTACATCAGGTTTCGTTTAGTTGACTTGAAAGGAAAGACAACTGTACCTAGCGCATGCTTTTCTTTTTGGCGCTCTTGCGCTGATGCAGGAGCATTTGCCTAAATAAGAGTCTATAATGTGATTTAAACAGAATACGTACACATATTCAGGTGCAGCTGCAGCGAAAAAGGATTAGCACAGGTGATCGATGACTCGATCAGACTAATTGCAGCATGCGACGTGGTTGTTCCCTATCCCGCAGAAAACGAGAGTGCCAGGCGCCCCCTTTTGAAACGCGAATCATCTGGCACTTGAGATACTGGTATACAGGGGAACAAGAGCGCCGCGTACCGCAATTTCGCTTCTCGGGTCATCGATCACCTGTGCAAGTCATTTCTCCTCTGCAGCTTTAGCTTTACTTGACGTTAGCCGTACTGAACAGGGAGACGGAGCGATCAAAGTGGCAATCTCTCTATATCACTTCATAAACAAGAATTTTAACACGTAATATTACGGAAGAATACGACGTTCTCCTGATCAGTAGTGAATGCGGCAAGTTCCAGTCAAGCAGTGCATAACGGCACCCAGCAAAGCCGCTACACCATACGGCATTAACAACTTTCCAAACACCCCAAATCACCGCAGCAGATGGCGATGAAGGCTTCGCTACAATTTTTAAGGACAACAAACCCACAACAAGAAACCTTAATTCGACAACAAAACCATTAAGGTGTCCATTGTTATCGGGTGCCGTGATCGTGTGCGGTGACTGCGACGGGATGTGCTTGCGTGCATGTGTTCGATGTCTCTCTCTTAGTGTTTCCTGTTTAGATTTATTTTTCTTGCTCCCCTACCCCCTCCTACCAATGTAGGACAGTAGATCAGATTTTCTGTTCTTGTGTACTTCCCCGCCTTTCTCCTTTCCTTTCGTCCTTCTGCCAGAACTAAGGTTTCGACTTCGTTCTGTGACAGCTACATTTAAGAGCACTCTACAGTGACTTTGTACCGCAGCCACTATGGTCGCGTTTTATCCCTCAAACAGACTCAGGCTCTTGAATAAAACAGCAGGTGGAAAGCGACAAGGGGCGCTCACCACCTGACATCCTCGAATTGGCAAGCGCAATTTAAGTGTTCAAAAATGCCTGCCTTTCGCTGCCTTCCACATATCTTCTATTTAAGTAAACGAAATGACACAAATACATAGACGTTTTACCAGTCAGTATGCTAGGTATCTGCAGTGCCGTAGCGAATCAGACAAACCAACTCCCTATATCGCCCAGATTTAGGCAGTTAATTTCCGAATTTTGTAGGATATGCGTATCGTACGCTATCATTAGCTTCAGTCATGTGCGGAAATATTTCAAGCTGTATATGCGGTTCATAGAAAAAAATAGTACCGTCATCACTTGCTGCAAAGTGACTCAATTAAGTAAAAGTAAAAAAAGTAAAAGAACCTTGCCAAGAAGAATTTATCGCTCATGGGCAAGACCAAAACTAAATCGTAGTTGGCGCTCAAAGCCATTGGAATGATGCTAACGCTCTACAGCTTGCACTTTCACAAAGGTTTGTTGTAGTCCGCAAAAAACATTCACTCCTTCTTAATTGCAATTCTAAGAGACGCTGATTTGATGGACTTGTGAAAACGTACCGCAGTGACACTACACAAGACGCTAAGGCAGCTCAATTGATAGCATCGATCGCGAGGCTAATAAATCCGCCTATTGCTACAATCCACCACCAGAATATAAGCCTGTGTTTCACGCGTCATGCCGGTTCATGAAACGCAACAATAAACAGAGGATAATGTTTGGCTCTCACACTGCTGTCTGGGAAGCCGCCGAGGCCGAAACGTAGGATGGCCACTGCAAAATGCATGAAGCTATGATTTTCAGTTCTCGTTTTCTGACCAATAATACTGCCTTGACGCCTTTCCGCTTTGCAGTACAGAGCTCAGCTGCTTAAAACACTGTAGGCACTTGAGGATCACAGACAGCATGCTTCTTAGATATTGTCACGTTCTTCGCCTGTTGCAAGGTGTGGCAATATGCATCTCTGCATTTCGCGCATGTCAATTACGCAGACTCTGTTCAAATTGCACACCTTACTGTTTCGAAGATAAACAATGGTGGATCATAATTTTTAGGAGCATATGTACCTGTAACTGTCTGCTATTTGTGGTGATGCTCGAGCCGACTGGCCCTGTCACATAAAGATCTACACTTACCTTCTATTATATACACATATAGACTTGCTTCCCGCACTGTTCCCCTATGTAGTAGTATCCAGCTTGGACATCGATGATGGCTGCAAATGAGAACGCTTCTCTTGAAAATATACGCTTGTATTCACAGAAACCTCTTACACTAGAATTAGAGAAAATTGGAGCCATTGCTGATTCTGGACATATTACTCGCGAAAGCACTCGACCTATGGCAAAGAATGTTTACGAATGAAAGGCTTTGTGCGAATGGGGTCTCTGTTTACTAGACAGCGGCGTGTCCTTTCATTGATATAATATGCACGATAAGCTAGGCTGGAGATAAGGTGAAAGAGGCGCTTGTTATTTCAATACATACATACACTATCGAAATAGCAAAGGCCGCATGGATTACGCTTCTTGCCACCTAAAGCTTAATTTAATTGATGATATATGCTTAAGATGAATACTTATTCGGTGCACTTTGTTTTTCGATCATGCTGTAGCCATATGGGGTAGGAAAGTACACTCAAAACATTTCAAAGGATAAAATGTGTATAATATGAATGTGCAAGAATCGATTTTGTCAAATGAGCGACCTATTTGGCTGAAATAGTATTCTCCAAGTGCTTTGCGTTCATGTCAATCTCTGTTAGACCAGCAAAAAAAAAATACACAGAGAGAGAAGGTATGCAGCACCAACTCCTAAATGCGGGAGATACCGAATTAAATAGAAGATGGCAGGCAGAAAGTGAAGAGATCACTGAAAGCCAGATGGCGCATGAAGATGTGCGAGTACTGATAGCTTTTTCAATCAATTAAACAGGAGGCAAAACTTGAAGTCCACAGGCGACTTTCAAAGACTTTGTATGTGTGAACACGTTCTGGATTTACGAGCGTCTCTTTCCTTACTGTTTTTTTTCTGTTTTTTTTTTGTTAACGATGAATTGCTCTGGAATTGTTGAAGTAGAAAGTACCAAAGTTACTTTATTCTTACCTTGACAAAGCCTTCTTTGTGGGTTAAGGAAGCAACAAGTTAAAATCGTTGTCTTACATTGAACAAAAATTTTCCCATAACATTTTTGTCGAAAAGTTTGCACAAAGCTGTAGTGGTGGACGAAGCTCTGTAGCCCTGTCACCGATAGAAAGACGATTCAAGCAACAAATTTTCTTCGAAAGGAGATGTCCTCTTGTTGCAAGTTAACTTCCGTATATAGTCGATAGAATACTTTGTATAGTCGCGGAAATTTGACGGTTTTCAGATATCATTTCCTGTTGGATTTTTAGACATTCATTCTAGTCTTATTAAAGTAGCAATGGTCCATTCTTACTGACTCCCCTGTGTAACTTTGTGTATTCCTTTTTTTTTGTTTCTTTGAGCAACCACTCATTCTTGCTAAATGTGAAGTGTTAAAGTGAAAACAATAATCTTCAAGCGCTGCATGTTTAGAAAAGGACAGTAAACTACTCGCCAATCTCGACATGACGTGACCACCACTGTAACGGACTACAGTTAATGGAAGCAGTTCCCACTCGGAGATGGCCTACCGATACGTGTGGAATGTTATTTCTGTCAAAATTGTATTTCCAATGGCCGTAAACCTACTCTTCTCATTGCGCATTGCTTCGAAACATTGTTTCATATGATGCTGCGGCCTCTTGGCGAAATATACGGCATCGAGGCTAAGCAATGTCGCACGCAGTACCTCCTTTCCGCTGCTCGTTTGGAGCACGTCTGGATATCAGAAGTCCACAATCTTCTGACGGCAGAAGTACGGCGTGTGATTGTTGACGTTTGTTATGTAGTCGACGTGGATCGGCGGCTTGACTGGTGACGCCTCCAGTGTTGTCGAATGGAGCTCGTTGCCTTCGCCGGAGTGGAAGGTAGTCATGTCCACTGATCCATCGCAGGCGCGAGGAGATCTACAAAGCCATAAACGCAATTCTATGACTTTTCACGCTCCTCAAATCAGGTTCCGCAGCTACCCAGAAATCTTTAGCACATGGCTCATCACTGTACATCCTGTCTGCAAAACAATAGTGAGGGGACAGGACACACATTTCCCACTTTGTAAAAGCTGGTCAGTAGCTTCAAACTGGTCAGAAGCGTCAAACTGGTCAGTAGCTTAAGTATCTATCAGCTATTGAGGTTGTCAGAACTACTTGCGGTCGTGGATGCAATAAGCCGGAGATTGTAAGTGCATCGATAAGTGAAAGAAACACATCATTATAGATAAATATGTAGCACACACGAATATTCAGGATATTCTGCTTATTACGTAATTCACGTGAGTCAAAGAAGCGCAGTTGCGCAAGCCATGCAATGCGTAGAGGGGGTTACCAGTGGTCTACAACATAAGAAAAAGCTTTCCAAAGTAAGCGAAACTCAGTAAAGCGCGGCACAGAATTTGATGGAGAGATATGGTGGGAAATAGTCAGAGAAATGGTAGGTTCGGGCACATGCAAGACCGCGATAATTGTAGGTAAATGCTTGCGCGGCTCTGTCAACAGGAATCATCTCTGCTTATATCACTGCCCACCTTCAAGCCTGCTGTTATACGCTCGCATGTCTCTCGGTAAAAGTGTGCGTAAGGAGACACAAAAGGAAACTCACGTTATTCCGTTTTGCACCACTTTATCACCTGAAAGAAAAGATGGCGTTGGTTGTCCCATAGAACTAAAACACGCTGCCAAAAAGAACGAAGTAATTGAGGAGGAGGAGGAGGAGGAGAAAAAACTTTACTCTGGTCCTGTACAATGTGTTGTGATCTGCCTGGCTAGTCCCATCTTGGGACCGGGAGGTCAAGCCTCCTAGCCCTATCACGGGCGTACTGGTCAGCCAAGACTTGAGAGATATGATCGTGGGATCTAATCATTCCTAAAAACCGATTCCGGTAAATGCCAGGGCCGAGTGACCCAACAATCAACATATCCCAGAGCATATGTTGAAGCGTGCATATCTTCTTTTTGCATGATTTGCATATAATATTCATGTCTGCAATGTCATACCATTCCTTTATTTGTGCAGGCGAATAATAAGACTGTGTTCGTGATTGCCTAAGTGTAACTGATTGTGCTCTGTTTAGCCTATAGTGAGGGGGTGCAAACTCCCTCTTTCCCATGTAGTAATGTTTTGTAATTTCATTGTATGTAATGAGCGTATCTCTCTGTATGTTCTCAAATCCAGCAGAATCAACACCATATGTAAAAGCAGCCCGGTCTGTAAGTTCACGGGCGACGCTGGTGGCCGATTCATTTGGATTGACAGGAATGTCATCAAATCAACCAAGGTGCGCCGGGAACCAATAAATGTAACGTGTAAAGTTACCGTGCGCCAGATGGTAAAGCTTTAGTGCGCATAGCACAGCTTTATTTTCCCAAGTAGGAGCCTACGCGATAGTACAGATCCAAATAACTGAAATTTGATATCTAGAAATAAGATATGGCGGCTTAAGTGCGGCACAAAAATGTGGCATGCCTATAGCTTCGTAGAGCAAGGACGAAACGCTCATAATGGTGATGTGAAGGATATCGTGAGGTGATGAGGAAGCATAAATGGATTAATTTGCTTCTGTAGAAAAATTAAAAAAAAAGAAATGTGCTTAAGATGATGCAACCCTACATTTCCTCCATTTTTCAGTGGCTTTCCCAGAAAGCAAACCTTTTAACTCCCATTCCCTTCATCCGCACAGCCACTTTGCATGGCGTAGTTCACACAACTGTCCGTTTATATATGTTGTGAAGGAAATATAGCTAAATATGGGACTAGCAATTACTTTATGATCAGGTTCCTTTTATGAGGGATTCATCGAGTGTTGGTGTTTCCGGTGTTATTTTGACAATTTGTGGACCTTTAAACGACCCCTGAGTCGAACTGATTCTGATACGCATCTTTCGTCATAAAAGAGATTCCACTGGTAAAAAGAATATTAGAAATAACTAGCAATAGATTACAATGCACATATTCGCAGGGGCTTTAATTTTCGTTGTGGATGGTTTAAAACGAATTACTTGGTGGTATAAACTTAGCTGGAAGTCAGTAGTCTGTGTATATGTCTGTGCTTTAATGAGTGTAAATTACTCAAATTTTGAAAAAAAAACGGATAGGACCAGTTATCAAGGTTATGGGTAAGAAAAAGCAACAAGGGCAAAAAAGACAATAAGAACTACCATTTGGTCATTGCCCTTAGCCTAATCCGCCTTTTGTCCTGTTCCTTTCAAACATGTTGCCATATACCATTTAGCTTGAATCCACTTTGTCACTCTGTCCACTTACTCCTTTGCGATACTTGACACCAAGTTTTTGTAATTTCCCTCTAAGTGGCACAGCTGCGCAGTAGCGGTCACACCTGCTGTCTAATTCACAGTGACTAAACACACGAGGTAGCGCTTCCACGAACGATCAGCAAGCTGACAGTTCTAAAAACCGCCGTAATCCTATCAGCAGTCGGCGAGTCGATTCTACACGGCATCAAAGTGAAAACGTTCGCCACGTTGACAATAAGCCATACACCTTGGCCACTTTTTAATTCACACTTCACAAATTTTCTGGTAAATGGGAAAAGGCATACATCGTCGCACTATAGGGAACTTCGTTTGACCTGCTCAAAGCTACTTGCAATTTCATGTATACAGACCTCCTGTATAACTGGGGGCAGCGTAGCATTGCGGCGATGGTGATCTTCTTGGTATATTAACTATAATTAAACCTAACAAAGCAACGTTTGAGATTATAGGCAGTAAATCAAAGGGGCAGACGGCTCACCAGTGTTCGTTTTTAATCGCTGCTTCTTCGTACGGCAGCGAGCCAGAGTTACGAACAACAAGAGGAAGAAAATCGCAGAGAACGTGACAGTGATAAGGATGACGGCGAGTGAGTTGCCTGGCTCGCAGCTGCTCCAGTCACCCCCTGCAAACCGGAAAAATTAGCAAACTGAAACAAAGCAAGAATTCAAAAGAAACAAAGTGGGGAAAGCTCTTCCCTGTGCCCACTCCTTGAAAGCTGCTGCTTCCTGACTTTCAACAGTAGCATATGCTTCGATGTGAGAGTAAGGCGACTACTGCACCATACTACTGGTGCGATTGAATTTGTGGTAATAAAAGCACCTACGCCTCCTAAATAATGGACGTTCTGCACGATCGCTTTCCCCGCTGCTAACCAAAGCATATTTCGTTCAAGGACGCTGAGCCTTTAAGAAGACTTTATACTTACCCTACTTGCAAAGGGGGTAGCCACGCAATGCAATCAGAATGCGGTTTTGTCGGGGGCTTAAATTGTTCGAAGATGTTCTCGAAATATTCACTCTGATAACACCAAATACTTCAGAACTGTGTTGGTGGGCTCGAAGCAGTCCGTTACGTCTGCGATTCTTTCAGCGGTTGTATTACTAGCTTGTATTTCCTTGACTAACACGGTCAACCTCTTGAAGAACGAAGCACTTGTGAGGATTTTTTTAAAAAATGGCGCAACGAGATATGTGACAGATTCGGCAAAGCATGACAAAATAGTTAGCTCTTTGGTGCATAGGTATTCACTCCCAACACACTTTCCGTACCGTGATGCAACGTGCCGTCCCAGTATCGGTAGGGCGTCTCGGCGCGCAGAAGCACTGGCTGCGAGCGTCCCATCTCGTTGACGGCGTACAGCACGAGCACGTAGCTCAGACCCGCGGGCACATCCTGCACCCAGAAGGCGGGCCTCTCTGCGCTCAGGTTGGCTAGCAGTCGGTGGCACGAGACGTCATGCACTTCGAGGCTGTACAGCTGGCGCAGTCCAACGCCATCGCTCGGGTCCTCCAGGCATTCCGCCAGGAATGCGTCCTCCGTCTGGTTGCTCAGCGTGCAGTTGTAGGGAGCTTTGGGCGGACCTGAAGCGCACGTGCGGATCGACTTAGTATGCACTGACCTCTCTTCGTGATTTGTGACATCATCAGGCATGATGTTAAGCTATGTGCCTTGGCTGGTATTGAAATGGCCAGCAATTAACCTGTATATAAAGTCAGTAGATACCTCTCGCAACTTGCACTGGCTTCTGGTGTAAGTAGTATAAACGCTTATTGGCGCGTATTTGGCCACAGAAGTCGGCACGCTTCCAAGCCTACAGCTGTCAAATTACACTGTATTTTCTCACGTATGCACATATGATCAACCGAACCCGCACTAAAATTCGTGCCCGTGCCGAAGTATTCGTAGACTCATATTTCTGTGGCATGTGTGAACCCAAATCGAAGCTCAGCCGAAAAATATCTACATAGGCAAATAAGTGAAGAAGAGGTCGGTAAAAAGAAGTTGAACGTTCTTGGGCGAGGACTGCGACAACTTGAAAGATTGAGAGGTAAGCGTACGCTAGGCGCAGAGAAGCAGGATAAATGCGTGCAGAAGCCAAAAATTGCGGCACACTTGTTTTGCACTTCTTGCCCTTTCTACTTTTCGAGCCCGTGCTGATTGACACCTATCGATGCATCAGTAAAGCGCAACCCAGGCCTCATCGTTCAATTGGACTGCCCATACTTCCTTTGTTCACAGTGAACGAGGACCGCAGAGCCTTTCTAGTGTGTATGGATTGCGACGCGTCCTTCGTGCTCGTTGCAAAAGGTTCGTCTGTTTGTTCATCTATTTGGATTGGGTCCGAAAAAAAATGTGAAAGAGAAGAGTTTGAGAGGACCGCAAGCCACAAAACTATCGAAAGTCGGAAAAGGTCATGTGCTTTGTAAGTTTCCTATTCTGAAACAAGAATCTCAGATCTTTTATTTCCTCTTAAATGTGAACGAATATGGCGGCGTCTTGTAGAACGTGTTTTTTTTATTTTATAAAATCAAAACGAAGGTTGTGGAGGCGTAACGCCTGGAAGAAACGTTTCGTGTCTTCGATAAGCAATCGCAGCTCCTCGTATGTTTTGCCGTCTCTTCTTTTCTTTTCTCCGCAGTTGCTGATGGCTGTAGGAGACTGAGCCACGCCTGTCAGATACACACGTGCCGGCCTATTTTCCCTTCGCGCTTTGTTTTCATAGAAACGGCAGAAATCATTAGTGTGACCCAGAAAGACGAGGAACAAGCAATAGCACTTGGCGGCTACGCCCTGATGTGAAAACGACGCCAGAATAACAACGGGAGTTACGTGCGTCCGCGGAGGAAAGAATGACGAACACCAGAGGCGTGCTGACATCGATTCCGGTACCGTTAAGGACACTGCAAAAGTAAATTCAATTAGTGGCAGTAAACACCGTCTCAGGACACCAAACATCGCGATCGAGCGACTGAACACTGTAATGAATACAGACACTCGAAGAAAATCGAATAAATCGGCGCACATGACAGCTACTGAGAAAAGAATAGTAAGAAAAACATGTAGTGCGAGCATGATAATTTATTTTAACCCGCCTTTTCTTTAGATGCTGTTAGGTAGAAAAGCAGATGCACACGCATTTGTGTATCCAAACAGGAAATGCTTCAGGCGGGAGACCACCATAGGAGGAGGAGGAGGTAAAGAGAGATGGCAGGAATGTTAACCGGAAATGCATCTGGTTGGCGACCCTACTCTGCAGGACGGAAAAGAGGGAATATAAAGATAAGATAGAGAGAGGGAGGGGAGGGGGAGGAAAGCCGCAGTGAGCTCGAGCATGTACGCGGAGGGCCTGAGGGATTCAAAGGCGATCACATGGGCCAGTTGCCCTCAAGAAAGACAAAAGTGCCTTCATAGCTTTGTGGGCCGACGAGCGATGACGAAGGTCTTCAAGTAGTACCTGCGCAGGCAACCGTCGATCGTCCAGTCGTAGCAATGCATAAATATCGTAGGACGCTATTATTATTATTATTATTCTCAGCCGTCCTGTATAACAAAAGCAAGTTGGAGACCAAGGAACACCAACATCGACGCTGATCGCTTTACTTTTACCTGATGCAGTCGTTTCGTTCACTAACACTTAATAGGCACACATATTACCGGTGGCGCAAATACATTTGTTCTCCAATCTTCTTGTTTTCTATGATCGAGCTGATATTTGACGACAACCTTTGATCCACAATCCCAGGGTCAGCTGCAACCAGTTTCTCAAAGGGTCTACGAAAATATCAGGCCACATCACTGGTGTCGTATAAGCGTAATTGCCACTGGCCCCTTTGCCGACCAAATGCTTTGTCTTGTACAGGGACGAAAGATTGAGAGAAAGGATGCATATGAAGTCAAGAGGATTAACCAGAGGCAGCTTTGCTTGCACGAGAGCGGAAGAGAGTAAGAATATTTAAAAAGAGCGGGAACCAGATACGAAGCAAACCTTGTAGGATCATGCTCACTTGGACTTGTTGGTGCAAATTATGCAAAACAGCGCGAAGACAAGATCGGCAAAAATAGGCGTCGTCTGAGGCATGGCGGCCTTGACACGTTTCCGATTCCACAAACACAACCCGCAAACGCCCATCATTTGAGATTTGTGTCTGTTAACCAAACGGAGCCATTGCTGGGGCGTGGGTTTCGCCACCACCTATAGGAAAGGCCTTAACGCCTTGTCGGTGTCCTTGCTCCTGTGTCCCGTATTAGCCTCCCGCCGCCCAACCACCGGTGCTTTTTGCAATAAACCGCGTACATTATCCATTATCTAGCGGTAGAATATAGCCGATGCAGCGATAAGGAAAGGCAGATTCATAACTCCAGTTGACTTATACGTAAAGCGAAGCATTCTTGGTGGGAGTGGTTCGTGAACCATGTGTGTGCATAGGAGTTGTGGTTCTCGAGTTACAAATGTTAGTGTTAAAGAAAAGCATGATATAATAGTAAGTGATTTTGTTTGCCGTATCTTATAGGCAGGCTAAGTATGATACCAACATATCTACGTGCAGAATATCATATACTTACATGTATGCTATATAATTTCTTTAAACTTTCAATAGGCATCCATAATGTCCTGTTGCACACAAGGTGTTTCTGATGCGTTGGTTTCTTCTA
This sequence comes from Dermacentor albipictus, assembly GCF_038994185.2. Taxonomy (NCBI): domain Eukaryota; kingdom Metazoa; phylum Arthropoda; class Arachnida; order Ixodida; family Ixodidae; genus Dermacentor; species Dermacentor albipictus. The sequence continues at coordinate 377,354,400 of NC_091821.1, forward strand.
GTGCAAGTGCAAATCGAAACACGCCAAGCATCTCAGCGCACTGACTTGCCTGTGAGAAAAGGCGCTCTATGCCGCTTGTCGATGCCTGCGTCCAGGGCGCAGCGATTTCGATATGAGGCTTATGTTGCTAGAGATCCTGTGTTTGAATTCTGCCGTCGGAGAATTTTGTTATTGCTTACTTATTTATTTATAACGCCGTACTTTGTCGAAAATGTTAAGTTTACAAAGTCACAAAGCCGTTTGAAGCCAAAAGAACAAAGATCAGGTAAATCCATGTAATATACATCATTTCCATAGTGACTGCATTCCTTGCGTGCACCTCCCATAGACACTAGCGCCGCAGTTTCCGCCAGCAATTATTGTATGAAGCTGCTCAATGCTTGAAACCGTAAACTTGTAAACTACTTAGCAGCACCGTTCCCATATGGCGTCACCATCCCGTTAAGCGCATTCGACATCAGAGGTGAGATACGCACAAAAAAAAAAATTGACAGACACTTAAATATCCTTACGTGATTTGAATGCGAAAGCATTAGGACTTAAGTTACCGCCTTAAGTTGGAACTAGGCCTTAATCCACTTTTCTCGCATTTGTACCAATCTTAATCCCCTGTATTCTACCTTAGTCCTCCTTAATCCACTTTATTCCACGTTAATCAAAATTTGGGGGTGGGCCAGTTCCAACGCCATGGCTGTTCGCCGTGGGAATTCGCAGGGTGAGCCGCAGCAGGTCCAGCGCCGGGGAACGTGACGTCATCACTTGGTCACGTGGGTTTTTTGTACCATCGGATGATAACCACGGATGCCGCATTCTCCGCTTTATGGGGTACGTAATGCTTTCGCATTAAAGGTCCCTCAAACTCGGCAAGAAAGCTTCGCTTAAAAGATGGTGGGGGAGCGTAGAAGAGAAATTTACTGACCGATTGGGACGATCTGGAAGCGGCAAGGCTCCTTCTGCCGACCAATCTTGTTGGTGGCCCAGCACAGGAGTGTGCCATAGTCGGATCTGTCACGCGGCACGTAGGACGCCACGCTGTGGCTGCCGTCGGACACGAAGCTTTGAAGCTCATGGCTGCGCAGGCTGCCGTTGAAGGCCCACCGGAAGCTGACGGCCGATGGGTGGGCGTCCACGTCGCACGACACCTGCAGCATCTCGTGCGCTGCAGCCGGGTACACGGTGCGCTGGTGAAAGGTGCACACCGGTGAGTCTGTGAGATGCGGGAGCGAGAAAGAATTTTAAGTAAGAAATCAGTAAGGCGAGCGTTAATCATAACCATAACCAAATACGTGAGCGTATGTGAACCCTGGTGTCTAATCGTACGCGTGTCTGTCTCCGTCTACCTGAGACTGATTTTCTGGAGTTTGAGTACTGAATGAACTACGCGAGGTCTGTCTGTTACTGACATATCAAAGACCCCATAGGCTGGGGCTAGTTCATGTAAATTCTCACTTTTCATCATGAGTCTGTGTAAGTTAAATATATATTTATTGAACGCGTCCGAGTATGCTCTCTTAATTTTGTCAGCCTATGTTCATCAAGGCACATGGACTGGCAGAGCAAACGAGGTCAGTTAGGTTGATTCATTTATTCAAAAGGTTAAACGTTGAAAAGCAACACCGGAGCTTCCGCCGTAGGTAAGAGCTGCGGTACCATAATGCCAAAGCCCCTGAAACAGCTTGTCGAGTGGTACGGCATGCGAAAAGCGACTTGTGAGAGAGCACAATTAGCGCTACATTTATTTTCTCACTCAGCCATTTATATCATGGGCTTACATAGTGGGCAGGAAGACATCGTGGTTTAAAGAATACAGGCTCCGCTACAATGACACGTTACACTTTGTGTTAAAAGACTACAATGAGGCACCGAGTTAATATCCCTGTTCTGGTTAACGTGAAGCCTTAAAGTATACTTAAATATTATTTCAAGCTTCACAAATGTGTATCTGTAATCATGCAGCATGCAGTGGCCATTCTCCTGCTAGACTGAAATCACTGGGCAGTGGAAAGGAACGTATGAGATACATCATCCATTTGCCTTTCAGTACCTTTAGTGAGAAAGATAGAAAAGGCAAGGAGAGGAAAGGTATAGGGAGGTCAACCAGACGAGCGTACGGTTTACTACCCTACACTGTGGTTAAGGTAAAGGGTAAATAGAAAGAGGAAAAGAGAAAGACAGTGAGCACTGAGTGCACGTGGGAGGACGCACAGGAGCATGATAAGCAAACCGGTGCACTTCAAGTACTGCACGAATCACTTTTTGTGCCAGTGACGGATGTGGCCATGGTCCTAGTATCTTTGACTCACAGAATGGTCTCAAGTCCAGTCGGTTTAATTTTTTTCTAGGGAGAGAGGCGTTGGACGTTGCAGTAAGGACAGATAGACAAGAGGTGCGTTCAAACCATAGAACACCTTTACATTTTTTCATTGAAAAGGTGGGTCCCGCACCACAGGTCCCACACTATAAATGAATCTAAGCGAAAAAAAATCTGATCTCCAATGTGACATTGATACACGATGAACATAGGAGAGATAGAAGTCACTTACACTGTACCCTTAGATGGAGCTCGTTGCTGACCGACTCGCCTTCGCTGTTGGCGGCGACGCAAGTATAGCGCCCGGCGTTCAGGCGTTGGATGGCCTGGAAAACGAGCGACTGGTTGCTCGTGATCACCTTGGCAGCCGGGTTCGAGTGGACCTCGTGGCTGTCTTCGAATCGCCACACGACTTCGCTCACACGCGGATTTGCGTCGATGCTGCACTCCAGATACACGTCTTGCCCCTCGAAGATTTCCTCGAGCCGCAGTCGCTTGCCGAGCTGAAGTGTTACAATAGGTTTGTCTGCGCCGTGCCGGAGAAAAAAGTTCATTAGTTACGTACATAACTCAATACCCCTGCATGGCTATTCAAGATGTGACATACCGACTCCCTGCTGTGTGCTTGGTGCAATTAGGCAGGAGACAGGAGACATCGAACACTTTCTGTGGTCGCGCACAAGCTACCGTGGTGAGAACTTAGAACGAAGAGGCTTCACACATGCGTGTCTCAACTCCTGCCGTTTCCGGAAGGATCTGCTGTAGCCCGCAAGGAAGGTTCGCGCCTTCTTTTCACGTTTCGAAGAGGCACTGAACTGTTCCACAGATGGTGAACACCCCAATCACAATGAAAGAGACATTCAGGCAGAGCAACTGCGAGCCTCCATCGCCAGGCTAAATCCGCCTATAGCTACAACACACCAGCGCCACCGCCACTTACGAATTATAATGCCACAGTGGCACAGTCTCAACAGCCGCACCGGTCGGGCGTGTAGTGAACCACACACCCGCTCGCTAGTGACCGGAAGCCTGCTCTCAAAAACGCTCTCACCCTCGTGGTATACCACGGTGCAACACCTTGATTCCACGAGCCCCTGCGTGTACCCACAACCACACATTCCGGCTATTGCGTTTCAATCCGTGAACACTAAATGGGTACAAGCTTAGACACAGAAAAACGAGAACACACGAAAAACAAAGGCAGGGCATGCGCGCCCTCTCATTGTGGACCGTTTCTTTTCTGAGCTCTTCTTAAGCTTAAATTATACCTGAATCAGGCCCACAGCATATGTTACTCAAGCTATTACACACACACAAAGTCCATTTCACACACACAAAAATGAAGTATAGATTCTGCAACAAAACCCACCCCCATTCACAACGGAGAACGTCGACTGCTTTGATGGCATTCCTTAGACACTAACACGCGGGTATTCAAACCCCTCAGAAGCGTGGTGTAGAGATATACGGGGACAACACCGGAGATTAGTTCCCCCCTTAAAATTGCGCAAACGACGGGTAGTTAAATGTATTGCATGCTGCGCGCCCTTTGCAGCAGAAATCTTGTGGCTAGAGGCTTCTCGAAAACAGTCTCGCTCTTAGAAGGCACCATTCTTTCGCTGTTCGGTTTTATAGTGCAGCAATTGTTGAGAAAGCACTGCATGACTTCTCAATTAGATGATGATGACTTTTGGCAATAGAATGAGATGAAAAACATAATCGGGGATGTGCTCAGTAGAACTACACTTACAGTGCACGTCAAGGCTGTACGAGGCTTCAAGGAAACTTCCTGCAATGCCGGGGTTTTCGGCCACGCATCGGAGTCGTTTTCCGTTGTCCTCTCTTCTGGGTGTGTACGTGGCCACCGAGAAAACGCGGTTTCCAATGGGCATCACCTACGTATTACACAATAACAAAATAGGATTAGAACTTCGTGTGCAGCGCTTATGTGCGTATGAGCACACTGGAGCATTCCCATATGAAATTTTGACGTAAATTCTGGTTTTAAGAAGAGATTTCATTTGATATTTTTTTTTTACACTTGCACATTTATGGCCCTAAAGTGAAGAAAGTTCATTAAACAATATGCTCTACACGAGTGAATATTGAGTGTAGTAAGTAAATTTGTCATTCGACAAAAAAGAAATGTCATCATTTATCGAATCTCATAATGTGAGTGGGCCGACTATGCCAGTGCTGGGGAGACAACCCTGAAAAAGACAATTTGGGTCCGCATTCCTAGACCTCTCTGAGTGTGCGAGCCTACCATTTTAAGCAATGGCAAATAAACAGAAATCTTGCAGACCACTAATCATCTATATTTGCAATGTTAAGTGTGAGGCTTTACTCAGCTAAGTAGTACGATCATTCAGCTCCTTGCCTCGACTTATTGGATATAAACTGAAGCAGGTCAACCCAACCCGAGTTGAGTGAAACACAGCGGCTGAGTGAACGGAGTGAGTCTGGGGTTTAAGACCACACCAAGTCGTAAGTGATCGATACCCTGTAAATATAGAGTAGAAGTGAGCCTTGGGGCTCTTGCCAGCTCCTCATTCTTAACAGTTGATATGTCCCTCATCGGCGTTATGTTTGTAAGTAAATGTAGCTCAGGTTGTCTTCTGCTGAGTTGTTATTGTCCCCCTGTTTTTGTAAGTCCTTTGTTTAAGTTAGTTGCAATTGCTCAGGTCTTCAAATTTTTCTGCGGGAAAGAGTGGGGTACACCAGCCCATTCTATGTTGAAGCTGTACAGGGTACTGTTTCTCGGACTCCTGTGTTACAGTCTACAAGTTTTGTCGAATACATGCAAAACGAACACTCGCGCTTTGGAGAGCATACAAGGTCAAGCCCGACGCACGTGTTTAGGGCTGCCTCGGTGCACGTCAACAGCAGCAACAATTGCCATCCATATGAATCAGACACACGTAGCTGCCGACTCTCTCAGAACGCACATTGGCCATCTGTCAAGGATCACCGACCATCACTTAGCCTCCCTCCCAGCCAAGACACCTCAGGCGACCTTTTCAAGAGTCATTAGCACGCATCAAGAACTGCACACACCGGTGGCGCAGCCATCTTTACAGTGGAGACGCCACACTTTTGTATCGACTGTGGTTGGGCGTTGCTTTTACCAAAGCCTACACGTTCTGCATTCGGATGGCCGAAACCACAGCCTATGATCACTGTGGCCATGAAGAATTGATTGACCGTATCTTGTGCGACTGCCCGCACTACAGTCCTCAGAGGGAATCCCTTCGCCATGAACTCAATTAGCTAGACGACCGACCACTGTCGGATGCAGGAATTCTACACCATCGACTCGACCTAACGTCATAGAAGAAGGGCGTGCGAGTGCTAGTACCTTTCTTGCGATCTACCGGCCTTTGTAAATATCTCTAACTAGATCGCCCTTCGTGTGTGCGGCTCTACGTGTGCATATTTTTAACCCTTTCCTCTCTGGCCTTTCTGCAAACCCTATACCCCTGTCCCACTGTAGGGTAGCAAAGCGGAGACCAATATCTAGAAGGGGTGTATGGTAGCGCGATTAAAAGACGGGGCAAAAGAAGGCACACGGGGACACACAAAGCGCAACTTAGTGCTGTGTACGTCCCCATGTGTCTTCTTTTGTCCCGTCTTTTAATCGCGCTACCATACACCCCTTCAAGATGCATTACCAACAAGCCCACATTGCACCACTCATGAACTAATATCTAGTTATCCTCCCTGCCTTTCCTCTTCATCTCCCCTGTGGTGCGTGCCACAGCCTCAAGTGAATTTTGCTATTCCCGGAATCCCAAAGAAGGCTACTCAGCCATCGCCGGCTCTCATCGCGCTCCTATTACTGGAGCAGGCATTTCATGACTGCATGTCCTATATGTACCGACGGTTCGACCTCACCTACCAGCTCAACTGCCGCATTCGTCGTTCCAGCTAAGCAGCTAAGCAGGTTATAGTTAAATTCAAATTTTCACACCTGACTACATCTACGTCAGCAGAACTTCAGCTCTTGCTGCCGCTATGACGTACGTCACCGAAGAACCGACAGAGAAACGGGTCGCATTTGCTGACTCTAAGGCAGCTCTTCACAGTATCAAGTCTGCATTACATCCCAGAACTTACGAATAGATGATATAGCAGGGAAGTACACCATCATGCGCTGGAAACAGAGCACAACATAATCTTTCAGTGGATTTCTGCTCACTGTGGCGTCGTCGGCAATGACTTTGCTGACAGGGCTGCCCGGTCAGCCCACGAAGACGCTCAGACGCGTCTAATACCTTTGGTGACGTTGGATGCTGCCAGGTAACTTCGCCTCCTTGAATGCGAACAGTCACATGATTTCTGGAGTTCAAGTGCCTTCAATTGCTGATTGCATAAGCTGGACCCCATGCTACGGCTACAACTGGCCTCTAGGCTTACCTGCGGCGAAACAACCTTGCGGTGGCGCTTGTGGCTGGGAGTGGCGTTCACGAACGGGATGCACATACGATTGTATGGCAATCGCCGACAGGCCAATGTGCGACTCCTGTAGGTGTGAGGACACCATTGAGCACCTATGGTCTACCTGCCCTCGCTACGACGTACAACTCTCCTCTCTATGGACAACTTTTAACCGACTGGACTCGAGACCGTTCTCCGAGTCAAAAATACTCGGTCCGTGGCCACAGCCGTCAGCGGCAGGAAAAGCGATTCGTGCCCTAGTGCACTACTTGAAGTGCACCGGCTTAAGAGGTCGCTTACAGTGTCCCAGTGCATCTTCGCACACGTACTCAGTGGTCGCTCTATCCCTCTTTTCTTCTTTCTACTACCCTTTCCCTCACTCCCAATGTAGGGTAGCAAACTGGGTGCTCGTCTGGTCGACCTCCCTGCCTTTCCTGTCCTTGCTCTCTTTCTTATCTTCCTTTTTTACAGCGAAGCTATGGCTTGCCTATTTGTCCGTTCGTCCATCTGTCACCTGTACGCCGAAAACTCCTCCGGCGCAACCCCATGTGCATGCGCGAAAAAAGAAAAGAGAAAGAGAGGCGCTTGATTGGCTGTGCCAGTAGCGACGTTGTTGCTCTCCGTCGCAGCCGAGCGCGCACGCAGCAGTTTCTCTCCGGCTCCGAAATGGGTAGGCCATGCGTCATCGTACCCCTGAGGAGCAGGCAGCTTTCGATCAGAAACGCTGCAAGCAGAACTGGGAATGAGCTCATCTAAGCCGCGCCGATGCTGCAGCCCGGGAACAAGAACACATACGTGAAGCCGAGCGCAAGCAGCAACTGCGCACCGAGGATCCATCAGTCTACCAAGCCATCGTTTAGTGAACCACCGGGATTATCCCAAGGACATGGACTGGGGCCGCATGTTTCAGCTTCGCTGGTTAGCCATCAGTACTGAGTGCTTGGGCGGTGATTTTCTTTCTCTCTTTCCTTCTTTCTTTCGTTCTTTCTTTTGAGTATGCATGATAAAATCTGTCAACGTTTGGCAGAGACTTCTTAAGCCTCAATGGAAAGGAGCAGGGAGAGGGACGCAACACTAGAGGAGACACTATAGTGTAACACGTAGACGGACCTTTATATTGTCGGCGGATATCTTGGCTTTCCCGCACCACCATGTGATCACAGGTGCAGGGCGGGAGCCGGCAGCTTCGCACTCGATTTCTGCTGGCAGGCCGGCTGCCAAAGGGCGCTGCTTGGAACGGATGCGCACCATGGATGGTTTCACTGCAACAAGACAAAGAGTGCGGAACGCAGGCAGGAGGCAATGACGCCACACTATAAACCTCTGGCGCCAGGCTTTATTTAGCACTGTGTTATTTCTTTTTCCGACAAAACAATAGTTGGTTACCTATAGAATTAACGGAGAGGCATTAAACAATTACGGCTACAGTAATAATCAAGCCCATTAGCCCCAGTCGCACTGGTGGCTCACATCACTGCTGATTCGATATATATAGCCACGTACTGTGGGTGTAAGGTGGATGTGGCCTGAGTCAACCATGGTGGAAATGGAATATCCTGAGTATGGTTTTTAAGAGAAGTCATGGAAGCCAGACTTCGCTGTCGGAAAACGGCTGACAGCAAATGCGCGTTCGTGTAAACAAAGAACAACGATGCGTCACGGCTATGACAACGATGCGTCATGGTGGGCTATGCAAGGCAGCGCTGTCTGAACTATGATATTTCCCTAAATACAACTTGATGGCTCGCGACACATTTTGCACCGTGACATCTCTCTTTGCTATTTAATCATCTTTAAAAACAATTTAGCTTCTGATGAATTAAAGGACTGCGGTCCTTGAATGCAATTCGTTCTTCACGAGACTATACGTAGCAGTGAAAACAAGTGTCCTGTTCACAAATCGCGTTAATTTTGTTTCTACTAACATCATTTGAAAAGTCAAGAATCTGAAACGATCATTGAACCTATATATTGAGTATAAAACACCGTGTTGGCGCACAGGTACGTTTTCAGCCTCTCACAGATGTTAGAGGTCAGATTTGTCAAACCCCGTGATGTGCTAGAAGAGTATGGCCACAGCACGCTCTCCATTCGTCATATAAGCGCGATAATTTTAACGATTTTTTTTCATACCTATACGGCAACGAAGAGATGACAACCAAAGGGACAGACTGCCAGAGCAGGTATATGCTGATTATCACTATCATTTTTGCAACAACAAATGATATCCCAGTCTACTTAGCGCTGTCAAAAGCGGTTCTATTTGCATGCAGCTTTGGTATAATCGAAAAACAGCTGGTTGGGTAACTAGTTCGAGATAGAATAATAATATATCCGAAACGGCCTTAGCAGCGCTCTGCCTTGCGATAACACTCATGTGGTTGATTATATTATTCAAACTTCTTGTATACAGAAAACGCGGGCACTGATCACGTAATTACAATTTTAATGAAAAAAAAAGCATTTTGGCTTCAGCACAGAAGCCTAATTAACAAAACTGCTTTTCACCTCAATATGGCAGAAAACTGATGTAGCCTGCTTGCTTTCGCGGGGCACAAGTGTGAGAGGAAACATATAGATTAAGAGAGGAAGTGCGACTTTGTCTTGTTTCTATTTTCTTGCATCTGTTTTGTCGAGCACTTCTTGTGGATACACATGAAATGGAATTGAAAGAGTGTGTCATGAACAAGAGATTTCAATAAGGCTGAAAGGGTGTTTACAGAGCGTTATAGATAATGGAGAAGTTCACAGCTTTTCCCTCATTGTTCAGCTATCATTGTCCTTTTTTTTAATGCAGCGAAGCTTTCCGACGCCCTTCGTTCATCCATAAATATAATTTCAACGGAGTCACACACACGTCTTAACAGCTAGTGTGACCCAACAAGCGCGAAGTTGCCTCTTCTTGTGCTTAGGATTTAGCAAAAAACCAAATTCCAGAATGTCTGAGCTGAGAGGTGTGCTATGGAGCTCAAATCAAACAAGAGAAAGAAATAACAGAATCCACAGAACACAAGAAGCATGAACTACCAGGGAAACGGCATAATATTTCCATTTGCCATCATTGCAATGTGGTCATTACTTTGTCGTCATGCGTGGGATCCGCATGTTCAAGCACCCGGTAGATTATGGTGAGCGAAGTGTTTTCCGGTCAAAATGCGTCCAAAGTGCCCACAAAGCGGCCATGAGGCACATGGAGCATGTGAAAAGCACCTAGATTCTGTTGTGCAGAGCGAATGCTGCGGGGAACCTCAACGGTCTACCTACTGGGGCCTAAATGCCATGATCCATATGTGAAGTCTCAACTTCTACCCGGCTGTACTCTACGGAAAAATTGCCGGCTATGTATGCCAGGCTAACCCCGCCTGCTTCAACATCACCACCACCACCACCACCACCTACTCTACGGAAAATAACGTTAACATGCCGCCTGCGAATAAGCGTTTCTTTTACGACCACCTACTCTTTCCTAATTGCAATGAAGGAAAGTGCAGATTGCAACACATCTGGTATAACTAAATCATGAAACACCTCCTATATGACTGTCCATTATAGGAAGAGGCTTGCCATACGGGCAACTTTAGTGCACTTAGATGGCATGTCTTCTGCAGAGGAAAAGATCCTGGGACCATGGCCTCGTGAGACTGCAGTGTACGAAGCCACAAAAGAGCTGAGGCGTTCATCAGCTTGTATGACTGTTTGCGATGAACTGAAGGAATAATGAACGCTTCATTCGTGTTGTTCAAGGTGCGAACATTTCTCCTGCTTCTCACCTTTAAGTCACCTCTAGCCCTTTCTCAGCGCAGGGTAACCAACCTGGCCCAGCCCTATCTTTCCCTTATCACTTCTTTCTGTCTCTCTCTCTCTCTCTCTCTTTCTCTTTGTTTGTGATAAAAAATGGTCAGCATAGAGTTCCTCGCGAGCACCCATGAAGCTTCGCCTGAACTCATTCACAAAGCCGATGGGATCCGGTTTTGTTTTTCACTCGCAACATCAGCAACTACAAAACCTTTTCGTCGTTTACTTTCATCCTCGACATCTCAATAATGTGGTGTGGGATTACGGCGGAACGTACGCCTGTTCTTGTAGACGAAAGCTCCCTTGCGCATAATTTTCGTCCTGTTTAACCAGGGGATTTGGAAATTCCTTCGTCTCGCCTGCACGCCTGCGTACGACAAAAGGGTAGACTCGCCTGAAAATAAGGGAGCTTTGTGTAAGCACTGAATATAGAGGACCACTACCTCTAGACTGAAGCACACAGGCTATTTTAAATTGAAGGAGCTGTTTAAAGGAAACTATGGGTAAATTTGTGGGCTTCAGGGGACATGCTTGTAATAGGAGTGGTAGGAGGAAGCAGCGGGTATAAGAAATCCGAGTGGGCTTCCTCCGCGAAGGCATGGCATTAGGCAAGAAATGTAATCAACGTGCAGGGTCCCGGGCAAGGCCCCCGGCCAGACCTGCTGCTGAACTTGCGCCTCTAAAGGCCGTTGAATATAAGCAAGCTGTGTGTAAAAGACTAAGCCTTTACGCATCGCGAGTGCACGGGGGAAAGTGAAAACTCCTGTGCCTGAGGAAACATTTCGTTAAACAATCGTCCATTACGAATTTTTTTCGAGATAATTCACAGTCCTTGTGTCCTGAACGTGCTAATCATTTGGAGCATTGGTCGGCGTTAGAGGCAGGCCATGCAGTCATGTAGAAGAAACAATGCTAAATTATCGCGACATCCAACTGCTACATTTCTCCACTTCCACGACAGATGAAGTACAAAGGCCGGTTCTATTGCATATGCGAGCATGCCGCACAATGACCCTTCCTATTAAGCCAAAGTCATGCAAATGGATGAACCCGGAGCAGCTGCACATAACGGCCAAATGTGTGAAGTCACAGCTTTCGGTTAGAGTGAACCCTGTAATAGAAACAGGGAAACCGGCCAAAGCTGCGTTTGTTGTTATCTTATCACCTGCAGCCATTTTTTTCTGCGGCTGGCTTCTATTGTTCGTATCCGCATTCAGAGAAATGGCATTCACGTAACCACAAAAGCGAGGCGTCGCCTTGGGATATGAATTTAGGTTCAGCGCTCGTCCCAGTAAACCGAGTTGGAGAAAAAAAAAAAAGTCATAAGCCTGCGCGGTACACACGCCACAGTCACAGTGTAAGTTTTTTTTTTTTTTTGAGCTCCATTTTCGGCAGCACGCACTAAGGGGTCTTTTCGGCGAAAGTGTTTGCGTGTCCTTTTCACGAGAATAATTTGAAATGTCCGCCCGACGGTGAGCTGCGGCTTGTTCTGCTCTCTGCGCAGCGGTCCGCTGAGCCCGACGTTGCCAGGTTGCAGCCGCGCGCGTACCTCTACAATTTGCTTATACACCAGCGGTTCGTACCTTGCCAAGAAGCGCTATAACGTGCACCCAGAAGTAAACATAGGTATCGAGACTACTCATCCTACATGTCACATCGCTTGACTCGTCGCACGAGATGATGCTGCTGCTGATGATCATTTATTGGCATTCCCTTTGAAACAGAACGATGGTAAGCAGTCACCTGGCCTGCTCGATTTAATAAGGTGTGGTATACCTGTGTTTCATTTTAGCATTTTGTATACCTCTCTATAATCTTTCTTTTCTCCCTCAAGCCTTCTATAGCTACCTTGTAACGCAACCTATGCAACCACTATATGGAGTTCTAATTGGTGTAATAATAAGCAACTGCAATGCAAAGTGTGCACGTATCGACACTGCGCGGCGCGCATGTCACATCGCCTGTCTCCTCGCTCGCTGCAACGCGTTTATATATATAGGGCTCGTTTCCGCTGCAAGCTAACAAGCCCGCTGGCGTGGCTCAGTGGTAGAGCAACTGACTCCCGCGCAGTGGGTCCGGATTCGATCTCGGCGGGAACTGGGTATTTCTTTTCATTACGCGGTGAAGGCAGCGGCGGCGGCGGCGGCGGACAACATTGCCCACCGAAATGGTTATCGGAATGAGCCCATAATAGCTTCCTCTGTAAAAAAAAAAGAAAAAAGAATGATGCACCGCACTCGAAAAGAACACTGGCAACTGGTTTATGTGCAGATGCATAGATTTACATATTCTGTCTTAAATAGCGCTGCAGCTACCCCAAAGTCACAGCTTGCATGCTCCACTGCCGAGATAGACCTAACAAAGGCCAAGGTAGCTGATCAGTGAAGTGAAGCTCTCCATTATTATTGATATAGTGTGCTGTGCTCAACATTTTCCCGCTGCGCCAATAATTGGCTGACTATGAAAAATGACGTGTCAAGTGCCACCCAGTCATCGAACAGAGCCTCCGTCTATAATAACTTGTAATTGGTTATTAGCTGGCTAATCCAAACAAAAATTTTATCCTCTCCGCCACGTCCTGAATCTGCTCTCGCAACCCCTCCCCTAATGCAAAACGATACCTCTGATTTGTTCATGTTTTGGTGTTACGTAGACAAGCCAAGGTACCCTCCGGCAGTACTTATGTAGAGCCCCCGCCAAGGGTTACGGTTGAGATTGCATGCTGTGCGGTGTCGTTCCACAAAAATGTCTGCAGGCACATGGTCGCTGAGCGATGCCGGATGTGCGCACATAATTGCTAGTCTCGATCACGTGGATGTGCGCAGGCGCGGATGGTTCTGACACTGGAACACCACACCCTTGGATGACACTAACATTCATGAGTCTGAAGAACCCAGACGGACGAAACAGACAAGTGACGCCTTTGAATGCGTGTGAATGACAAGCGCTAAGAGGTGTGCATAGCCCCTAACAAAAGTCTGAAGCTGCGTTCTTATTTCCTAAATACGACGCACGCTAGCCTCACGCGATCCTCCTCTTATGGGTCGTATAGGGGCAGCCATCAATAGCAAGGCACTGACGTTCTGTCGCCGTAGCTTTTAACATGAAGCGATCATTCGCACGCAAACGAAATCGTGCCAACGCCGAGCTTCCCAAACTCTTGATCTTAGCCGTTGCAATCTGAATTATAATAAATTATAGTAAACATCAAATAAAAACGTAAAACACGTAAAACAAAACAGCGCAGTAAGGTACGAGAAAGATAGCTGCGTGTTTAGTGACCTGCACGCATGCATGGGCTGCACGCACCATTCGCCGTGAATAGCAATAGGATGTGTTGGCTTCTCGTACACGATGTCGACGGGTGCTATTCCCCCGTTGCCGGCATTCCCACTCAGGTAATACGAGTCGGAGAGCTCCGATTGCGGTCGCCTTTTGCATATACACGGCGGTGTACGTAATGGCCGTTGGCGGCAGCAATTTTGGGCTTGGCTCGCATTCGTATGTCCCGCCTGCACGTATCGAATGGTACTTGCCCCGCCCTTCCTCTTCTTTCGTGTCAGCCAACACCTTCCGACTCTCTTACTCCCATTTTTGTTTTGCGGATGTCTTCTTTTTATATATCTTTCGTGTACCGTCTAATGGGAAGCCCCGTTCCCACACGCCTTTTTTCTCGACTACCCCTCTTTATCTTCCCTCGTGCTTTCGACTGTGTCACAAGGGGTGGGCGACCGCCGAGATGATTGCAGTGCGGCTTAAATTACGCTCGGCCGCGGAAGGAAAGGGACAGACATAGCCACGAATAAAAGGCACGCCAACAGACAAGAAGGGGAATTGGGGACCACTCCCTGCAAATAACTAAAGCTCCACTGTCACATCGCGCTTGCAGCTGTCGCACGTAGCCCTCTGGGGAAGAGACGCGATATGGATGAGCGTCGCCGACACAACAGGAGCGGCGCACGTCAGAAATCACTTCAGCTGCCGCGTACTCTCGTGCGAGTTTGCTGTATATATTTTTATGTATGCTGAGGTAGCACCGTTGCCCATATGACTCTTCGCTGGTGCGAAAGTTTTTCTTGACGTTGCTAATATCGCTTCCGGGAAGAAACGAAAGTCGCGTTGCGGAAGGAACAGCGTGCGTCAGCAGCATCGATGTGCCTTGGGCGAATGTTGCGTCGACAGCGCGCTGTTATTTGAACGACATCGAACATCTTTTTGTCATTCTCATAGAAACGGGAAGTCATAGTAGCCCATGTGTGAGAGCTGCTACTAAATAGTTCACTTATACTATTCCATCCCCGCAATGCAGTGACGGTGGTAAATGTGGATACGTCAAGGGAAATATCGGACAAACAAGCCTTTCCTTTAGCGGTTACTTCCTATTCACTCAGCCTTCTTGGCGTAGTATCGTTTTCTTTTTTGTTTATAGGTTAGGTAAGTAACAAGGGGAGTGCTTCAAAAAAGCAAATAATTAACGACAATTTCACCACATGCAGGTCATTTATTTACGGCTTAGCTAACTTCATGTCTCAAATCGCCCATTTCGTTTCACGTGACTGTTAATGGAACACCAAATCTGACCGCAGGCCCCGAAAAAGATAGTGGATGCTTTAAATTATTCATCTACGTAGAGAGGTGAAATCCGACTCGACGTGAAAGTCCGGAGAAACTAAATCTGCGAACCACTTTCACGACGGGACAATTCATTTTTAGTTTTACTAGAGAGTGGGCTTGCTTTGTTCGTTGGTTGATAGAGCTGAAGACGAATCACCGTCACCACAGTCCTTAATCCTCACTCGCAATTGGCATGAGGTTAAAAAGAGAAAACGAAAAAAGAAAACAAGAAACTTTTCCGCCACCGTTACTACGCTGCTTCCGTTGCGTACAAATGAAGTCCACGATAACCGGCTTACATACGAGGACATTTCGACTCTCACAGTGTTGCTAGTGATGGCATGTCTGTTCTGTGTGAAGGAACAATAAATCAGGGCCTAATACATGCACAATATACACATAGTCGGCTCCTGTGTCTCGCGAGAGCCCACAGACCAGCTATTACGCTTGCACACGATAACCAACGTTTTCTAAATAGAGGCGGAGAGCGCAAGCTTTTGCAAGAGATAAGGCGATACATACGAACGTCGGCAAACGCACCGAAGGTAGCCGAATGATTCGGACATGGCGGAACGACATTAAAGAAGAACTGTTAGCAGTAAAACCAAGTATAACCATTACAGTGCATTGCACAGCACCGAAGAACCAAGTAATCATAAACGAAGCGAAAAGCTTGGGCCACTTGAGAGCCCAATTAGCTGAAGACATTTCCGTCTGTTACATAAATGCAGCCAGCGCTTTAATGAATAAGCACTTCGCAATTCAGGAAACCAACGTAGATTACAGGTAACATAACAACAGGTATACTAACCCCTCGAGAGACAAACGAGACTTATTTTTAAATGCTAAACCACCAGCTTGTTGGTGATTACTTGGTTCTTCTGCACTCTCATAGCGCCTCGCTCGACTCGTCCATTCCTAAAACACTGCACTGTTTGAAGAAAGCAAGTGCGGGATATCACGGGTGTTCCTGCAGTTCCAAACTGCGCAATTTTCTCTGATCGCGTAGAGTTCGCATGTCTTTTTCTTTTTTTTCAGCCTCTTCATTACTGTTTGCGACGACGGTGATAAAACAAGGGGAGAAGAGGCAGTACTGCTATAGGATGACTGCCAAGCACATTTCTGGCGACGCATGACGCGCAAAAGTATTAACTGAAGAGACAACACTAGCGGCTGTTCGTGACCGATCTTATTCCACAGATCATCCTTTAACACCTTGTCCTTGTGCTTTACGTGACGCTTGTCGAAAAGGACGGGATGGTTGCCCATCGATTCGATGAGCATTTCCGATGTCGCGACGTATTTTTAAGGCTGCAATATGACGAGCACGTCGTACTTGGCTGGCGTCTTTCGAATTTCTAACTCGTGCTCCAATTGATTCGCGGTGAGGTAATCCGGTGGCAGCTGCCGCAAAAATCAGTCCGGAACCGATCGGTGTGGAAAGGGCTATTCCGGCGGATGTTGCCGGCACTGAACTGGGTTCAGCGATGCCCAGACACCGTATGTGTCAATGTGAACGCGCCTTAAGCTGCGCTCTAAAGCAATCGCAAAACATGACAATAGAAACAACTGCGAACGAGACAAAACCCAGCAGACCAAACAAGTGCGAGCGAGAGCGGACGCGAGCAGACGATAGTACGGAACGAGCGATCCTGCTAAGACCAGATACGAGAGCGGATCGAGCTGCCGGGTGGGTTCGCATGACACCAGTTTCCCGCGCGTACGTAACTGAAGAGGCCGCTCCCGTTGGACTGCTCCGTTCGCAGCTTTCATCTCTCGCTCCACTTTAGTTACTTCATCTTTCGCTGTGTTCGTTCGCTCGATTACACTGCCGACGCCGACACTCGCCGCAGGAATGAGTGCCTGAAAGCTTCGTTCTAAAAGCACCGCTTTAAAAATGTGTGGCTGCGCTCACGGTATAGGTCGATCGTGACACTGCTCGTGACCACGTAGGTTTCGTTGTGATTGGACGCCTTGCACACAAACGAAACGTTGAGATCGTGCCGGTGCAGTTGCGCCAGCTCCATTGTCGACCGGGTGACCCCGGGCGACGAGCTGTCGACCGTGTGGTGAAGCTGCTTTGTGCTGTTTCGCCACCACGTCACCGTCGGTTCTGGCACGCCTGCAAAAAACACGAGAGCAATCCTTAGAAACACGTGCGTGGCAGTGAGGGTAATTCATACTGCGACGAGAGTCTGACACTGGCGCAGAAGAACATAGTCTGTGTCCATATAAAGAGGAAGGAATGATAAAAAAATGCAGGGAAGACAACCAGGCTGAGCTCGGTTGGCTTCCCTTCGCAGGGGAAGAAGGAAAGGGGGACTGAAAGATGGGAAAAAGGAGAAAAGAAAAGTTCACAGTGTGCACCCACATGCACAAGCGCTCATCTATAAGTCAATCAGAACCGGTCATATCGGGTGTTAGATCTCACGAAGCGCAGTAGCGCTTTCGTAGCTTCGTACGTTGCGCACGTACGAGGCCATGTTCCCGGGACCTTGTGTTTTGTAAAAGGCCTATGGTTAGAAAAATTATTCACCTAAAACTAACATTGGAAGGACCTCCCAAGATGAGTTCAGGTCTCTCTTGCACACGATACCACCCATCGTACGTGTTCTTGGATGTCAGTCACCACTCCAGACGCACGTGTTCAAGTTGTGCTAGCAAGACGAAGATACTACATGCCTGGTGAAGCCTTTATGATTCTTGCGGCACGTCAATGTGGATCGATCAAGCGCGTAGTTAACGAATGACAGGCGTTACCTTCGTAAATTTGGATCCGCACTTCTTGGTTTTTTTGTCCGCATTCAGTTTTTCTCTTTCTTTTTTTTGCGTGGTTAGACAAATTGCACACCCGTGGCACATAAGAGAGCACGAATCAGTGCGAAAACTAAGTATAACAACGGTGAGTAAATATTGCGCGATGACACATCGATGAGGCCCACATGACACAGAAGAGGCTTCAGACAAGAGGATTCGTGAAATAGTGCTGCCACTAAGCTGCTAGTAAAAATTATATTGAAAGTTGCCATATAAACTTGCTCACGTACTGCCCATCTGTCGTTGATTGGCTAATTCAGCGCCACGTTTTAAGTTATTAAGGGTAATGCATAAATCAAGATACAAGAGGAGGCTTTGGAGCACAAGACTCTAAGGGAGCCTCCTTCTGCATCTTAATTTGCTGGGTAAATTGCTCAACTTATTTTTCCATTGAGTGATAAAGTTACGAATTTACTGATTTGTTCATTATTTATTTCACTGGTATACCACGTCTTCAAAATTAAGTTTTATGGTTTTCCTAACGTTAGGCACTGGGAGGCACGCGAGGGCCACCTGTGTAAATAAGTTGTATGGCCAGGGGGACACAAAGTGAGATGATAATTATCGCTGTTAGCAGCCTCATTAACTAAATTTAAAGAATTAACTTTTGTTGACTGCAATAATTGGGTGTATTTGTATTGAAAAGTTGGAAGCAGTCGTCTTTCTACACATTATCCGTTCGAAGAATTCTTCAAGCGTGTCTGTGCTCCGAGATACCAGACTCCAATTTTTAATTGTCGTTCGCATGATTACGCATTTAAGAGAGTGAGGATCGGCTCAAAACTCCTCCCTCGCGTGACGCGGCTGTTGCGTGTGGCGTTTAGTCTGGCAACGGGGTGGACGCGTTGGCAAAGATGATAACTGTTCCCCTTCTCCTCTCTGTGGGCGAAATCAAGATATGAAAGCGCGGTGTGCCTTGCAGTTGTTGCTCTTGATTTCAAATAAACTTACAACACTTTAAAATCAGCAGTCGCTTTATTTACGTAGCCCGAGCAAGGACCATGCCCGCTCGTCTAGTCACCATTATGCACGCGCACTGCCCTCCGGCTTCTCCGCTCGCACCGTTATCTCGGCATGTAAGCTGCCGCCATCATTACAGGCTCCGCGGTCGCATGTTACGACAGCGGTTCCGGGCTCTTCGATTTTTATGCGAAGCATACTAGCCGCACAACCACGCTCTTCCTTGCTGCGCCGCGCGCGGCCGCGTAGCTACCATATGACGTCATAACAGCTGCAAATGCGGAGGCTCAACTCGTGCGCTCGCTTGCGGCCGCGTAGCTACATAGCCGGGTCTCAGCTCGTGCACTCGCCTGCATGAGTTGTTTCTTCGTCTAGCCGAACCAAATATAGCCAAGCAACAGCAGTTCACCAGGCTAAACAGTGGTTCAACAACTAAAATAAAGGCTAGTATGCTTCGCATCCTGGGCTTAACCTTAGCTAAGCCACAGCCATTTTTTTTATTTCGCCAGCAGAGAGGTGAAGGGGGACAGTTACCAGCTTTGCCAATGCCTCGGCCCCGTTTTCAGGCTAAACGCCGCACCAACAGCCATGTCCGATTAGGGAGGAGTCTTGCGCCAGTCCTAACTCTCTTGCATGCGTAATCATGCGAACTACAAATAAAATTTCGAGTCGGATATCTCGGAGCACAGGCACGCTAGAAGGATTCTTCCAACTGATACTGTGTAGAAACACGACTGCCTCTAACTTTTCAATACAAACATATCCACTTACTGCAGTCAACAAAAAGTTATTTATTCAATTTTATTTACTTGGGCTGCCTGACAGCGATAATTATAATCTCACTTTGTGCCCCCCTGGCCGCATAACTGATTTGCACAGGTTGTCTTCGCGTGCCTCCCAGTGCCAAGCTTTAAGAAAAGCATTAAGCTTAATTTTGAACATCCTGTATAAAGTGAGTGAGGGAGTTATGTACACCTGCAGAAAGCCACTAAGTAACGCCATCAGGCTCTTCTCAACGAAAGGTGAGCCTCCAAATATGCATGAAGCACTGAAGAAAAAGATCATAGCGAAGAGTAACGTATGCACGCTACCTGAAATAAGGTACGCAAATTTGGACACGAGCGTCCACAGATGGAACACGAAATACGTAAGCCTTATAGGGCTACGCCCAATAACAACTGAGAACAACTAACCGAACGCATCGGCATAAACGCTCACAGTGGAGACACTTTAATTGTTAACACAGAAATGTTTCTATATCTTACAGTTTCAGGTGCCCTAGGCCTATTTCATGACCAATTCAACTACGCCATCACTGTCGCAAAGAATGCTGGTTGTAGTAATCCTTACCGGGTTGAAGGGCAACCGTGGTATGAAGCATGGTGTGTTCGCATCATGATTAGTCTGAATGGCTTTCTACGTCAAAAAACCGAGATATGATAATCAGCAGGTGTTGGGTTTAGGAGACGCTCCACCACAGTTTCCCTTAAACTTTCTCCAACGGCATTGTCCTCGGCATTCCCTTAAATGTTGCGTGCAACCCTACGTACAGCCGGAAAGCTGCGAGGACAACTGTCATCATTAAAGCGACACCGATTACACGCTGTGAAATCGGTCTATGCACAGCAAGAGAGCGACACTTACTGCCCTCCTCAACCTACAGTTGATACAAATGTTGTGTTCCAGTGGGTGCTTAATAAAACCGTTATCAATTTTGTTTATGGAGTCTTATAAATCTTAATTACTGCAGCGGAATGATATGAGCCGATGAAAGGAAGGGGAGCGCCGTTGCCTCTATCGTTTTAAGCCGCAGTAATTATACGCGTGAACAGTGAGGCGACGTTCATTTCCCATTGCTAACGTTGAACGTCACGAAGTGCTCAGTGAGTGAGGAGTTTCATTAACCATACTTCGGTATTAAGGTTTCCACTCGATCAGGGCAAGCCTGACGGATGACAATAGGCCGGCAGGCGACAGCGGGCGACAGCGCAGCGCATAGGCACGCGCTGCAGCCCTATCGGCATGTCAAAGAAGGCCAGTGAAAGCAAAGAGTGTGGGAGGCGTTCCTATATTACCGTGCATGACTGCTTGAGAATGCGCGACCAGCTGCGCCCCCGGTAATTGCTATTAACGAACGTTCCTGCTGCGCTGGAAGGCTGGAACTTCGCGGTGCACTGAGCCCCGCCATTGAACAGGAAGGAACAAAACCGAAGCGGGAGAGGGGGGGGGGGGGCATCCAGCCGCTTCTCAAAAGGCACGTTGAAGTGGAAGAAGTGGACAGCGGAATTTGACGCCAGTGGCTTCGCGAGGGAAAAACCAAGCGTTGCGCCGCCATAACGAGGCCGTTTAAGCCTATATATGCGATCGATGACACGCTCTTGCCTTGAATTGTGCTTGCAGTTATGTGTTGCTTGTTTGTTGCGCTCATGTCTCACTCGTGCAGTATTGGTTGCTGTGGTGTGCTGACATACAGTTTTCTTTCTCTTGTTTTCTTTAACAGAAGGAGCGTTTTATGGCCGGTCCTCGAGCCAACTTCCTGACAAAGGCTTTATCGGCGTCATCAGGGCCGAATGTTTGAATAATTGAAGAAACACTGGAAGAGAACGCCCATACGAAATATTGGTTCGTAGTCCCGCACTAGGTTTCGTGGCATTACCGTGCTGCGGTCAATGTGTCCCTCGAGGCCGTTTTACGCAGCCATGTGTCGACACGGCCTGTTGGCCCTCGACGAAAAAGAGGCAGCGCGGACGAAAGCTCATCGGGTTCAATCTTTCTACGGTACGTGTCTATCGCGTAGAATATACGGTTGAGGGAGCGGGTATTAGACTTCCTCGACGCACAGAAGAGCTATGTCAAAGAAAAGGTTGACGACCGGGAGCCACGAAATCAAATAAATAGACCTTACGTGGTCAGAAATCTATACGTGTATACCACGTCTAATATGGCATTACATTTGTATTACCGACTTCCGCAGTTAAGGGAACAAATAGAACTAATGGAGCTGCGTGAGGACAGAAAACAGAGTCATGGCTTTACCTTAAGTGCGACACCTGAATATGCTGAATTCACTCACAGAAAGTAAGCAATGGAAAAGCAAAATCAGGAAAGTTTTGTCACCAACGGCAAATACATACGCTCTTGTAGACAAATATAAAGTTCGTGTTATTGTCGTACTCCTTCACTCTCTGCACATTGTAATGATACGGAAGTGATGGTCGATAAGGATGTCAAGTCTGGTAACTTACACCAAATATCCTTCGACGGCGTGCGTTTGCAATTTTACAATTCACTTACGCCTTGACACGAATATCGAAGCCATTTCCGCTGTCTGAATTAGGCAGAATAAAAAGAACGAAGCGGGACGGAGAGCATTCGCATAAAACGTTCCCCATAAGCACCTTTGCAGAAATTTAATGATATATGCGTAAACTGTATTATCCCAAGGCGTTTATTGTGACAGGTGCCGGTAATTCGGTCAACAGCAAAAGCAACAACAATGGAGAGGGAGAGAGAGAAAAAGGAGGTGAACAAGAATGGCGAATATATATGTGTGAAAAGCTGAAAGTGACTCTAACTGAACGCCAGACCATACCAAGAGATGGGATGCAATATGCTGTGGCAAAGTTATTAGTTTCCACAATGTCCATGTCCCCAAGATGGATGGGGTATTTTACATACAACTGCTGGAGTAGCGAGCGAGATACTGGACCAATTGACTCATGGCGATGCGTCTGTCTCGGAAGAAGAGTCTCTGGTATATATATATATATATATATATATATATATATATATATATATATATATATATATATATATATATATATATATATATATATATATATATATATATATATATATATATATATATGTGTGTGTGTGTGTGTGTGTGTGTGTGTGTGTGTGTGTGTGTGAAGATCATAGAGATAGCCGATAAAAGGGATCGTATTATAGCAGTGACCGGAAACCGTGGCGGCAGATATGCGTTACGTGTCGCGAAAGAAATCCGGCTATTACTTTGCTGGTCGCGGACAGCTACATCCTAATGTTTCTTTTTTTTCTCTTTCTCTCTCCATCGTCTTCAAGATGGTAGCCAGTTTCGCTTTCTGTAGCGTGCAGTCGCTTTCGGTAGAACTGGCTTAATGACCTTAATACTAGTTTTTATAGCATTCCGCATTTCCTGGCAATTGCTGCTAGCTCCGGAAAAGGTGTTTTCTTTCTGTGTAACTAGTATTGCTTTGCGTTTCTTTTTTGCCATTGTTGTTGTTCTTGTTCTTGTTGTTGTTTTTGTTGTTGTTGTTTTCGTTGTTGTTGTTGTTGTTGTTGTTGTTGTTGTTGTTGTTGTTGTTGTTGTTGTTGTTGTTGTTGTTGTTGTTGTTGTTGTTGTTGTTGTTGTTGTTGCAGCTATCATGGCACAGCACACATACAAGTCGGTACTTCTCACTTACGATCTCTTTACGAGCAGAACTAACATTGCTGTGGGTTCCTCAATAATATGGATTCCCGATTGATCAATATTGGAGATAATAACATTGATTCGCTAGACCGGCGGAAATAGATCCGAAACACTTGCACATTTATGTGCATATGTTATTTGCCACGTGTACGTCATACTCACGTGTAAGTATCTTGTGTGATGCAGCCCGTTCTTGGCTGCTCTGTCTTTATGTGCGTATTATCTCAGCCGTGTTGTTTCCTCGCTTGTAGACTTCTGTGCGTGAGCGTAGATGCCCCCACTTTGAAGATTCGCGATGCGGGTGCATGAAGCTCGGCGTTAAAAGCAGGCACAGCGTTAAGAATGAAGTCAGCGGCACCGCTGTCACGGCAGATGAGGGAACATCTAGACAAGAATAGGCAAGCGGTGCTGTGGATGACGTCATCGGAACAGCTGGCTCAGTGCCAACTCGCACAGGTATAGCGCGGCACGGAGCGGATAACTACATTACCCGACATAACTATATAGGCGTTTGGAGAGGCGCGTAATCAGTTAGGTACCGGAACTTGGAGGGAACGGATCCTAGTGAAGAAGATGCGAAATAAAACAGTCATTTAATAATGTAACGTAATTGTGCGGTATCGAAGTGGGCTAAAGATAAGATAAACAATTAGACAAGCAATAAAATAAACAAGGAGTTAAACAATAGGAGAATAATTACATAAAAGATGACTGCAGGAATGAGAGAAAGTACGCTCACGCGAAATACGGATTCCCTTCGTAGAACGAGGGTCGCTTTCTTTCCCTGCTCGGAGAACATCGCGGCCTCGTGTGCCTGTTTGGAACTCAGCGTAGTGTGTGGTGCAGCTTGTCCTTGTCCATGTGTATCTATATGCTGCAGTGTGTACCATGCTATATATGGTGTTGCTCCGCTGAGGACGAGATCACGGGTTCGACTCCCGGCCGCTGCAGCCGCATACAGACAAAGGCGTAATGCAAAAAAGTTCGCGCGCCGTACTTTGGTTGCACATTAAAGAACCCCAGGTGGTCAGAGTTAAACCTGCGCCCTCCTCTACAGCTTCCCCTAAAAACCCGCTGCGCCGTCTCGGGTTGTCGTACGCCACAACGTCACATTTTTGTTTTGTATTTTTTTTCCTTTTTTTTCATTTTCGAATATGCAACTGATAAATTATTAGGCATGTCACATATTTCATCAGAGCCGAATAATCAATGTAAAGCAGTATTAATTTTTCCGCCGATGATGTTGTAGAACTGGGCGAAAGCTAGTGCAAACTACAGCAGTGTGTAGTTACAAAATGGCTAGAGCATGGTCTTGAGGTGCGCAAAAGTAGCTGCCGTGGTTTCGATGAAACGCGAAATAAATTTGCCGAGCCTACGAGGGACCTGGCAAGTATGCACAGGGATGAAAATTTCTTGAAATATTATTTTATTTGACACCAAGCCTACCACCGTTTCCGCGTGAATGCAATGAAGCCGTTGTAAAGCGACGTTGTAAAAAAGCCAGTGATTACTACGGCGTACACTCACAATCAGAAATTTATGAAGACTGACGTCCTTACGCCTCTACGCATTTGTTCTGTCCACTTGTCACATTTACATTCTTTTTTTTTTGTGACCGGCTGTGCGGGTTTCAAACCAGCCCATGCATCTTAATCTGTGTTGAGCTGTACGGGAATACATCTTAATTAGCGACTGATCAAATTTTCTAAGCAAACCATGGCGCTTTTTCTAAAGTATTAATTAAGTTAGTTTCATATACATGAAATTAATACATGGTTGCCACCGGCCGCAAATAAGTTTACATGAATATACAATTACATGAATATACAACCATACAATACTTCACTATACAGCTCGCCCTCAACGAGTATGAAAAAAAAAGAAAGCTCTGAAGGAAGCGGCGTGACCATAGGTTGCATTTAAGGTGAGGGATGCAACATCACCGATGCGCTTTTGTTTCTTGCATGTTGGCACTTTCGGCAGATGCCGGAAAAGATGATTTTAGGACGGTGGTTACACAATACGGCTGCATCGACGGCGTCGTATTTTCCATTCTTTTCAATGGGCTTCTGATTGATGGCACAGACGCTGTCAATGCTATAGGCTTTCTTTAATCCTTGCGCCTGCCTTTATTGCACCTTTTGATTCATTTTGCTTCGCGCATGGTAACAAACAAGAACCATGGTTTCTTAAACCTTGTTACCATTTCTCATCTGTTTAATTCTTAGGCTTACAGTGTCTTTGTATTGTGTAACTAACCAAATAATTGCACCATGAGGAAATCTTCCACGTAAATGTCGCCATACCTAACGGTGGAGCTTTCGAAGATTTTATAAAGTATCTTATCCTTGCTGTGTAAGCAGCTTAATATGAAACTTTAGTGTTCTCACATGTGGAAGATACTCACCGCCACTGACTTCGCATGTGAGCATCAGTGATTCGCCTTCTCGATAAGGACCGGCCACTCTTCCAACCTTGTTGCCAAACCTGTCTCTGATGACGGGCGTCTCCGGAGGTACTGCAGAAAAGATATATACGCAAGTAATGAAGACAGTCAAGGAAAAAAAAAGAGTGCAGCAAGGAAGCACAAGCTAAATAAGTTATTTCATACTTACGAGACATCTAAGTACTCTCAATCTCATTGTTTTACCATGTTTCGTTGTCGATTAACATTGCAGCGAAAACGTTTGTTTTATGAAGCTCAAGTGCGCCTCGTAATGACTTGTAATAGGTGTTGGGTGGGTGCCTAACGGTTATTGAAACAGATAAAACGGCTGCACGCAGACTCATCAAGGTGTGGGAATTACGGAAAAACGAGGAAAAGTGGAACATACAATAGCGTGAGCCTCCCGGAAGCCTCGCGGAAGGGGATTAATAAGTTAAAGCTTTCGACAACCGGTGAAAGCTTTGCGTTTAATCACTAAACATAGTGATTAAAGCCCGATACTTTTTAGCACATGGCTACCGGCGCTTTCCGCACCCCCAATGGGCACTGCGGGCACCGAGCTGATGCATTTTGTTACATGATCAGCGCGAGATCGTTTGGAATGCATTGCAATTGTATCTGGCCTTCCAGCGACCACCCAGCCCTGACCGTGCGGTGCAAGAGTACCGGCTGGCGTGCGGCCCAATTGTCGCATTTGAACCGCTCAGCATTCTGCAAGCAGTGGATATTTATTTTTGCTGCATCTGACGGACCTGTTTTCTTGACGTCGTTCACAAAACGTTTTCCATACTTGTATACGTAGCCCCTCTTGGCCAGAAGATGCATATATTTGAGTTTTTTTGTTTCACAATATGCCTTGAAACTGTAGCGTTGATGTTTCCCGTTATTTTTCCGCCGTTATTTTGCAGTCTGCGCAACGATATTCCTGTACATTTCGGGAGTTTGTTACAAACTTAGTAGTGTATGACACGGCCAATGACCATTCACCTGCCATCACGCTCAAATAAATTACAATGGTTGCTTTCCTCTACGGGCTCTTTTATGAACTTATGCAGTAAAAGAAATAAATCGGTTCACATTCCGTTATGTTTGCGTAAACAACCACGTGCACATGAAGGCTTTGCTCACCACCGACGAGAAGCATAACGGAGAAAGAAAACAAATGTAAAGCGGCACGGCGTTATTACACAACATTTTATCTCAGTGCCGAAACTTAAAGCTGTGGCTGCTGCAGTTAAATTTTGAAAGACTGTTTAAGAAAAACGCGCGTAAGTACAGTACTGGTGGCATGAATGCGGAATGCATCGGCATATGCAAGATAGAGGGCAAATTAGGTGTTCGAAGAGAAATCACACTACTGGAATAATGTTGCAATTCTATTCAAACTCTTTTCCGTTTCGGGAATGTTATTGTCCCGGCCACGTCCCTTCTTAGAGAGAGACAAAAGGGGAGGAAAGACAGGGAGGTTAGCTAGTGTAAGTCTACCCGTCTACGTTATCACTTGAATCGGTTAGCTCTGAGCTGCGCAATAATGGAATATATATGAGGCAAAAATTATATTTGTAAAACACTCGCCAAAGTTTTTAGTGGCCTTTAAGTACCTACATGAATCGCGCAACAGTTTTCTTGAGTCGCCGAGGTGATGGCGTCTGATAAAGATGTTGAAGAGACGCTCGCAAGCCATGTAGTGGGCACGTAGCCACACAAAAGCCGAGCTGCAAAATAAGCATTGCAGACTACATAGAATACACTCCTGCGTGCAGCGGCATGTTTCGTAGGCTTATTGAAGCATTGTTAGTGTGCTACGAAACTTACATTACATTTCCTTTCATTTTCTCTCCTAATTTATCTTACAGCTATACTGTAGCAGTTTAGCCAGTGATTTTCCCAAGTTTGGAGATGAATACTCATAGATAATTCCTGAAAATGCAGTTGGGAAACACCATATGCAGCCAGAAAGCCATCGATGCAGAATCCTGTCTTTTGTTGCATTTAAAATTGCACACTGTTATGAGAACGACTGAAGTCGCCGTACCCTCTCCGACTTGAATATTTGATTCTCCGTATCGTCCGCAGCAAAGGGAATTGACGCAACAATGACGAAAGGCCGAAATCTGGAAAATGAAGTATGTTTTAAATGTACCAGAGCCCAATGAGAGCATGACCTTTCCGTAAAACTGGGCAAACTTGCGCCCCCCCCCCCCCCGTCCCTTCGTCCGTTACAAATATAATAACCCAACTTATCCCCATTTAGACGTATCACAGCAGGATGACGTTCTTGCTAAGCTTTGGTATATGTACGCCTGAACGTTCCTGAGTTCCATATTTTTTTCCAGCCCATGCAGCAAAGTGCCCACGAGGAAAGACGAAGAAAAATTGCTGTGCCTCTAGTGAATTAACACCATCATTGCTTTTCGCGAGCATAGGGCTGCCGCTGAGAACACGGGAAACAATTTACAGGCGCCGAAGCCCGTTTATCGCTAGCACACCCAGCTCAACGACCAGTGGTGTTCCCCGATGGGACATGATCAGACCTTCTTTTGCAGTAATGAGGCGTGGAGAATTGTTTTGCAATGAGATAGTGTGCCTGTGCATTTCTACACTTTATTTTGTCACGAAAGCGCTTTTAATCGACGATCTTCCGTTCAAACGTATCTTTCCAAGTTTTAGCCTTTGTTGCAACGTCGTTATTAAAGGAACCACCTGCGCTTCGCATTTCATATTTTCAAATTATTTTTGCACTTTGTAGTCCGAACCTTTTGTGATCACTAGGCGTACACTTGAAGCAAGGAAACACTGCAATTTGCGGCGTATGTTGGCCGCTGCTTGATTGACGTCTCGCGCAAGAACAGTTCTTATTTGACACTCTTCTTGTGAAACGGCCGTAAAAACTGTTTCAGTTAAGTCATTTCATTCATATATATATATTGCTGACTATGTAGGCAGTATATTCAGTGGTTATGAACAAAAAAAAAATGGCTGTGGCTTAGGTAAGGTTAAGCCCAGGATGCGAAGCATACTAGCCTTTATTTTAGTTGTTGAACCACTGTTTAGCCTGGTGAACTGCTGTTGCTTGGCTATATTTGGTTCGGCTAGACGAAGAAACAACTCATGCATTACTTCTTCGCCTTCAAGAGTGGAACGCGACAGCGTTCCCGTCGACCCGCCAAGGGGTGTAAGACAATGGGCTACAGGGCAGCGACTACGCGCCCCGCATTGGACGCGGTGAGCGTCGAGCAAAGCAGCGTTCGGCGCGGCAACGAAATGTGCGCCTGAGCAATAGACGCACGCCTTAGAAACAGCGCGTTTCTAAGGCAACACCGCATTCACTAGAGGCGCTTTTGTACCGCTTTGAAGCGTTGTACTCGTGGCTCAGTGGTAGCGTCTCCGTCCCACACTCCGGAGACCCTGGTTCGATTCCCACCCAGCCCGTCTTGCAAGAGTTGAGCCAAAGCCACTTCTCCTCTGTCGTGACGTCACGGTGTCACGTGATTTCATGGTCACCGCCGCGCCTGAGGAGCTGGGTTGAGCCCTCGTAATATGCTTCGCATAATAAACACCCCCACATACGCGAACACGCACACACAGACACACACACACACGCCCACACATACAAACGCACACGCACGCACACGCGAAGATACAGATCCCGTTTGCTAAAATCAAAACACCTTTTGAAGTGCTGCCTCAGTGAAACGCGCCAAAGAAATAATATAATTCAAGAAGACTCAGTACTCTATTTTTCCATCGATTGTTTTGTTCTCCAGATTTCCCAAATGAAGAAAAAAATTATATGTGGCTCTGTTATCGCAAACACCAGAGACCAGAGGAGCTGGGGAAGGCCAGTAAAGTAGTGCCAAGCCGAACACAAGACACACGCGAGCGCCGGCAACGCGTCCTTACGGCGTCCGCGAAAGGCGTCTCCTACGACTTCCGCGATTCGCGTGGGCAACGCCGTAGTAGACCCCGCGGTTCTCTCTAATGTGCGGCGAGCCAAGAGGACATCGAACCCTAGCAGCCGCCAGAGAAGAATGTCCCTACTTTCTCGCCTGACCCTCCTGCCTCGCGCGCCACAGGAGAGGGCACTGTTACGACTTTGCACCGCTGCGACCACTATTACGACTTTGAGGCGGTCCCATAGCGCTCGTCACCCGTTTCGTGACAGAGCGTTGGTAGCGAAGACTCCGAGTCAGGCGTCGGTGAGAATAACGAAAGGGATTTTATACACTATATACAGGTCATTATACAGGACAAGATTGGATCGGCACGGGGGCTGAGAGCTCACAGCAAACGCGACTGTTCCCGCACGGCGACGTCCGGCGAGACTGCAATGCGTGACACATCTCACTCCACTCGAGAGCGGCACTGGGCTCCCGATGGGTCGGTCGATCCGGTTTTCCAGGCGGCGGCGTCGGGGCTTATAATCCCCCGAGAAACCATTAATTGTCACTCAAACGGCCCAATACAAAGCCAGCACTCGACGGTCGTCCGAGAGGTCCAACCAGCGACCGCGCTGGCCACCCGGTTTAAAGTTGCCGCGCGGGGTGACCTCCAGGCAAAAGGAGGTACGGCGCCGGGCTGTCTAGCACTTGGTTGCACGTTTGGACATGTCGCTCGCCGATGCTTCTCCGCAGGACACCGCTGCCTGACGGCTCAGCATCTTGACTTGTCAAGGGAAAATAAGGGCGCTGTCCCTTCGGCGCAGCCCCGGGTTTGTCCAAAGGGCGCTCACAGGATAAATTCTGCATCTTGTAGATTCGGAATCCGGGCTGGTGGTAATGGCACAACAGCACGCATCCGGGCCGCGTTCCTCGCTCGCGTGCGCGCCGCTCCTTCTCCCCCGCTACGCTCCACCCCACCTTGCGGCGTCGCTATGTTGCACGATGCTCTTTTTATACTCTGCTTTCACTCTCTATCAGCTGTCTCTCCCCCAGCTCGGTGAAGCTGCGAACGTCAAGAGAAACCGAGCGATGTTCTAATAGCTCCACTGTAAAAATGTAGCGCTGTCTGAGCGTCAGTTTCATCTAGTCGAAAAATTTTTCACAATGCTTTATTGCTCTTCTCTGCTGACCTTTGCGTTCGCTCCCTCAAAGTAACATGGGGCGAGATCGCCAGGTGCGGCTGATGACTTGGCGCGGCCGAGGCCAATCACATGAGTCAAAACTGAACGCTAACTGAACGCGCAATTCGACCAACGATCTCCGATATTGCCCATGGTCTGCTCGACTGCGTCAGAGGCTACAAAGGGAGAGAGAGAGAGAGAGCCTACGGACATAGAAGCCTTCCCGGGAGGTGCCCTTTCATTCAACAGTTCACGACCTATTTGAGTGTCTCGGAAAACCGATGTGAATCATTTAGAATTAACACTTTGATACTTGATGCTTCTGAAAGTATTCGTATACATAATGAAGGATGCGGATGAAGTCAGAAAAGTTGAAAGTGATAAGTGAACAAGAAAAAATAAAGATACATCGACCGCGCAACTGCTGCTCTGCGAATCTTCAGTAGTGGTGGTGCTCGCCCGCGGAAACAAATGGCACAGCATATCTGTTCAGGTATACGGAAAATACGTACAGTCATTCAGAAATGTTTACGGGACACTGTATTTGCGAGAAGCTGAACTGTCACGATAACCTGGGCGCATAGCCTCGATTTTATTGTTTTAATGGGTTGTAGCCATTACGACGTACGAAGTGGGAATGAATAGAAGCGTACTGCCTTAACTGAGTATAACGTCATATTTGCCGTGGAACCCGTGTCCCATGAATTTTTCACCTTATGTTGTCTTTTTAATGGTATACGAAAAGACGATACCGTTCCTATGTAACAAATTAATTTAGAAGCGAAGACATGTGGCCGTTTGATTAACTGCTGGAAAGGCTACGTTCCGAAATATTTTGCGAGCACAGAAATATTCATGTCTACGACCTTATGACCCACTCGTGGCAATATAATGTACTGCAAGTGTCGAAATATACTGATCATCTTGCATTCCTAATTGAATCGATTACACATGCTTCCGGGAGAGTAAGTTAATGTAACTAAGTTTTTATGATCCATTCAGCGAGAGCGGTATTCTGGCTCCCCTCTCTCTCTCTCTTCTATAGGGAGCAAATGCTGCTGTTAAATCGGCGTGTTGTAGTTGAGGGTTGGACGACAGCTGGCTTTGTCAGGAATGAGTGCAAGAAGCAGCCCAATGAATGAGCACCAACATTTCGGTAAATCAACTTGGTTACCAAATACAGGCCAGCTGACCAACATTATTACCACTCTAGAAGGCCGACTGTGCTGCAGTTCGATACTTAATCGGATGCCGTTATACCAACGTAGTGGCAACACGGGAAACCTAACGATAATAAACGTGGCTATCTTACGCGCGTCGACACCTGCCATGTGCCTCTCGTTCTTCCACGGGGTATAGTTTGCTCCGACAACGGCAGCTGCGATGCAAAGTAAAGGCGAACGTGCTTCTTATTTCGCAAAGTAAAGCTGAGACCTCGTCGACGATCAGCTTTGCGGCATTCTTCGTCGACGTTCCCTTTCTGTCATGGCGGGGAAACGCGGAAGTGGCTGCTTTTTCTTGCATTAGCCCGATTACCTCCGCCCCGCCGAGCACACGCGGAGAGCGCAGCCAGACAACAGTTCTCTAAGGCACATACGTCAGCGCTTATCAAAGCACCGTGCGAAAAGACAGTGCAGCGTGCGAACAGCAAGCAGCCCGGTGCCTTGCACTGCTATTTTCTTACCCTTTATTGTGGGTCCACTGAGGGCGAAGCGCGCAGCGCAAGCCTGCGAGACATTGGCCATCGATTCTTATCGCCAGCCGGCTGCTATTCCATTTCTTCTTCTTTTTTTCTCTCTCTTCCTGGTGCCGACTTTCGCTCTCCGCTGTTCTTTCTGTGTCCGTTCCTTCTCCAGTGTTTAGTTTCTCCTTCTTGTTCTCCTCCAGTTGGAGAAAAAGCCGGCTGATGGTTTTCGTCGTGTGTGTGCCCGCAGGTAGATTTCCGGACCACGCTTTCGAGCCACAAGACAAGTTTCTTGAGCGAAAGCTACAGAAAAGGCCGTCGCCTGCCGTCTATGTCGGGCGCTTTTAGCTCGTCGGTGAAGTTACTTATAGCGGCTTTATTGAACATTATTCTCGAGGCTACATAATGTCAAATATTGATTATTATACTATATGTTGATATTATAGCAGAATATGTGCCAAACAACACCATTGAGGTGAGTCAGTGGTGGGTGTACTTAAAATCGGCGCATGAAGAAAGCTAAAGGAACAGGAAAGTGTACTAGCAATGAAATTGCTAAAATGAATCAATGTAGTAAACGCCCACTTTGCAAATTATTTATTTCATTGATCGCACTTTAACTCGCCTTCCAGCTTCTCTTGTGCAAAGTAACAAACTAGAACGCACTAGCTCAGGTCAACCTCTCTGTCCTTCCTGTCAATAAATTCTATTCTATTATTCAATTTCAATACTTACAAAAAACAACAGCGAGTTGTCGTTATCTTTGAAGCTATTTCCGAGTCATTATGAGTTTATCGGGATAAACAAGAAAGGGATTAATATACTATAGCTTACCGCGAAGATGCCTGTTATCTCGGAAATGGTGCAGCCGCTATTAACAATTACGTACCTCGGGTTTTTCTGAGCAAGTGTTCCGCGTGAAGAACCCCGAATCGATGCATCCGACTTCATCCCATCCCCCCCCCATGTATGCCTGCAAATTTACTAGATTTTCTCGCATGGACTGATTCCTTTAGAATTTCCAACTTACTTTTTTTTTTAAACTTAAAGGTTTGACACAAATGTGACACAAGTACTGGGTATATCCAGCGGTTTCAACTTAAGCTTTGTAAGATTCTCTTCAACTGTACGTACATTCAGCGTTTGATATGAACACAACTTGAGCTATGACATTTGCGTCTTACGCATACACTAAATTTCGTTTTGCACAGTGGACGTCAACTTTTTAACGTAATGCGGGCGCAGATGGGACGCTTCTCCTGATTTGTTTGTTTGTTCACGTGCTTGTTTTTGTGGCCCTTGTTTTGTTTACACATATTTTTTCACTTAAATTTGGCATGTTTGTTTGTTTGTTTGTTTGTTTGTTTGTTTGTTTGTTTGCTTGTTTGTTTGTGTGTTTGTTGAAAAAGATGCTGCCATTTGTCTGCAATCATTGAACAACAACGACGTCCTGGCTTAGGGGCACAAGTCAATTAATGCCTGATCCGTGACTTCGTGTGACATTCTGTGTCGCATCCAGCCACCGTCGTCGAACGGTTCGTGCGGTGCGAGCGCATCAGTCACACGCGCAGCACGGATCGCACATGGTCTCGATGGGAATGAGCTTTTCCTGAGAATGTTCAACAGAGAATTTCATGCTCTGCTCGTCACTGCATGCCTGCAGCCGATGCTGGCATCCTGTATGCACTGCGTGCCTCTCACTCAGAATATGCGTTTTCGTTGCGCAAGAGGAACCCGCCGTGGTTGCTCAGTGGCTATGGTGATGGGCCGCTGAGCACGAGGTCACGGGATCGAATCCCGGGCACGGTGGCCGCATTTCGGTGGGGGCGAAAAACACCCGTGTACTCAGGTTTAGGTGCACGTTAAAGAACCCCAGGTAGTCGAAATTTCCGGAGTCCTACACTACGGCGTACCTCATAATCACACGGTGGTTTCTGCACGTGAAACTCCATAATCTAATTTTTACTTTTTTTTCCTCAAGAGCAGCCTGAACCACACCGCCGTCTCTCGTAATACAGAAAACGAGGGACAGCAGAGGTAGAGAAGTTGTGGCAATTAGGCCAATCTTTCGAAAGCGTTAGTAATTATTGCTGTCGCGCCCATGCTGCAGCATTGCAGAGTTTGCTGCAACATCTCTTCAAGCTTTTTATTTTGAATAGTTCTTGCAGGTGGAACCTTACACATTGT
Source organism: Dermacentor albipictus (assembly GCF_038994185.2). NCBI lineage: Eukaryota > Metazoa > Arthropoda > Arachnida > Ixodida > Ixodidae > Dermacentor > Dermacentor albipictus. The sequence continues at coordinate 377,389,166 of NC_091821.1, forward strand.
TTAAGGGAAAAAAAGTAACAGATGGAGGAAAATTAGATGCTTATGGGTGCAAAAAGGCCCGCTGATAATTTAGAGGATGGCATTAAATGCGTGCGCTTGGCGCTAGTGCAGCCTAATGTCGAAGGCATCGACGGAAAAGTAATTGTACAGACAACGAAGTAATTTAGACGAACAGAAGAGCTAACTACACTTGTGTGTAGATGGATGGCAACAATTAGAGTGAGAAGAAGAAGAAAAGGCTTATTCGAAGAGCAACCCGTGCTAAAACGCGGTGCCAGCTTATGATATGCCAAGGCGAGTGTCAGATCGCAGGCATAGGAGAGATATAGACATTTAGACAGGGTAACCATTACCATAACCATAATCATTACCATAACCATTAGACGGGGTGCCATTACCAATATGAATTATTGACGCTGGCAAGGAAAGCAGACATGTCTCTTTTAATCACAAAATACTTTAATACCATCAACTTTTATGCTGACTCAAGCAAAAAAAAAAATCTTTAGAATCTTGATATATGCGCTCATCGCCAAATTTTGAATTGTGAAAAGCTGCCTGCTCTGGATGTTGCATTCACATAATGAAAAGAAGATAGGCGGAGGGCTGCTCCGCTGGTGCCAAAAGCTGCTAAGTCTTGTTATCATTGTTCGATGTTACTTCCACGCACTACTCACGCCTGACCAGAATTACATGAAGTGAATTACATTTTGTGATTATACTTTTACTTTTCCATTCTATATAGCCTTCGGCACTGGTTCGCATGAAACCGCCCAACTGCTGATGCCTTTATCAGTCAGATGAGACGGATGTAATTAAACAAATAGGAGCGGAGCAAAACGAGATATTTTGAAAAATCCTGTTCTGCATTCAAAGTATGGTATCTGGCTACAATTATTTGTTCTGTATAATCCGTGATGGTGACAAGTTTTTGTAAACTAATTATATTGCTGACCTGCAATAAAAAGAACCTTACCAGAACGTGCGAGGAAATGCATAAACAGGCCACAGCGTTACAAAAGGCATCACGTAAAACCCTTAACATATACATCGGAAGATAAATAGCAGTTGTGGGGCCAATACGTACAAAAGAGGCTACCCGTAAGTTTGAACAACAAACACTAATTCGAAAGTAAACAATGAATCACCTAGATGGCTTTCATTACAGTATAAAAAGATCCCTTGGGTATTCAGTAACACGTCCTTACTGAAATTCACTATATAGGCCTTCATTAATTTTAAGGGAATTGATATCATATCTTTGTCTGAACAGATAGAATATCATTGTGTGATTTATTTTAATTTTATTTAGTGTTCTTCCACTAACTCCATTAATTGACTTGTGTTATACTGCAGAAACTGCAGGACGTGCCGTTTTCTTACTGATCTTAAAATTGTTTTTTCTGTATAGTGACTGTCTCAGCACGCTTTGAAAATGTGCTTTCATTTGTTTTCGGAACATTTATTTTAATATTGCCTCGCATTAACCTTTGGTCACGGAACAGCTTTATATTTGTGGAGATGCCAGCGACGAAATAGTTGCAAAAATTTCCAATTTCAGCCAAATAAGTCACTCGCACTCAGACTGAACAGCGACAGAAATCGTGAGCCAGTCAAATAAGTTTTGCACGCCAATATTGGAACAATAAGTAGATAGTGAAACGACTACAAATGAAAGGCGTATAAAAAGATCAACTGTGTACGCAATCTGTTAGTCAAGATCGATATCACGCAGTAGAAAAGCTCAAGACGCGTGTGGTTGTTTCTCGGCAGGATTAAGCAGGGTAAACTAGAGTGAAGAAAATAGATCTTGAAGGTCGATAGTCGACGAAGTTTGCCTCATCCGCGTGCTAATGATCGATCGCAAAACGGCGTCTAATAATCGATGCCGTAGCCTCAGGGTTGTGTGAACTGGCAAACGGTCCTGAGGATAACGTACATCCACCCAGCCCGGTGTACCTGCGCATCGAAGTTCATGTCGTCTGGAAATAGGGCCTCAGTGGGCCATCGCTTCGTGGTGAGTGGGCCAGATGCTCGTTTCATTCAGTTTCTCTCAATTCTAAATTGCTGTACTTCGTTCACTTTCGTCATGGTGATCTGTTGTATTGTCCTTCCTTTCCTCTAACCTTCCACTTTTGATATTTTTGTGCTTGTATTGCTTCTTCCGGTATTCTGCAGGGCACTCTAATTGTACACCATTGTAACACATCGCAAAACCACACAAAAGGAAGACATAAGTCATCTTCCCCAATGGGTCAAAAACATCCATGGCATCCACGCCTCTAAAGCGTATGTTTTAACATTTACCACGTTATTCCAAAATTGAGGTCTCGAATTTAGCTCCGGAGACGCTCGTTCCCGAGCAAAGAAAATTGTGATCCCTGCAAAGTTTTGTGACACAAGGATTACCTCACCCGCGTTCAACGTCAACACAAAAGCTTGTCGTTTTTTCTCGTTTACTCTTTCAACCAATGGACATTGTTTTATTCAACGCTCAGCCAAGCGTGATCGACCTGAATTTCCGCGCACATGACATGACGGGGTGGTGGCCCGGGTGATGGCAAAAAGAAAACAGAAGTGCAGCTGCTTCCGGGTTTAAGCATTGTTCTAGCAGCCTAATCCAAACAATGACGGCACGCTGTCGTTTTCTAGGTGCTCATGGAAACAAATTTATTTTATTATTTATTTATTTGCACATGCTGCAGCCCAATTGGGCTATCGCAGGAGTGGGTTTGTGCATTGCATATAACCAAAACATTATTCTGCACAAATCAACTTCGACACCACAGGAATCATGATAACTTCAAAAGAAAAGATACAATGAGTAATAACAAAAACAACATGAATCAAATTAACTTATACAAAAATTCCTCTGAAGGGAGTGACCTAGTTTCACATGGTAGTAAGCTCCATGTTTTCAATTGCACGAGGAAAGAAGCTATTCTTAAATAGGTTAGTACGGGGTTGAAATGGTGCAGGGTTAAGTTTGTGGCTATTCCTAGAAGGTTTCAATTTATCAGGCGACATATAGTTGTTCTTTAATGAGTAGCGTGGGGTGTTAATGAGATCATGCAACGCTTTAAGTCATTCACGATCACGCCACTCGGACAGAAGTTGTAGACCTAGTGCAACAAGGTGAGATGAGGGTGAGAAGATCCGGGCATAGCAGTGGTATATGAAACGGATTGCTTTCTGTTGAAATGATTCGAGGGTGTTGATATCACATAGTTTGTAAAGATTCCCGATGGGGCAACCATATTCGAGAATGGGTCGGACCAGCGATCTATATAATGGCAAATTTGTTTCACGCAGAGCTTTGCGCAACGTACGATTTAGATAGCCTATTTTCTCTAGTTCTTCGTCGAATGTGTATTTAATCTGCCTTGACCACGACATGTTAGGTGTGAAGATGAGGCCAAGGTACTTGTATTCAGACAACCGTTCAAAGGAAGAGCCAGTAAACGAATAGTTAAACAAAGAAACAGAAGTGCGTTTACTAAAAGATAAAGTGACTGTTCTTACAAAGTTTGTACTCATTTGCAATTTGTCGCACCACCTTCAAACAAAATTGTGTAAAAGAATCGTTAAGTGAAAGGCGGTCAGCATTCTTGTTAATTATGCTACACAGCACACAGTCATCAGCATAAAGACGGATTTTTGCGGACATATGACTCGGCAAATCATTGATGTATAATAAAAACCAAAGTGGCACCAACACCTAACGTAGGGGAACTCCGGACGTCACATTTACTGCAGAGGAGTTTGAGGAATTAAGTGAAACATACTGGGAATGATTATGTAAAAAACTAGCGATCCACTCAACTAAGGAAGATTTATTAAGTATAATGCGAAGCTTATGGAGAAGTTCTGAGTGAGTGTCAGTATCGAACGCCTTGGAAAAATTTATGAAAATAGCGTCTATACGATTTACAGTGTCGAGAGCGTGGGAAATGTCATGCCAGAATTCTATGAGTTGAATTATTGTACTAAACCCGCGATGAAAATTATGCTGGCCATCACTCAAAATGTTATTATTTTCAAGAAACTCCATAATATGTTTAAAGATTATATGTTCAAGAAGTTTACACGATTGTGACGTTAAGGAAATTGGACAATATCTTTATCTTGTCTGTTTGTTGCCGGATTTAAGCAAAGGAAGAATTTTTCACCAATTTCAAAACTAAGGGCACTGTCGAAGTAGATAAAGACTTTTGAAAAATTACAGCCAAATATCGACTACTCTAAGAACAATATCTAACAAGAAAAGCGTTGTTAATGCCATCAGGGCCACAGGAGGTTTTAATTTCTAAGCGCAAAATTAGATTCAAAACACCTTCGAGAGACGCGGTAATATCGCCAATTGAATAATGTGAGGCATGAATGAAGGTAGGTAAGTCGAAGTTATAAGTTGTGAAAACCGATTTAAAATATTTAATGAATGTGGTAGCGATAATTAATGGATCATTGGAAGGGACATTTATAACGAGTATATTTGTGGAGGCTGAGCTCGGTAAGAGTGAAGCCCAAAATTTTCTAGGGTTACATTTCATTAGATCTTGTAACGTAACCCTAGAGTAGAAGTCCTTTGATGAAATAATTTTGAGACGAAGTTCCGCCTTGGCTGTGATAAATTCGCCTATTTCAAGGGGATCACTTTTCGTTTTAAACGCCTTAACCTAGTAACGCGACGGGACAAGTGAAGTATCTCACGCGATATACAGGGAAGATTAGGATTTTTCTTTTTTGTTTTCACAGGGACGAAGCGTTGGATGCAGCTTGCCACAATCTTTCATTTATGTATAATGGCACGCTGTGACTTGTAAATCTATGTATTAGCTATACAGTGCTGCTTTATGTAAGCAATGATGGGTTTTGTGCCATATTTGTACCCCACCCCTGCAACGGCCCAATCGGCCAATGGTACCTGTAAATAAAAAATAAAAAAGAAGGAACCAAGAAGTTGACGTCATGGGATCCACTGAGACGTTCAATATAATCAAAATAATCACATAAAAGATCAATAATAGATGCATCATCGGCGTGTGAAAAATCAGGGAAAGCAGAATAAACCGAAGGAGTAATGCGAACCGGAACGGAAATATATACGAGAATGGCGAGAAATACCTTGGTAATTGCTGTTGTCTTACCGCGGTTACGGCCGCACAAACCCCGCAGCGTTCGTTGCGTTTAAAGCTTCAACGCAGTTCATTGGCTGGGCCCAGCCCTTAAAAGCTTAATATATGATTCGTTTTCATAAACATAGTGCTGAATATGATAATGGAGCAAAGAGAGACAAACGGATTGATGATGCGACAAGGCGCAAGAGGCAAGGGGGGAAGTAAGTAGGTGGGTGGTTCTCCAAAGCGGGCCGCTGGCGCTATCACCCAAGGCTTCGGTAAAACGACTGTTCTTGTTCCCCCATCGCCGCGCGAATAACGTCGGTTTGCCCATTCTCGATGACAATGCGAAGTCGTAAATGAGAAAATTGGCAAAGATGAATACAGCGAAAATAAAGTTACTATGAATTGCTATTACTACGCTAACGACGTCAGAGTACGCAAGACGAATATTGAAAAGAACACATTTTCTGAGCAACGAACCTGCATACAATTGTGGCCACCTGCGTGCGTGTGTTAAAGAACGTGGTGCTAACTAACACATATTTCGAATACTGAAATTCAAAGATGCGTCAGCGACGCGTGACGTGGGCTCACAATGATCGACAATCACCGAAGTAGGTTGACACTACTTCATGTTGTGCCAGCAACGGCCAGGGCTTCAGCGAGCATAAATTTTGCATAAGCGTCATCTTTCTTTTCGTGGGTGGCTCTTCCAAACAAGGTGAATGCAGCGAAGGCGAATTGTTAAGCGTTAGCTCCACTCTATAGCACCCACCAGAGAGGTTTTGCTTGGTTGTTATGAGTAAAAAAATTATATACCCTGAAACGTGCTTGTATAAAGTAAGACCGCGAGAGCAAACAACCCTCTTTTTTTGCATTCAGCACGCTGCACGCCAGACTTTCAAATGCGCTAGTTTAGAGGAATACACAAAATGTGAAAGCCACAGCGTTCGCAATTTTGAAGTTGAACTAATGTAAAAACTGTGTATCACGTTAAGCGTGGATTGTTTACTGCCTGTACCCTGAACATTACTGTATTCCGTGAAGTCAGAAATTCAAGTTACCCTCGCCCATGAAAGAGAGAGAAATAAGATGCCAAAAGTCCGGCGTCCACCGGGAAAGCAAGCATCCGGTTCGCTACCCTGCGCTGGAGAAATTGCAAGAAGCCATAAAAAGATGCAAGGTAATCAGAAAAGGAAACACAAACACACGCTCATGCACGCGCGCACACGCACACAGACACGCATATATGCACATGCATCATATTACGCTAAAAAAGGTTTATTTTAAACCTCCCTTTGATTTCGTCTGCCCTTCGATCAATACATCTTCATTATACCAATTGTGCATGACGCATGTTACAGAAGCCTTTGTTTTTGTTTTGTTTTTTAATTGCAGGTTTATCGCGAGGGAGTATATTCGATTGAAACTTGCTCATAGAAACCACAATTGAGAGCACAGGCAATCGAACCACTGCAACACGTGAACTAGCGCGACCAATAAGCCTGCTGAATTTCCCATTTGTGTTCAATTACGGGGTGCGCAGAAGCGCCACCGACTGCACTCAAGTAGTCAGTGAATCATCCGATCAAAAGCTTTGCGGACATTAATTATACCGCCTTAGAAAATTTTATAGCGGGTACGATTAGGCAAATAACCCGTTTGGTACAGCACGTCAAGTTGATTTTGATTATTGCTTCGCTTTGCATGTTAAGGAGTCAGTCAGTCGGTCGGTCGGTGGGTCGGTCATTGCCCCCTATGTCATTACTGATAACTGAAAAGGTACGTTGCCAAAAACAAAAGCAAAGACAATTTTGTTCCTTTCATTTAAAGAACGTTCTTGGGCCCTATAATGTAAAACTATTCCAATATTTTTTTTTATTCCAATTGTCTGACGTCAGACTTGCGTAACAGCCGACAGATGCATCGGGTGGTGATCCGCAGTGTTGCCTGAACCGCCCAATCAGACGCTCTCCTAGTTTATAGGAGGCGACTTTTCCTTTCTATCAAAATGAATAACATTGCCTACATTGAGCTGTCTTCCGTTCGTAATTGGCTCCCAGGAGGCGAGAAGCACGCTCAAGTGGAGTGGATTTCGATAGGGCCGAGCCAGCGCTCTGGAAATAACCGGATGAATAGGGTGGCGTCGGCGTTTGCGATTGGTCCGCTTTCCCTTACTTAGCTTGCGGTGGCTGGTCGAAAATTGCGGCTGCGTACAACTGAAGGTTCAGAATGCCGTCAAAACGGGTCCTCGGCCAAGAAGAGTTGGCAGAGGGAGATGGCAGAGGTACAGGGAGGAAGTTTGGAATACTTTTACATTATAGTGCCCCTTGTTGGAAAATGTTGTTGCTGCAGCCACCCGCTTTCGCATGGCTGAAACATTCTAGCGATTAACAAATATCCATATATCATGACCAGTGGTGCTTGAAACGCGCGTTTCCTAACTTGCAAGTGAGAGAAAAGGGACAATTAAGGACGTTGGACTTGAGATATAGGTGAGCGAACCGGAATTAAATTAAGTAGGTATTGAGGCGAATAAGATTATGCTGTCAAGACAATGGACTGTAGAAAAGAGTTCTCAAAATAAAAAAAAGATCTACTTCATGGAATTAAACACACAACTTGTAATCAAAGCAGGTGCAGGGAACGGCTAAACAGCGTCCTAAGACATCCGTCTAAGGAATACTTGGAAAAGTCTATTCTTCCCTTACGAGGCTCTCAAAATTTTCAAACCGGGAAACGAAGTGCGAAGAAAGAATCCGGATCAAGGATCAACACAACGCAGTGTCGCTGTGAAAATAAGACGTTGGCAAGGTGACAGCTGTCGAAATGCGTTTTCTTTACAAGAGAGCGATGAATCTGTTTCCGTCGCGACATGTGTGTCACTTCTGCACAGTACCCTCGCATGTTTCTGTACAGCGTTGCATTATTTTTACATCTCTCGTACCTCTTTCTATATGCGCACATACGGCTAAAGCGGGCGCGTCATTCACCTGAAAACTCGATTGCTCACTCTCACTGCCTTTCATGGTCTCAGGCCTAATCGAAAGGTGGCATCCCTCGATGACACGAATGTTTGTGCTATAGGAGCAAGGACGGGGATTTGGTTCACGCATATTGCTTAGAAACGTACAGGCCTGCCTTTGCGAAACTATTAAATGACGGATATGTGGGCTCGCTCTTATCACGGAAGCCGGAATGTGACATCCACATTCCGGCTTCATCCACATTGATGAAGGAAGATGCCATGCCTCACATCTTCCTTCATCACAAGCAACCGGAATTTCTCGAAGTCGGTTGGTTGGTTGGTTGGTTGTTTCTCAACGAAACGGTGCAACCCAGTCCGGGTGATTCGCTATGAATCGAGAGCTACGAGCACTCTAGAAAGTACAAGAAATAAAAGAAAATAATTATGCAATGTTATTAATTAGAAACTGCAATATTAAAAACCAAATCATAGGTGAAAAGTGTATGAAGTGCAAAATGACTGAATATAAGGCCGTGCACTCGAGTTATTCCTCAACCTTCTTGTCTTCAACTGTCTGACGCTCATGTCGGAGAAAATCGTGGGAAGTGCGTTTGCTTCCACTAGTAGCAAGTAGAGTTCGTTGCACCAATGTGCATTGCACAGCTCTAAGTTGCAACCATCGCACCTTATCTCTTGGCTGGGCTCGTCCCACAGTCTCCAATATAAGGAGTAAGGAGGAACGAATCCGAATCATTACTGGCATTTGAAAAATCACATGGCGGGTTGTTTTTACCGGAAGGGCCGGGTAAAACCATCCAGCGACTGCGAATCGAGTGCGTCATTGTATCTCAGTGATTCCGACGTGTGTCCTAAGCACCTGGTGGCGTTCAGTTTGAAATGTAATGTCGGCTGGAAAGTTTCTGCTGAAATATAGGTGAGAGAAACAAGGGTAACTAAAAAAAATAATAGCAGAAAACGATTAGACGCAACGTGCAGGTGACTCCCAGCCCTTCTGTAGTGATCGCAAAAACCGCAGGTCTATTTTTTCTTCCACATGAAGTCATATACAAGCCAACCACGGCTTGTTGCTGCAATAAGTAGCAACAACTGATGGTGCAGACGGCCAAATAGAATGAAGCTAGAAGAAAAGTGCCGTCGACGTGTCAAGCTAGTAATCAGTCCACAATGCTTTGGTTGTATTGCGTGCGGCGGTCCCCACCTTTGCAAGTCTCTCGTCAGGACGACCTCCCGCATTCACCTGCACCAAATGGCACAGACACTTGGAAACAAAACCGATGCCTTTTCACTGCGCCCATTGTTTTGTTTAGCTTACGTGCTCTATAGAATACGGCAACGTACTCACGCCGTACCTAAAGGCGAAGTGATATTTTGTAAGTCGTCGGCAAGCCTTCTCGTCGATGGGTGTAGATAGAAAAGAGGCTACCATGGTGACGGCCGTTTCGTTGGCACCACCATCGTATTGTGTTGAATGCATGTAGTCCTTCCTACATGACGTGGCGCACCTTTTCTAGTATTCTGAAACAAACTGAGCCCTACCTCCCACCCAGACTTCCTTGAATCATTGAACAGCACAAAAGGGGCGAATTGGGGCTGTTCTCCTCACTCTGGCGCAATCTCCACTTGTCTTTCGTTCTTTCCCTCGAATCTTGTTCTCTCGTTTTCCTAATTTTCCCTGTGAGGGCGGGTCCTTTTTCTATCGAACAGAATGCGCGCGAGTGGCTGGGGTGAGGTCGTTATGCGCCTTCCGAGGTCTGCCTTTGTTCAACGCGCACATCATTACGAAACAAGGTGAAACCACCTCGTTATCTTTTGCTGCATCAATAGACGCCCCGGCAAACTTGTGCGAACACACCGTGCGCACTGCACGGCAGCACAGCACAGATATAGTTCGCAATGCAGCTGCTTCGCCCTCAACAACACTCTATGTAGCAAGTGGCACACGATGCCTACATACGCGTTTGTTCCTGCTTGCTTCAGTGATATGTGAAATCTAGGAGCTCATTATTTCGCGCCAGATCATGCATATTTAGCAGCTTTTTTCACCGTATGGCTTTCATGCTGACGCGGCTATCTCAAGACTGCGCTGATGATTGCCCACTCATTTAGTTGGTGGCGGCTGCACGTGTACGGTGATGCAAGAAACTATTTCGATAGCCGAGCCACACGACCGCTTCATCATTTCATCCATATGGTGTCACGCGTTAGCGAGTAGTTAAGGGCATTTACCGTGGCCTAGCGCTTTGATCAGATTTGTTAGAAAGCGTAATCCATTCAGCAGAACCACGCTTGCCAACGTAATTATAGCTTTCCGGTATGAAAGGTTTAATTTACTTTGCCATGAATTTTGTACAAAAACACTACTGTAACAAACGAGTTCTGCGGTGATTCAACCATGACTAGCATTACTTATATGTTCGTCACTAAATAAGAATTTATGTTTGGCTGAGCACTAGCCCCGCAATCCAACCTCGCGCACAGGCATGCCTTGTAATCAATTTTATCAAATACACACTTCGAAGGTCAATAAGGCACTGCACTTAACGTGTAATGCACCAAGCTACATCCTATAAATGTCATCGTCAACTACAACGCCGGCATCAAAGACAGTTAGTATATAATCAGCCGTAAACATTTACATCACGCCTCTCCATGGAGCCATACTGCAACTTAATTGAGTCGTAAAACCTGTGTATTTTTTTTTAAATTGTGTCTAAATACACACACGTCACACGAAATGAGGAACAAGTGCAGTTGTCCTTGACATGAGTGATGTGTGCGTAGTTGTGTGAGATGTTAGTTGGTGTGGACAGAGAAAGGAAGACAATTGACACCCGCTCATGACACGAAAGAACGGTTTAATGAAGAAGATGAGGACAAACATTCTGGTGTGGCTGACAAGACAAGACAAGGCGCGGGCGAGCGGAACCGTAAGATAGCAAGAACCGAACAGCCAGTTACAGACTGACACAGTCGCTGACAAAACTAGAGAAAACTTGGAAAGCGGCTGTGGTGCCTTGTCCGCCTCGGGATGCCACAGAACGTCGACGTCCACCAAGAGCTTGGGCGAGCCGTCGGGCTTTGGGCTCAAGCTTCGTGACCCCAACCAGAACCTGGACAATTCTTCTGCCTGGCTTCCAAGTGTATCCAACTATCTTCAAGAAATTCCGGTGTTCGCTGCAGGAGGGACCAGGAAACCTGAGCCACCACCACCTTAGCGCTCCTCACGCCATAGAAATGCAACCGCCGTTCGGTGATCCGTCCTCCCCGTTCATCCCGCGTCTTCACATTCACTGCATCTTAGGGTGCGGACTTGTGTAGGGAACATTGCGTTTTCTTGCGGACATTGTTACTTTTCTCGTTAGGTTAATACGTGCAGCTGTTTTAGATATAAACTGTACCACTCCTCTTTTCTTCGAATTTCTTGTGCAAATACGAGTGTTTTCTTTTGTCTAAATATGATGTCACCGCTTCTTTTTCTTAACCAAATGGTCTCGTTCTCGTTCAATGCGCTGAGACTTCGACTCAGCTGCGTAATATTCTCGTATAAATGAAACGAACCTCACAGTCCTATACAACCTCTTATGCTAAACAGCAACTTTAGTAGGAAGCACTTGACTTTTCTATTGAGTTACTTCCCACAGTATTGCAGTTTTCTTTTTCATGCATTCCCAAGAAAAAACAACACTACATGCCATTATACTGTCTTGCTATAGTGCACCTAGAAAGATATGTCGACAAAAAAGTTACGCTCTGTAAAAGAAAGACAATAAAGTGAATGCGCTACCACTTGAATTGTGTCTCTTGTCGTTGAAGGTGGATGCAAGTACTCAAGCCAAATGAGGAGTGTGATATTTAAAAAAAAATGTGTTTGATAAGTGCCGGCCAGTGAAAGCAGCGGCTGCAGTCGTTCAGGCGCCACGCTAGCAACTGTGATCTCAGGAGATTGCGTAATTTCTCTTCTCCGTCACCCCGCATGCAGCCCAGTGGTGCCTCTGACACCATCGCAGAACAATGAGGAGGCGACTTACTAGGGTGAGCTTCGTAATCGCTTTGTAATCCGAAGTTGTCTTACGCCAGTCGTCGTAATGAAGCACACACCGTACGTCGCGTCAGGGAAGAAGACAGCTCTATCTCTATCGCTCACTCGGTCATTACACACGTCTGTCTTGGCTTCCTAAACAGACGCATGTAAAGGAGTAAGCTCCCCTTCCCCCTCCCTTTCTCTCAACTCACGATCAAACTCATTTTCGTGCATCTTTTCGCAGCTTTCTCGCACCCCTCGTGGAACTAGCAAAATCCTTTCGAAATGAGCCACCGCGGATTCCAAAAGCCTTTACGGCCGCTGGATGAACGCGCTTAGCGGCCCTGCCAGTGTTCTTGGTCCCCGCTTACCACGGGGAAAGCCTATGCCATGCAGAAGGAGGTCAAGCATTTGTAGCCTCTCTCTTCTTTTCGTTATCTCTCTTTCCCTGAGCCATGAATCCGTGTGAGAGGTTTCGCTCTAACGCGTGGGGTTACGATGTTTAGCGATGCCTCACCGCTCAATGTACGTGGGAGCTGATGAGAGAGGCACCAAGCGACGTTCGTTTAGCATGAATGGCCTGTGACGAGAGCACTGCCTTTCATCGCTCTCGCAGTTCTTTAGCTGAAATCTATCTCCCTACGCACGTGGACGTGAGGGTCTCGCGGTAATATTCATGAATAACGATGGAATTTGAACACTTAGAGAATTTCAGCATTTGAGCATAACGTTCCCCACAGCATGCAAACTTATTTTTGCAATGGCCAGTAACCTGCACGTTGGGGTCAAAGTTCACGTGAAGAAAAGCGAAGGTGAATGAAATATGAGATCATGCAAAAACTTTTTCCTATGAAGTTTCCTACAAATATTACTGGAAATATTACTACTATCTTCGGCACTTGCAATTATGGAAGTTCAGCCAACACGCGAATGATGGGCAGTATAGGCATAGACTTTCCTAGATGTGGACCCTTTGTCTTCAAACAACTTTAAGACTTTGCAAGCTGATCATGTGCAACTACACATTGTGTTTAAACGAACATTTAGCAATGACTTCGCATGTACGCAGCACGTAATTGCCTTTCGGTGTTCAGAAAACTATGAGTGCTTGAAGATGTAAATATATAAAGCGTATTATGTAATGCCGTAAGAACGTTTGAAGCCACAAGCACAAAGATTAGACAATTCCATGATTTACCCATCATTCCCACTGTAGCCGAACTATCGCAGTGCCAAAATTACTTCTAGTAGGTTTTGTAAGAAACTCGATGCTTTTCCTCTAGAATACTTCTTTGGAGTAATTAAAATAGATGGCGGATGTTGGGGCATTAAACATGTTTGTTTTAGGCGCCTAAACGCATTCAAAAGCCTCATTTCAGGCATTTATAGTGCCGCAATAAGCCCTTTCAAATGTGTGCAAACCACGCCCAGTTTCACGCATTGAACGTGTATAGCTCAAAGCTGATTAGAAACCGACGTATATGAGATGAGACTATATGAGACTAATTTTGCCGATGTTGTTACCGCCCTCAACATGCTGTCTAGCCAAAATGACCATTGTTTCATAAACGCGTTATGCTAGAGGGCAAGATCAAGCGAGTTCCAAAGAAGTGGAAATATATACGAGATTATTCAAAATCTGATTTCATTTCGATTAACGAGGAATTATCACATTTCATTGATGACCACATGCCTAATCTTTCTGAACGAACCACTGACTATAATTGGCATTTGTTTAAATATAGATTGAAGTACCTGATTAATAAATTTGTGCCATTGCGTATTATTCTTCGCGGACATTGTTCGGTGTGGTTCAATACTTCTTTAACACGCCTTCTCAATAAAAAAATGCGCACGTTTCGCAAAGCTAAGCGATCGAACAACGCTGAGTTGAGGAATAAGTACCACCTCGCATTTTTAGCATTTAGAAATGCAGCAAGTAAAGCAAATAGTTTTTTTTTCAATAGAACTCTCCCATAATTACTTGTAGAAAATCCTAAAAAGTTTTGGAACACAATAGGCCGTTCTAAAGGCAGTACAATCTCATTAAACAATAATGATGGTGTCCCCGTTCCACTGTCTCAATGTTATTCCTTGTTAAACGAAACGTTCGCAGTGTCATTTTCCCAAGTGTCAGCTGTTTCCCAAGTGACATCTGCGTATTGTAGAACGGATTCCCCATCGATGGATCCTGTGCTTATAGAATATTTTGGTGTGTTGCACTTAATGAAAAACTTGAGATTGTCTTCGTCATGCGTACCGGACGATGTAAACACAAAATTTTTGAAGAACACTGCAATGAACACATCTATTCTATTAACAGAACTTTTTTCCTAGTCCATCGCTTCTGCCCAGTTACCTGGCGATTGGAAGGTGGGCAAGGTGGTACCGCTTTTCAAGTCTGGTAACGTCAATGCAGCATATTGGCACGTGGGTGACGGTGAACTGCCCGGCACGCAGGCATACAGAAAGGGACACTGCGTCGGCGGTAGACTTAAAGAGAGTTTAATGGGCGAACTTGTGCCCTAAATCAAGCGAACAAATCGGTGGCGGCGAAAGCAGCAAGCGCGCCTAGGGCGTTCGTTGGACTGAGCCAGCACACGCGGTGGTCCCGTATTTATACGTTTCGCGTGCATGATCGAAACGCGTCAAGCGACGCCGCTTGCGTTGCAGCGAAGTTCACGTCGCTACAAGCCGAAATAAACGCACGTGGCAATATAATTACAGACCTATATCATCAACTAGCATTCCATACAAACTATTAGAAGGTATTACTTACTCATGTTTAGTTAATTTCCTCGAGTTTAATGCATTCTTTACTACGAAACAGCATGGGTTTCGTAAATCATTTTCGTGTGAGACAACTAGTTTGCTTGACCAATGAACTTTTCGCTCCTCTTGACAATGGGTGTTCTGTTGACTGCATATTCGTGAATTTTCAGAAAGCGTAAAACTTTGTCTATCACCCTGTACGTACTTCGTTCAAAGTTAGGCAAATTAAACATTGATCCTAACATTCTTGCCTGGATTGAAAACTTTTTTTCTAATAGAACAGAATTTGTGACAGCTAACAATTTTGGTTCCTCTTCCTATCCAGTTACTTCCGGTGTGGTGCAGGGTTCTGTCCTCAGCGCACTTTTATTTTTAGTCTAAATTAACGACCGGGCTAATGTAGTTCAGGCATCCATCAGGCGATACGCGTAATTTATCCCTTAAAATCATCTGATGCTGGTCTTGCAGCACTTGAAAAAAAATTAAATTATGAGGTTTTACGTGCCAAAACCACTTTCTGATTATGAGGCACGCCGTAGTGGGGGAATCCTGAAATTTCGACCACCTGGGGTTCATTAACGTGCACCTAAATCTAAGTACATGGGCGTTTTCACATTTCGCCCCCATCGAAAGGCGGCCGCCATGGCCAGGATTCAATCCCGCGACCTCGTGCTCAGCAGCCCAACACCATAGCCACTGAGCAACCACGGCGGCTTTGCAGCACTTCAATCTCACCTCGACGCTATAACTTACTGGTGCAACGCATGGCAGATGCATTTGAACGTTAAAGAGTATAAAGTAAGGAGAATCTCCCGAAAAGCGTCTACTTGTAACCTTCCTCTTTATCACGTTGATGGTTTTGTACTAGACGAGATTACCCCGTATAAGTATTTAGGTGTTCACCTGACTAACCTTTTTTGGCAAATCCATGTTAACTACATCGTTGAGAATGCTAATCGCACGTGAGGTTTTTAGCACCGCAACTTTTCAAGGGCACCATCATCTCTTAAATTAACATTACACAAAACACTTGTAAGGTCTAAGCTCGAATATGCATGCGCTTTGTGGGATCCCAGTAAAGAATTTCTTAATAGTCAATTAGAATCAGTAGAAAACCGTAGTGCGCATTTGATTCTGTCAAATTATTCGCGCTTTTCAAGTGTATCGTCGATGAAACACATTTTGAAACTTCCTAACCTTTCTCTGCACAGAAAAGTGTTGTTTCGTTTATTCTTATTTCATTAGATTTTTTATAATACACATCTGAAAAAGGAACTTCTTAATGAGCAATCTTATTCGTCTTGTCGTACTAACCACCGTCAAAAAGTGTAATTCCCTTTTTGCCATACTAACATATTTTTCTATTCATTCTTGCCAAAGATAACGATGGAATGGAACCACCTGCCCGCCTCCGTCGTCGCCATTCCAGGGGTTTCGGCATTTAAATCCGCTGTCAACAATTATTATTGTATATAATAGCCGCCAACAATCACAACAATTATGTTTTTTTCTCCCACTCTCTTCTGTGACGCCTTCGGGCATTGAAGGTAATGAAATAAATAAATAAATAGCTTTCACTTGGGTGTCTCAAAGACAGCAAACGATGTTCTAGCCATTGCTTCGCGTGGATTTGCTGAACAGACGAGAGACCACTTTGTTAACAATTCGCATGCTGCAGCCGACACGCTTACCACAACTGTGCAGACACAATGAGACACAATGATCAGGCAGTGGCGCTTCAAGTGGAGCAAAAAGCAAAAATAACATATGCCAGAAAACCTAGCAAACGGTTAGTGGGGGAAGCTAAAATATGTGCAATGGATCGAAGTCATCAAATGTAGTAAAAAAAGCGTTGGATGCTTATGCTTAGAAGTCTGTGTAAATGCTTTAATCTTTAGGTATTGAGATACAAGGTTACGCTTCTTCACACTCAGAATACGTTTGTAGGATGAAAAAAAAAAAAAACGAGTGCTCAACGTCGACAGAGGTGAATGGAATTGTATTTCCGTATTGTGGACGCATTATGCGATTTCTGGGTGGCTGCCTGTATGAACCTTCGAATTGAAAAAGAAAAAGTCATTGGTTCTTGTTTAAGGTGGCGTGTTACGTTGCTTGGCCCGAAACATCGACGGTTTTTTTCAATTTTGCCATCTTTTGATAGAGCATGCCTGTATTTTCAAAAAAATACTGTCACGAAGATAACTAAGAGGGGCTTGCCGAAACAGAACAGCCTTCTTTAATGATGGTCGACACCCAACAAACCCGGCGCACAACTGCGGCCTTCGTCGTCTTCTCCTTGTCGATCGGAACTTGTAGTGGGCAGCTTTCTTCGCGTCAATATATATAACACTCGGTTGTATGCAACATATAACCTACTTACTTACGCTATTTTAGTTGTCGCGTCGACAGGAAATTACGAGTGCCTCGTGGTGGAGCCTCCATTTTGTACGAACCTTTCATCACAAGAAAAACAACCTATGTCTGACACAACTATTGTTTTGGTCTTTGTCTTGCAACTTTTTTCATGTTGTCAATTTTTACAATAATTATAGAGGTCTCTGTAGCTCTCGTGCGCTTCTCGTTTCTCTGTTGATGGTTGCACGCGTTCCTGGGAGATTACCTGACGTCCATCAAAGTCCCATTTCGTGTCTTTTTTTTTTAGTGTTGTTGACGAAGAGAATGCAAATGCTCGCATGAAAACGCAATATTTCTCGCAACAGCTACAATTATGTCTGACACAATTTGGTTCGCCACAACACAATTATGTCTTGGCTCAGAACACTCACAGCCTTGGCTCACCACTCAATTATGTCTGCAATAATTCAAGGGTGCTAAAGTACTTAGAAGTTACTCCTAGACATTTGCATGCTTCCACGCATGCGCTATCGATGGACTCGCGGTGAGTAAAGAAGTTACTTCAGACTAAAAGCACCAGCAAAAGAGCAAAGAAAGGACCACAAAAACACAGCTGAAAGCTACATTAACGTTGGCGACAAAAAATACTGTAATCCTTAGCTGTTTTGAGAATAACGAGCAATTTAACACAACTTCATTTGCATTGTCTTCTTCTCGAAGACTTTGTACATTTTACTAAAAATACCAGCTGGTTGTATGCAAAAGTCTGCGACGTCTAAGTTAGGGACACGTAAAAATGTGGAACTGCAGATTACCCGCACGCTACTCGTACTTTAATAAACAAGTAAAACGCATGTCTTGGGGGGTGCGTATCTACACAGTTTTAGTTCCAGTTGTGTAGTGTAGAATCGTAATTCCTTTTGCAAAATTTGAATCCTCTGCTACTTCACAGAAAGATAGATATGTTTTCACAGAAAGATGGACATGTGAAGGATCAAAAAGAAAAATTACAAAAAGTGAAATGTGTCTTTTGAATAATTCTTATTTCATAGATAGTCCAATTCAAAGTGATACGATATAAATAATATTAAAAAGCACAAACGTGCTCATGACTGTTCTGATTGCAACTCTTGCATAGCAGGTTTCAAGATTCCACCTGAGGCAGGCAGCACCTTTGCACAAACGTTTTCGGCAGTTGCTGCCACACATGTGCGATGCATTAAACTTGAGTTATTGTCCGGTAGCTATATCACTGCTCGCGAACTCTTCCTAAGAACTCTCTTTTATCGCTTTTTATGTACATTCCTGTGACTTTATTTTTTGCGAAGTGTTTCTTTTTTTATCGCTCCATGGAGAACAGGAGTATGCATCTCGTCACATGCACTTAATTAAAAGTATCAAGCTAGGCCGAAGTCGGAGGCACAGTTTATTGAATAGAGGCATTATATTGACCATATATTGAAAAATTTACCTGAGCGGTCATCGGCTGGTGCGTATGTGCAACAACGAAACAAGTGGAGGTGCCGAAAAAGTGTACCACGTAGCTAAAGTCGACAGTACTTCCTGCGTACTATGCGCGCTTAATTGTGTCCAACGTATGCGCAGTGCAGTTGAAGTCAGCAGTCTTTCCAAGTTACAATCAAAAGTACACATTTCTTAAGTGTGCAACTTTCTCTCTCAAATGCCCGCTTGCAGCGTCACATGAAGTTACGCGGCCACCGCCAATGAAATAGACTTTTGGTGATATTTTTCCCTGACAATGCTGGCCAGGGTCAAGCAAATGGTGAGAAGCGTTCACAGGCTCAACTAAGGTTGTCTATGTAAGCTCACATCTTCATCATCATCACCATTTATTAAACCCTTAAAGACACTTGTGGGTATCACGTAAGGGGGGGGGGGATACAACGTTCGAAAAGTGTTTGCATACATCAGTCATGTTTATTGTCACAGAAATCAAACAATAATGATAAAGCTCCCGTCATCATTTATTAAACCCCTAAAGGATTTTTTTTGATTTGGTACGTCACATTTGGTATGTTGCATTCGCTTATTTAGTAGGCCACATTGCCAGGTGTGTCGCCACTATCAGCAGCGTATGTTAGTGCTACTCCGTCTTGTGGAAAGAAGTAGGCGACTGTGCTTTCGAAGAAAAAAAAAAGGTGGCAGCGCATTCTCCTTCTTGCTGCCTCTCCAACGCGCACAATGCACGCGAGAACAGAGCGTAGACGAAGCCACCAGCCATCTCAGCTCGCCTATTATTACCACCCACCGCAAATTGCCTCCGACATGGCGCGCGCGCGACCGCGCTCATCCATGTCATCCACAGCAGCGGCCGCGCTAGAAGAGAAGGCGCTGCGTCACCTGCCCCCCTCCCCCATTTTCCATTGCGTGCATAAAAAAAAAGGCGTGCATTAAACCATGCACCATCCTTCTCGGTTCACGCTCGCACGCGTTACCTCGCACCTAGGGGCAACCACTGCTGAAACGTCGCGTGCCAACAGCAGGGCCTTAACACAGAGCCTAGCGAGTGGTGGAAACAGTTCTCAGTAGCACGTGCTGCGATTTCGCGTCACCGATCTCACCGCTTATCTTGAGGTGCATGAGTCCTTACTCTGTCCTGAGGAGGAACCGGGGTGCTAAGAAGTATCGGCGCATGCCCTTGGTGAACGCACGTGGGTATGGCCGGTGCTTGGCTGGATGCACATAGCTAAAGCTAAAGCGAACGTTGACAGAGGTGTGCCTATGAATAATATCCAAAATGCCGTGCCATTCTCGTGTCCTCCCTACCCGATGGTGTCAGCATATTCTGGCTGCACTTAAACTGTCATAGCGCCTCCTGGTTAGCGCTGATTCCTCATAGCATACGGCGCCTGGCCGCGATCTCGTCGCACCTGGATTTTATGCAGAACCTTATGGTGACGATAACGGCAATGTTTCACATGGAGTCTCCGCATAATTGCAGTCGCTAAAGAAAGGCGTCACCGAAAAAGCATTTCACGTGATAAAAGCAAAAACAGTCTAGAGGCGCAAACGATGGAAAGAGCCCTTTATAGGCACTATAATACCAGTGCTGAGCCACTTCTTAATCCATAATTCATGCTCGTACACCGAAAGGATGGGGAGCCTGGCGTGCGGAAGAAAATGTGTATTTGTCTATAACCTGGTGTCTAGTTATAAAATGGGAGGAGGAAAGCAAGGGAGAAGGCAGGGATGTTGACCAGAAATGGGTCTGGTTGAGCACCCTACTCTGGGAAACGGGAAAGATGGAATAGAAAGCTGTGTTAGAGAGAGGGAGGGGGAGGAAAGACGCGGTGAGCTCGCGCATGTACGCGGACGGCCTGAGCAAGTCAAAGGCGCTCACATAAGCCAGTCGCCCTCAAGAAAGACTAAAGTGCCTTCACAGCTTTGTGCGCAGACAAGTGATGGGCACGGTCTTCGAGGAGCACCTGCACAGACAGAGTTGTGTGGTGCATACACAGAATACAACGAAGCAGGCCATGAGCGTATGCGTACATTACATTATATCAATAAACAGCGCTGATACGTAACTTGGTGGTCATTACATGAGGTCTAACCACACAGATAATACAGAGCACTTGGACAGGTGTGTGATCTATCCTCCTTTATATCGGCGGAAAAACTATAGATATATTTAGGCATCTGATGAAATTATATGTATTGTTCATGTCGTAAAACTCGCAATGACTTTTTATCATGTACGCATTTGCTTTTAATAAAGCAGTAATTTTATTGTTTCACCATCGGTATGGGTCATCTCTTTCCAGTACGGGCTTCCATTCCAAAGTTTAGCTACTAGTCATGAGACACACCATGCTGCAGTTAATTGGTGCATTGCTAAATTATGTCGGGTGCTCTTGTACGGCTTGTCTTGACTCTGCTCAGAGCCAAAGTGAAGACCAAACACCCCCAAAAAATTTGGGCGTCATATCTGCCGGCTAGAAGCTGCGTTTTTTCCTGATTGCTGCATCATGCCGCATTTGATGCGTAGTTCGTGAGCGTGAATATAAAAGGAAACGTCACACGCGCGAATTTCCTAGTGGTTTTCTGGGAGCGCTACTTTGACACGCTTTCGGGAATCCATTATATCTAAGCTATGCTGCGCTTTTTAAAAAAGGGCGATATTGGCGCACTTGCGGAAGCCCTATTTCATCCAGCCCCCTCAGGCAGAATTAGGAGCACCGGACAGAAAACACAATATTCCAGTGAGAACACCCGAAGTTAGGCAAGAGTACTGTTTTCAATGGCGTGTTGTTGGATCAAGGCCATAACAGTACAATAATAACAGTTGATGGGCGCTGTCAACGCAATGATAACAACAAGACAAAAAAGATATCCCTTTCCAGTGTAGCGTAACTGAACTTATATGTCTAGTCTGGTGACCCTCCCTAGCAGGGGGAGGAAGAAGAAGTGCCGAAGCGAGCGGACGCACGTCGCATGGGCTCAGCAAATTTACGAAGTTTTCGGCAGGACAATTTCATTGGGCCACCAAATTTTTTGGCAACATCAACGCAGCTGATCGTCAGGACCACGAGGATACCACCTTCGAGCTGGTAGGCCCATTTTTGGACTTTTTATCGGACTTCGAAGATCTCCGACGTGGCCGGGGAGCAAAGTCTCGCGCTAGGCTTAGCCACACCCGACACCCGGGCGGGCACCGAGTAGGTCGGAACGGCAAGGAATCGACCGAAATGGATCCCCGGGGCGCTACCAACCCTGCGACAAGCACTTTTATGGCCGGGCCAGCCCAAAACCCGGCAGAATTCCAAGATATGGAGGAGGCGCCCGCCACCACGCACTCGAGCATGGAGGAAGCAGGCACCGGAGCCGCAGAAGAGCACCTCATGCAGCAGGACGCCACGGGCGAGGCGAGCCGGCAGCAAGACGAGGAAAAAAACTGGCAAATCTACCATTCCAGGCGCCAGAAAAAGAATCTCAAGCGCGCTACACGGAGCGACGTCATTTTGAAGTCTAGAGGACCCCAAGCCACGGAGAATAGCAAGATGACGCCGGCAGCCACAGCTGGCAGCGGCATCACGCAAGACGGCGCGACGGGAGCGCCGCCGCAACAACAACAACAAAAGGTGGGAGCGCCGCGGCAGCCGAGGCAGAGGCTGCCACCGCTACCGACGGACGACGCGAAGATCATCATCCGGCCCAGGGGGGGGGGGGGGGGCTGAAAATCAAGGACATGAAACCATACCAAGCAACGCAAGCCATCATAGAGGCCTGCGGAATGAAATTCAAGGAAGAAGACTTTCTGGTCAGGCTCCGACCAGGGTCCAACATCGTCATCGCAAGCGCTTCGAAGGAAGAAGTTGCGGACGTCATCAGGAAGATCAAGTACCTCCCATACAGCGGCATCAATTACGAAGTAAACGCTTACGTGGCCATGCCTGGGGACGTAAAGCGGGCGGTAATCCACGGGCTACCGATAGGACTGCCATCTGAAATACTGGAATCCAAGCTGCGACTACGCACTCAAGGGGTGGAGATCCTAGCGGCAAGGATGCTGGGCAAGTCAGAGACGGCGCTAATCACCTTCGACGGCCCCATCATTCCCAAGTGGGTCATCTTCAGCGCAATAGAATACAAGACATACCCCTATAGACCAACCAGACAGTTTTGCTACGTATGCGGCACGCAAGGACACCGCTCGGACGTCTGCCCAACGCCGGGAGCGAGAACCTGCAGGCAGTGCGGAGCAAACAACCCAATTGAAGGACACCAGTGCCAACCAAAGTGCCTGGTATGTGGAGGCGAACACGCCGCCGGTACCAGGGACTGTCGGATGCGCCTCAAGAACATGGACGAGCTGCGAGGACGAGCCCCGCAGAAAAGCCGAGGGCGGAGCCGGAGCCGTAGGCGCCGTCCCAGGTGGCTGAGCTCGGAAGGAGAGCAGAGCCGCTCGCGGAGCCGGGGCCGCAGCCAAACGCGGAGCCGGGACCGGAGCCAGTCCAGGGACAGCTCCTTCCCACCGCTGAGGCCACCACCTGCAGCCCAAGGGCAGTGGAAACAGCAGCCAAAACCACCACAAGAACAACAACAACAAAAGAAGGGCGGAGTTAAGGTAAGCTGGGGGGCAGGCCCTCCCAAATCACTGTTTCCGCACTCGGATAATAACAATAACGACAACGAACTTAAACAACTAAGGGAAGAAAATAAGGCTCTAAGGCGAGAACTAGAGCAGAGTACGAAGAAAACAGAACAACTAGAGGAGAGAATCAAAGAACTAATCAGGGAACTGCGAGAGCAAAGGGTGGGTAGCCTGCCGCGACAGCAGACTCCACCTTTAGCTATGGAGCAACAGCCACAGCAGCCGGAAAAGGGAACCGTAGAAATGCAAATGCAATCCTTTATGCAAAAAATGCAGGAGCAAATGAATTTGATACAACAAAAAATCGCAATGCAAGATCAAAGTTTTCGCAACTACATAAAAAATCAAAATACGCAAAAGATAACAAATGAAGCTAGAGATAGACTCTATCACGAAAAAAGATTCGGCACCGAAAACCAAAGTATAACAACAACCAACGATAAACCAACATGGCTAGACACAACACATTAGATATATAGCAGTGGAACTGCAGAGGCTACCGCAAAAAGCAAGGCCCGCTGCAGCAATTCATAAATTCACAGTTAAATCCTCCTGACATAATCGCGCTGCAGGAGACAAACACCGTGCCGACACTCAAGGGATACACGTGCCAAGAAAAAGATCGCACAGCCACCTTAATTAGTAAAAATCTAGTCGCCATAGCACACGATGAAATTCCGGACACGCGGATAGAACACATCGTGACAGAGATAATTCCAAAGAAAAAGAGAAAACAAAAAAGCACTTTTATCATAAACTTATACAGTCCACCACGACAAAATGATGGGGATTTTCAGAAACTTTTCATAGGAGCCAGCAAGCTAGCAAAATCCAACACTCTGCTTATAATGGGCGACTTTAATGCCAGGGGACAGAGCTGGGGATATAAAAAAGACACTAAGAAGGGTACGCAAGTTAGCGACGCAGCAGAAATCACAACCTGCACCCTCTTAACGGACGCAAACCAACCAACGCGTCTAGGCAACAGCGTTAGTCCCGACACATGCCCAGACCTGACATACGTCAGGGGAGCTAGGCAAGCCACGTGGGAGAACCTGCTGGAGAACCTGGGTAGCGACCATTTCATTATAAGAACGCAAGTGTCAGCAGAGAACGTCAAGCGCAAGATAGGAACAGCCAAAATAACGGACTGGAACGCTTTTCGCAAAGAATGCAAGCACATGAAGGGTGGGATAACTTCCATAGAGGAATGGTGCAAACAACTTAAGGAAATACAACAACATTACACCCAGGAGGTCGAAAGGTCAGAGCAAACACCGGAGGTGGACTCGCGACTCCTCAGGTTATGGGAGGCAAGGCGTGGACTAACCAAACGGTGGAAAAAACAACGGCTAAATAAGAAGCTAAAGAAGAAGATAGCAGAGGTTACCAAGGAGGCAGAGGAATACGCAGCCGAACTCACACGACAAAGTTGGCAAAAGTTTAGCGACTCGCTGAATAGAACCCTCAGCACCGCAAAGACCTGGCGTATCCTCAAGGCTCTAATGGACCCAACCAAGACCAAGTCAGAAAGTAACAAGGCCATCCAAAGACTAGTACACCAATTTGAAGGGACAGAAGAAGAGCTACTAGAAAAAGTCCGTGTAAAGTGCTACGGACAAGATAAACCCGAAGCGTACACGGAGAGATACCGAGGCGAAGAAAACCCCGACCTAGACAGACCCATCACCAAGGAGGAAGTTTTCGCAGCAGTTAAGGCATCGACCCGGAACACAGCAGCAGGCGCGGACAAGATTAGAAATGCCCTAATCCGAAACCTAAGTGATGAGGCGGTCACACAGCTGACGAACTTCCTCAATACACATTGGGAAGCGGGGACACTGCCAGAGGAATGGAAACATGCAGAAGTAGTTATGATCCCCAAGCCAGGGAAAAAGCTACTAGTAGAAAACCTACGGCCGATATCACTCACTTCGTGCCTTGGCAAGTTGTTCGAGCGAATCGTGACAAGGAGGCTACAACAATACATGGAAGATGAAGATCTGTATCCCCACAGTATGTTCGGCTTTCGCACCAAATTATCAACCCAAGACGTCCTACTACAAATTAAAGAGGGGGTTCTAAGCAACATCCCCTACAACGGAGAAAACATAATAATGGCACTCGATGTCAAAGGGGCGTTCGACAACGTCAGCCACGCGTCCATCCTCAAGGGACTGGATGATCTCAACAGTGGAAGAAGAATCCACGGCTACGTGACAGCGTTCCTATCAAACAGAACAGCCACGGTGGGGTTAGGAGACCTGCGGACAGACAAGTTCCACACGCCTAACAAAGGAACCCCGCAGGGATCCGTGATCTCACCGATCCTTTTCAACATTGCCATGATAGGGATAGCCCGGAAGCTGGAAGAAATCGACGGCATACATCACGCCATTTATGCCGACGATATCACCGTCTGGACTAACCAAGGCTCGCTCAGCCAAAAAGAAGAACGACTACAAGCCGCAGCAACATGCGTGGAAGAATGTGTTAGGGAAAGAGGCCTCGCCTGCTCCACGGAGAAATCAGAGCTCCTGAGAGTCAGAAGAGGAAAACGCTCGGAAGAACAAATCAGCGTCACCCTACAAGGACAAAAGATACCAGAAAAAGAAGCCGTCAGGATTCTGGGAATGTGGGTGCAGAGCAATCAACGCTGCACACACGCCATAAACCTACTCAAGCAAGCGACGGCACAGGTGGCACGTATGATCACCCGCGTCTCGCAAAAAAGAAGCGGCATGAAGGAGGAAGATACAGTCAAGCTGGTTAAGAGCCTCATAATCAGCCGGATTACGTACGCCCTCCCATATTACAACACAAACAAAGGCGAACGGGATCAGGCCGACGCCATCATAAGAAAAGCATTCAAAACAGCGCTTCACCTGCCGGCCAACACCTCGACAGAGAAGCTCCTGGCCCTCGGACTCCACAACACGTTCGAGGAGCTCAGAGAAGCACAATTAGGGTCGCAGCTACTCAGACTCCAGCAGACTACCACGGGCAGAAAGCTCCTAAAAAAACTGGGGCACAAAGAAATTGAAAGGCAAGAACAAAGAACGGCAAACCTACCCGATGTGTATCGCAGCACCATCAAGGTAGGGTCCCTACCAAGAAACATGGACCCAAATTTACACACATCCAGGCGGAACGCTAGGGCAGAATATGTGGAAAAATACCTAGCAACAAAGGCGAACACTGTATACACGGACGCCGCGGTGTATCCTCGAGAACGACGGGAAACACAACAAAGAGTTGTCGCGGCAGTAATAGACTCGGACTATAGGGAAATCGCTTGCGCGTCGGCACGGGATTGTACGGTAACCGAGGGAGAGGAAATGGCTGTTGCTCTAGCAGCTGTGGAGGGCTACCGCACAAATAGATCCCTTATAATACTAACCGACTCCAAGGAAGCATGCCGAAACTACATTAATGGCAGAATCGGTCAAAAAGCGCTCCAAATCTTCCTCCGCGCTGGCCAACAGAATAAACGCATCAGACACACCATCTTTTGGGTACCTGG
The DNA here is from genome assembly GCF_038994185.2 of Dermacentor albipictus. Taxonomy (NCBI): domain Eukaryota; kingdom Metazoa; phylum Arthropoda; class Arachnida; order Ixodida; family Ixodidae; genus Dermacentor; species Dermacentor albipictus. The sequence continues at coordinate 377,416,061 of NC_091821.1, forward strand.
GCACACTGAGATTGAGGGCAACCAAAGGGTTGATAGGATCGCTCGCGAGCATGCAAACCGAGCGGACCTAAATAGAGATCCTGAGGATTTCATGACAGTGATCCCAACGTACTCTGACATACTAAATTACCATAGAGGGACGAGAATCAGATATCCCCCGCCCCACAATACACTCACTCAACAACAGGCAGTTTACTGGCGACAGCTGCAGACAGAAACTTTCCCAAATTTACATATACTATGCAAAATGTTCCCAAGTCAATACAGGGACACATGCCCGTGGTGTGGTGCAATACCCACACTTTATCACATCACATGGGAGTGCAATACAAATAAGGAATTCCACAAAATAGAAAATCCGAGTGCGGAGCAGTGGGAGAGCGTGCTCTCCAGCGGCGACCCTAGCCTCCAACGGAAGCTGGTGGATCACGCCCGACGAGCAGCCACGCTCAGTGGTGCCCTGGAATAGGGGCGCCAACCATGCAGGCCGGAGATCTTCATCAACCAAGAAGATCAAGACATCCGGCACGACCGCTGAATTACTCTTTCTAGAGTAATAAAGTTTACTTCCTCCTCCTCCTCCCTAGCAATGATAACAACAAGACAAAAATATATCCCCTTCCTGTGTAGCGTGACTAAACATATATGTCTAGTCTGGTGACCCTCCCTACCTTTCTCGTCTCCTTTATTTCTCTCTCTCTCTCTCGCTGTACCAGCTGTTACTCTGCATTGCCATCAAACGTAACACGTAATAAAGGGGAAAATGTGGAAAAATAAAGACAACACATCATCCCATGCTCTAATATGCCACTAGAGTGCACACATTCCGAGCGAACATAGGGCTGCTGAAGCAAGTGAAACTGTTTCGTGTTAGAACTTCTGGTCACGTTGAATGAGGGCTCAAGCACGTAGCAGAGCCAACGCGCGAGCCGAAAACAAGCGATGGCTGTCTTAAAGAGAGATGAAAACGTAGAGAGAGAGAGAGAGAGAGAGAGAGAGAGAAAGAGCAAAGGACCAAAAAACGGGACAGCAACAAAGTGAAAATTGTAGCCTGAGAGTGATACATCAGACCATTATGCACCTTGATTTATGCCTCGGCGTTTTCCTCGCATTACCGGAGAAAGAGACTCGCTAGTGGCATGAAATATTCACTCTCCTCGAGGTCATTCATGCTTTGTTTTGTATACTTCCCACAGAGGTGAAGCACTTATTTTTTTTTTCAGTGCCACCTTAGTTTCTTGTACTTATGCTGGCCATATGCAGCGGTCGTCTTTATAAGCGCTGGTTTAGCGGAAAGAGTATGGTTCTAAGACACCAGAGAAAATATTTTACACCTCTAACGTTTAGTAATAAATTTGCTTCAATATAGCGTCTAAATTACGAGTGCGACCTATTTTTCGCGAAATAACTAGTAAGAAGTGCCCATAGCAGTGTTATGTAAGCTGTTGCAGCCCAGCCATATGTCATTGCATAAGATTTCGATTTTGTATGCGCTTACCTTCGCAAGGTTCAAATAGTTTTCTTTGGCTCACTTGTTTGATGCTTTCTCCAATGAATATTCCTTTCTCGCTCGCTCTCTCGCTCCCTCACTCGATCGATCGGTCATAATTGATTGAGTATTACTTGCCAGAACAGTTGAATGGACTATGAGGGGAACGAAAGGGGGGTATCCAAATCAGTAGTTTTCGAATTCCATCCTCATAAGAAATTGCCGCATATACAGGACTTTTATACTCAACTTCAAGCTCATCCCTGCGACCACCTTTGATTAGGCGGTAAATGCTGTTGTATGTGCGCGCGCATCACTTGTTCTTTAATTCCTTCTCCCTTTCTCATTTCTTTTCTGCCAGCTTCACCTGCCCCAGTGTAGGGTAGGAAACAGGATGCAACCTGATTAACCTCCCTCTTTTTTTTCTCTTTCTCTGTATCTCTCTTTCTCGAGCTTATCAGGAGAACGCAGTCACTACAGAGGACGCGAGGTGTGTTCGTTCGCTTAGTCAATCTCCTGATGCACCTATAAATGAGAAACCTAGGCGCGCAACCAATGAGCCGCCTACTTCTACTTGCTTAGTTGTTACTTGGGAGAAAGCCACACACACACATTTCTAAAGGGCGGCCAAGAAATGCCCGATTAGACACTGGTGTTAGAGAGCACCACCGAGATCAGTTTCATACGAACCAGGTGGACGTGCGTATCTCCCTGGCTTATCGCCTCGCTTCGGCTGGCACCTATAACGGATGGTAATAACTGAGTCTTAACGTGGGTAGCGATCTTCTGCACTTTGCGCAACGTTATGTAATGCCCCGGGCCAATTATTGCGTGCAAGATTAACGCGCTGGCCAAGGCGATTAACCGCAGTATGCTTGCGCTAAGGTCAAACGAAACGTGGCCGGGAAGCACTTGGGCTGATTAGGCCCAACAGTGCGGGACAGTAGCCCACCCACACGCTTAACTTATGGCGAAGCTCGAGGTCACAATTTTCGGGGTCAAGCGCGGGGGCGCAATTTTCGTAAGCTCGCTGTAATTTCTGAGCTGGTTTAGCGAATTCAGACCCTAGGTTTTTTTTTTTTTTTCTGCCACAACCTTCTGCAGCGTTGTGCAGCAGAATAATAATGCGCCATTGTAGGTAGTAGATTCGTCTATTGGCTGAATATAAAAAATAAAGGTGGCACATACTTAACTTTTTTTCGTAATAGTATTATGAGGACACAGCTGTAAGCCGCGTTGCAAGTGGCATGTTCGAAACAAGTGCAAGTTGGCGAATCTACTACAGCCCCTACAAACGAGCAGCGTGAATCTTCAGTCCTGCAGCAAGCGACGCAGCTGCATGGCACATGAAACAAGTCATAGTCATTGAGCAAAACGTGAACAAGGTGAAAGCAGGAGCCAAAGTTTCGACAAGAGGACTTGTCTTCTTCAAGGCGACGTATGCTTTCCTCGCCACAGTATATATAGGTGGGGTTGTTCTAAAGGGGAGAGGGTGCAAGGCGGGAGGGTGCGGCGTCGAGGGATGGTGTGTTAGCGTGTCGAATTAAGAGTAAAGGTACGCTGTGCACAAGGCCAAGGCCAGCCCCCCCCCCCCCCCCTGCCCCCTTTCTGTCAACGTACGATTGTTAGTCGGCGTGTAAAGGGCGCCTGACGCGCCGGCTGAAAACAAAAGTAGAGGAAAGGAAAGGGGAAAGAAAAAGGGGGATACTCCCAGAAATCAAACTAAGTGTTGTTGCCTATAGCTTGAAATTTAGCATAGCGAATAGATTCTAAAACTCCCTTTGAAACGTTTATGCCTATTGGTTGCAATGTCTTGAACTTATGGATAAGGCATGATTCTCTGTATTTTTTTTCTCGTTCAGAACGGAAATTTGACTGTAAGATGTAGAGTTTAAGTTCATCAAAGTTATGACCTGGTTGGTTGAAATGCTCGGCGACGGCTTTGGGAAGCTGTTTAGCTGTGTCCGCGCGACCACAGCTAAACAAGCATTGCGCGGACTAAACTAAACATCGCGTTTGTTTTGTGCACAGGGTTAAAGCAGGCAGAGGTCGACACTAATGATGATGTTTTGTCAGCACGAAAGTGGGATGGGACACAGAAAGAGGCAAGTGCTTACAATATTGTTCGCATGCGGATGACATTGAAGCACTTGCATGCACTGTAATATAACTACAGGTAGACATATATTCTGGAGCCCATGGTTCACAAGCACATAATATAATTTTTAGGGTATAAATATTCATGCAGGTCCCGCGTACTTTGGGGATCGGTGTGAGCGAAGCTTAGGTGAGCCGGTAAGACGAAAAAGGCGCATCACGCTAAGAGATGCCGAGCGAATACCGGCAACGAACGCGTCCCACACCCGTCCTCAGACACGACGGTGAACTTTTCAGAAGTACAACACAGCGCCATCACCAACCAAAGCATCCAACTTTCAGAACCCATGAAGAGAGTTTCGCGAAACCCACGTTTTAATCCTGCCGCCGGACGCGCTTTTTCTTTTTTTTAATATTGACGAGCGTCAACTGGGCGAGAAAATAAAAACGACGGGCGAAACCAGGCAATGCTAGGGAAAACAACTGGGTGGTTGGCACAGACAGAAAGCGTCGCTTTAACAAAATCGAGGCAGATGCCGAAAGGGTCTGTTACCTCGTGCAGCTTACTCATGACTCGACAAATTCCGCGTGCCCCGCTTTTCCCGTGAGCGGAGAACGTGGCGGCAACGCCGCTTGTGAACTACACTTATCCCATTTTCCACTCCGGACCTCTCTCTAACTGGCGTCTCGTTGTGCCCGTGCGTCTGGCCTTCGGGCCTCCGAGTGTGACCGAAAGTGGCACCCTGCAGGCTGCAAATCGGAGGAGCCGGCGCCGAGCCCCTTCGTCACAAAATTAAGTTCGCGCCGCGGCCGTGGTGCTCGCTTGTCGCGCGTACACGCTGCATCGGCAACGCGGGAGCGAACGCTAGCGCCAGCGAGATCGTAGCAGGCCGGGTAAGTAATTTGGTCATAATTAGGGGAGATTACTGTGCATTCAGAGCTCGCAAGTGTCGGGAGAGCCAGTGACTGCATTTGGTCGCTGGCGTCGCGCGTCAAGTGCGCACACTTGTACGGTCGCTTCGCTTGGCTCGACTGTTCGCGTAAGCGTGGAAGTGAATCGTGAAAAAAGGCGTGTACGAGCCTACACAATTCTGCAAGTGCGTTTTATTCTGCAGTGAACGACGGACAATCCTTTTGCGACGACAGCGTAGCGTGGCTGTTCGTCTCATAACTGTTTAGTAGAACTGGAATGTGTGCACGCTGTTTTCGTGCGCACACTTCGCTTTATCTGTTTCTCTGGCAGGGGGTCAGAAATCACAGGGTCGAAAACGAGCGGCCACGTATTGCTTCTTGAGAAGCTTAAAGTTTGACGAGGGAAAGAGTCTGATCTCTCCGCAGCTTTGCGTTACGTCTACTACGCAGAAAGCAAGCACAGCTATACTTCATATACGCAGTCTTGCATTCCTCTCTGAACGGGTGCGTACAGAAAAGGCAAGGAAAAAGGCACTACATTTCATTGTTTTCGACACAAACGAATTCATGCATATATAGCTGCTGAAGTTGCTGACTGGATAACTAAAGTGTTATCTCTTGTCTTTTCTTACATAATCTATTCCGTGTGGAATAGGGATTAACTGCGCAAACGTTTGCAAACGCTGATCCTTGGGAAGGCACCTGCATGCAAATAATATGGTGCCGATCTAATCTGACAGGTACGTTAAATTGCGTTACGTAGAGACAGGCGTAATTGATTACACATTTGAAGGAACGTTATGCTTTGCTTGACAACTACTGGCAATCACTATTCAAGCACGAAATAATGACATGTCATCGAGGCTATCATTGGAACATTGGAATCGCTGCACATAACTTAGCCATTTGTTCGAGCGAACGAAGTGTGGGAAGGAACTGTTCAAAGGACGACCGGTGGTGCACTGAGTAAAGGACGTACCGACCACGATGAAGCGGACGGTGGAATTGCGCTCGCCGCCGTCCGGGAACAACGCCGAGCAGACGTACAGTCCGGCGTCGGCGGCAGCCACGTCTCCGATCATGAGCAGCGCCGGCTCGTCGGCCGAAGAGAAGTAGGCGCGTCCGGACCACAGGTGCGCTGGCCGGTGCCGGGCCTGCAGGAAGTTTCCCGAACCCATGTCGACCGTGTAGACGGGTCCCGAGAGGCCCCGCTTGAACCACGACACGGACACGGCCCACGAGTCTTGCGTGACGTGTCGGAGGTGGCACGGCAGCGCAGCGTCGCCACCCACGCGGCTCGTCACCGCTGAGGGGCCAACGATGTCGTCTGCGAAGTGGCAGATTAGGCAGATTAGGCAGCCATTTCCTTTTACTTATATAGGCTTATTTCAAATGATGCAAAGACAACAAGAATGAGCATTGAAAAAATTGAGTGCTATGGGGCACAAGATTTAGTGCATGCGACCTCACGTAGATAAACACAATGTCGACGACATAATACTAATAAGCGCATTATTAATACTAATAATAATCGGCATCACCATCATCATTGTCGTCATAATCATCATCACCATAGTCATCACGAGAGCGGCTCTCAGAATAAAGTATATGGTTTATCATCACCAGTCATCATCATCGCTTTGTTACATTTCTAGACGGCATTACATTCGGGATCATCCCACGAAAGCGGCTAGAAACAGACGTTTGACACAAACATAACGAACACGAAAAGTGGCGGTAACTGGCCAATAAAGACATTGTCTTCAGTAGTTTGGAGAATAAGAGTGTCCTGAGGTGTTCCGCGTAAGCGCGGAGTGCGTTGTGCTATTAGCCACTGTTCTGATTCCACTCTGGGGCTCGTGGTTCGGACTCAGGCGTCACTTGTAGGCTCGCTTGCTTACGCCGTCGGGGCGCCTGGAACATGGTAGCTGGCCTGCGCTACACTGTGGCGTCGCACTTAGTTGACTAAGCGGACCCACGACGGCCTTGTATCTATCGCCAAGAGTTGCTTGTTGATGAGGAGATGAAGTTGGGAAGTAGAAAGAAACGAGAAACAGGTTTAATTTACATATTAACACAAATTACTCCAGATATAGGAGCACACTTCATGTCGGCGCACGTGTCTGAGAACACATGTCAGTACACACACTGCAGCTAAAATGTCCGCTTTTAAAACACTCGTTTTCCCTAGGTAACTGTACGAGGGAATCTGACGACTGCCTCTCGGCCAATTATAACGGTCGAATGTTTCGCGAAATCCCACCCATTGTCACACCACCTTGCTGGATTCTGATGTCCAACCTTCGAAGCAAGGACAATGTAATCTGGAAACGCGGGTTCACGCTTTTTCCAAGATAGTTGTCGACACTGCTTTCTTGCTCTCCGTGACGGTCAACTTGTCAGGATCATCAGACTGGCCTTCGCGGTCCTTACTGCTTCCACGTAGGGCACTGGTTGTTGTGGCTTAGAAGTGAGCTTCTTTGCTTGCGTGTCATAGTCCCTGTCGGGCCCTGTCGGCGTCTATGTGGGCGCTGACGAAGGGGCTGCCTCATGGGGAACCCCAAGGAATGCGCATGGCCGTTTTGGAACGCAAACCACGTACCTGAACACGCAGGTTTGCGAGGTCTGTTTTCAATGCGTTGTTGGATAGCGTGGTGAGGCGGTGCAAGCGTTTGTGCCTAGCGGATTAGTGCATCATTCTCTCTACCATGTGTTTCTGGCACTGCTTTCATATCTCGAGTGGTGGACACTTATCGTGTCCAACACAGCTGCCTGTCAACGGAATCTTCGGCTGGAGCTGCCTGCGACATACAGTTGACATGCTCTAAACAAAAAAGGTTTCAAGCTCTTTCTGAGAGCACAGAATATAGGGAAAAAAGGAGATTTATAATATTCCCGCTTCCAACTTCCCGTTTTGCCATTTTGTAATTCTAAGAAATTCGCTCAGTGATTCTGCCTGCAACTTAGGCATTTCAGAAGCGAGCAACACTGGGGCAATTTTTCTTTCGTTTCTTTTTTAATATAAACTGATTCAATTTTAGGATCGTATGTTCCAATGTGAATTCAAAAAAACAAAACAATTCTGCGCTTTCTATAGCCAAAAGCAAGGGCACCTGCAGAGATTTTTTTTGTTACCATGTGCAAAAATACCGCCATTACGCTCTTGTCACATAAAACAAAGAAACAGTGCTCGATAAGAAGGCGTTTTCTTATGAAAGATTGCAAGCTTAGCCTTTTTAGTTTGAATGGCAAACGATGCAGGATGTACATAGGTAAGAGCGTGGCGCATATAAGCGTACAAAAATGTCTCAATCCACGCAAGTGTAAGCATCGACAAGAAGTCAAAGTCCCATTAGCAAACTAGGTGGATACAGGAGCTGCTGCGGGGTCCCGTGAGTGGTCACGTGAGTCACGTGAGTAGTCGTATCCACCAGTGAGTGGTCGTTTTTCCTACTAAATTGCGATCCATTTCTTATTTAGGAAGATAGATTCAGAACACGCACACACTAGAAAAGATACTATTATGAATGTGGTAAGTACTGAAAAACTACGTCTAAACGTAAGTCGTAATTTTATTTCTCTTTGGATCGTGACTATTGTAGTCCTCCTATGCCGAATCCCAGTAGCAGGAATGAGTGCATTTTCGTTTAAAGCATTCTCTTGCTTATTTGGCTACCCTCCGCGGGTTTTGCCGCCCTACGTACATAACACTTGTACACGTATTTACAAAAAAAAGAAAATAACTCTTACACTAGAATTGTTCGTATTGGTGTACCTGACCTAGATATACCGATGGATCAATTGTATATATGCGTACAAGTATTATGTCGCGATTTTTTGCTTGCTTACTCAGCAAAAAGACGCGTTTACTGGCACTTGTTTGTGGCTCGAAATTCCGTGCTCTATAATCCGCTTTGCTCAGGCTCGGATTGTCCGCTGCGTGAGTAATGCAGTGGCGGTGGTAGGCAACGTTTTATTTCCCCTTAGCCCTGTAGCGGCATGAATCCTAGGATGAGAAAGTGGCCTGACGATGACTTGACAATGACGACTACGTGAACCGTCGTCGATGGGCTAACGAAAAGTTTGCACCGCCATTCGGAGAAAACCCCGTTTCGGACTTCTCGCTGCTTTTGCAGTTAGGACACGTGTCAAAAAAATAGTGCTGTTTGAAAAAAAAAAACACGAAAGGTTTTTCAAAGAAAAGAAATTACGTGGTTGTGAGAGAGTGATAGACAAAGTACTTCATGGAAGAAATGGTACTAGCGTTTTCCTAAGCTTTTGCTGACAAATTATTGTTTTCTCGCGCACAATAGTGAAGGAAACTTGATTTAAAGTTGATTGCAGTTTGGGAAGTGTCAGCGTAAGGCTGCATAATTTACCCAAAATTTGCGACGAAGGAAAACCAGCATAAAGAGGAAAGTATATCGGTATAATATGCGATTACCAAGACGGACAAGATCATGTGACGGCTTATGCTTCTCACGGGTCATGCGCTGACTCTACATTACCATAATGTGTATGTATTTGTAACATTATATGCCAAGTTTTTAACCCGTAGTGTGAGTTTGCTTTACGCTAAGCAATTGTAAAGGCTTTGATTTGTTCGTTTTTCTTCACGCTATATTGGTCGGTCATTTATTGTTTTTTTTCGCTACAGTTTTGGTATAGTGTTCCTTTCAGTAGTGAAGCTTTCCATACTTTCGTCAGTGATTGAAATAAAAAAAGATGCAGTGTCAGCAGAAAAAAAACGGGCACATACCCTAGGGGCTTTATTTTGCGATATTCAATTCATACCAGTATTGTGCCGATAGGGGAAGTAATGGTCCCGTCGCTAGTAATTACATTTAAAGAAAGGAAAAGTGCATCATGATATGTTTGTCAGTTTACTAAAGATCCAGATACGCTACAAAGACAGAACGCGAAGCCCCGTCATGGTTGTTACATGGGGTTCGAAAGGTGGTGGGAGCTGGAACCAATGACAACTGCTTTCCAAAAGATAGCCGACCAGAACCTACGTTACCGCTTATCCAATTTCCTGAGCTTCACCGACTTCATTCAAGGCTGCTCGAAACGCGCCGTTAAAGCGTGCTTCTTTGCGCGCACACCAGTTACCAGGAGAAGCGACAGTCATAGGAGGCGAGATTGGTTGCAGGTGTCAATTGTAACAAAGACAAAATTATAAAGGACAAAAGGAACGATGACAGTGGTCGCCTGTATTACAGCGAACGATTTAGTACAGTCCGACGACATGTTGAATAACTATGGTCGGTAGAGAACGATGGAATAATAGATTCGTACGTCGCCGTTATAGTGCGCTATTTACTATAGCAACGCGACTCCTCGGTCCATGTCTGTGAAACGGTCGGTTGTGAAGCGGTATACTGTCTTGAACTACCTTACGTGAGCACTGGCGCACTCTTGCGCAGTCGGCTGCTGTTGGCTATAGTATGTGTGGTACCAGTGCAAGGAAAATGCGCAACAGGCGATAGAAATTTTTTCTGAAGTGGGTTTCAAAGTGGCGCATACATCGTTTTCTGCGTGCTACTTCAAATTAGAGTGAATTTATCATGCAATAGACAGTGACGTCAGTCGCCTGTGTATCAGTGACTTTTCAGGGGTCCATAGCGGAAGATTTAATGTTGCTTGAAATTTTTAATAACGTAATTTATTTCTTATCAAAAGTCAACTTTGATGACTCTGCCTTTTGCTTCACGCATGAGAAGTGGCACAGAAAGCGTTACTATGACAGATAATTTGAACAACTAAGATGTAAGATCCACTGAAAGACACTGCTGTAACTCAATGAGCGATGAAAAAAAAATAAAGGAAGACAGTGAAGCCTGCATTTTGCGTCACTGGTATACCTTCCCAAGCGATGTTTATGATTAGTGCCACAGTCTGGTTGTGCGTCTGATACTAAAGATATTTCTCCATCACCAAGGTGTCAGCATCACAAAGCCTGAGTTGTTTTACATTTCGCTGGTGATCGCTCTGACGGAATTATCAGCGCCATCTCGTTATCGCTCTTACGCAAGATGTGCCTACTCTATCCGATGTTCAGACATCATCATCAGAAGAAGTTCTTAAGGGCATCCCGAAGGGAGGAGAACATCTCCTGCTCGCACTCGACCTAAAAGGGGCCTTCGATAACATCTCTCACGAGGCCATTCTCAAGGGATTGAACGACATCAGCTGCGGGGAGCACATCTTTAATTACGTTAAATCGTTCTTGACGGGCCGGACGGCAACCATCGGAATTGGCCAGACTCGATCGGATACGATCGACGTGCCGAACAAAGGAACACCGCAAGGGGCGATAATTTCCCCGATTCTATTCAACGTCGCGATGCTAGCGCTGACCAAAGAGCTGCGGAAGATCCCCGACCTAGGTTACACCCTGTACGCAGACGACATCACGCTCTGGGCCACCAAGGGCTCGCTAGCGCGAAAAGAGGCAACCCTTCAAGAGGCCGCGACGGCCGTGGAGAGATTTGCGGCAGCGAGCGGGATGCGTTGTGCGCCAGAAAAGTCCGAGGTGATCCGGGTGCACGGAGGAGGAATCTACAAGTCTCCCGGCCCTATCGACCTCTATCTTGAGGGTCAGAAGATCACGGAGGGCAATAAGACTAGGATTCTGGGTTTTTGGATCCAGAGCAACCTGAAAGCCTCCCACACCATCCAAACCCTAAGGTCTGCCACCAACCAGGTCTCGCGGATTATAAAACGAATTACAAGAAGCCGCAAGGGCATGCGAGAAGAGGACACGCTTCGCCTCGTCCAGGCTCTGGTGATCAGTAGAATCACGTATAGCATGCCGTATCAATATCACTCGCTAAACAAGCGCGACCAAGAACAAGTCGATGCCATCATCAGAGGCGCGTACAAAACGGCCCTGGGTCTCCCTGTCACCACCTCAACCGAGAAGTTAGCGGCCCTCGGGATCCACAACACCTTCGCTGAGCTGTCGGACGCGGTTATGGCTTCGCAAAAGACCAGACTGCAGAAGACGGCGGCGGGCAGAGCCATCCTCCACCGGACCGGAACGGCAACGGAGCTCCGTGCCCTCGATGGGCAACGATCACTCCCGCCTGAGGTCAGAGGCAAAATCAAGGCGAACCCGATACCGAAGCACATGAGCCATGAACTCCATGAAGGACGACGCAAGGCTCGCGTCGACAGACAGCGCCGGCAATTCAAGGGTGACCCGTACGTAACGTACGTGGACGTGGCGGCGTACCCTGTAGGGGGCCTCTTTGCGGTAGCCGCCGTGAACGGAAGAGACAACTCCTTGACCCTCGCGGCCTCCGTAAGGGCAGAGACCCCAGCTGCGGCTGAGACCATAGCCGCGGCACTGGTAATAAAGCAAGAAGACAGGGTAGGCAGGGAAGTCCATGTCGTTACCGACTCGCAACAGGCCTGCCGTAACTTTACCAATGGACGAACACCGCTGCTGGCGGCTCAGATTCTAGGCCCGAGGCTGCAAGAATACCATCAAATCACGTGGACGCCGGGCCACGCGGGTCTGGAGGGGAACGAGAGGGCGAACGCCCTAGCTCGAGCGCTAATCAACCGAGCGGGGCAAGACGAATCGTCTCATCAATCCCCACCATTTACCTTCATGCCCCTGCCGTCCAATTACTGCGACCGACTCGAGATCCAGCGACTCAACCGCAGGATTTATCCTCCGCCTCACAGAAAGCTCAGCACTGAAGATGCCGTAGCTCTCCGAGTTATTCAGACAAACACATTTCCTAACCTATACAAATACAGTAAAATGTTCCCACATACATATCGCGGCATCTGCCCCTGGTGCGGCGACACACGCCCTACACTCTTCCGCATCTCGTGGGGGTGCGGGGGCAAACCTCAACACTTAAAGACGCCTAGCACGCACTTTGAGCGGTGGGAGGTACAGCTGACCGGCGATACCCTGGCGGGACAAGAAGCTCTCGTCCAGCAAGTACGTCGAGCAGCCATGGCCAGTGGAGTCCTGGAATGAGGACACCACCCACTCGACCTCAAGAGCAACCACCTCGATGGTTCTAATAAATGTTTTTTCTCTCTCTCTCTCAGACATCATAATACTACTGCGACGCTAATACTGCTGCACATTTACGAATTTGCATTAGGCTCACTGATTGCTGGGGACATGATTACAGTGATGAATGTAAAATTGCTCACGGATTTAGTAAGTGTGATGCGAACTGTCAACCACGCGCCCGGCGCTCAGCTGTCATTGCCATTTATGCGTTCGTTTGATTTCTGGCCATAAGTTCACCTGATGACGCGTTCAACTCTTCAATATACGCATCGTGCTAGATTTTTTGCCTATGCACCATCGCCACTCCGATGCAATATATCTAAAGGAAGCATCCTATGTCTAACCTCTACTTGAATTGAGCTTTATTCTCAGCAATTTTATTGCCTTTAGTGCGTTTTTGACGTTCAAAGCGCGCAGGCTTCCTAATTAAGGATGTGATAGCTTTATTTTTGATTGTCGCAAAATTTTCAGCTGGGCTTAGGCAGCGGCAGCTTGACCAAAAAACTACATAGTGCCACTCTGCAGCCAGTTAGATGATATAGGGATAGACAAGAAAATGCAGGAATATTAAGCAGGCTGCTTTATGCTGGACAAGGGGCAAAAAACGAAGAAAGGAAACGGCGAAAGGGAAGTGACGAGAGGGGACAGAGGGGAGCTCCTTAATGAATTGCGAAGAGATTTTCCTGGCGGCATGCCTAGCATGCTCCTTTAGGTGGGAATGATGAGAAATGAAATGATAAACATAGTGCTGGCCACACACAAAATACGCAAGACACACCGCATCACGCAAAACCCGAGCCAATTTAGAGTGTTCGTCCGGCGTAGCAAAGGCACCTTCAACCTTTCAGGGAGGCACTGGTTTTAACGAGGGATGAGAGATGATGTGCTCGCATACAAAGCAGCGTTCGCCACTCATTCAAGAGTTGTGTTGCAGCCCAGTCATCGTGGAAAAAAGCAGCAGTGTTCTAGTAGTCTTTTGTGAGGACTGCGTCCGAGTCCAAGGTTTCGATATGTTATGCTTCGTCAGTGGTCCGTCGCCCAATTGGATCAGTATAGCACACAGAGATTGTCTTTGGCGTCGATACAAGGGCAGCGGCAGTTTCGACGGTTCCGTAGAAGCCGCAGAAGCTGAAAGACACTTTGCTTATCATTCCTGTAGGAGGAGAGCATGAGCTTATAGAGAGAATGCCCAGCCACAGACAACGTGGTGAAGACCCCCCACCGCAAAATGCGCCAAGAGGCAGGCGAATGCACTGACGGTAGTTGGGCAGACGCCACTGTACTCCAGAGCTTTATTATAACGCGACGAGCTAATGCTTGAGGTTTTGGCGCTGTATCGGTTCCTAATAAAGGCGTCAAAGCACGTTGGTCTTGTTAGCGGGCTTAGCGCGATGCTTGGTCAGTATTGTCGTTGTCGACTATGCCGCAATAGACCAGCAACCTGTGAAATTTGACGGCGTGTCTATTTTTTCATAGCGCGACGGTTAGTGTATGTGACATTAAGAAGCCAGCCATTTGCTATCGGCGTGATGTAGGGCTGATTTCAGGTTCTCACAGGCTGCCTTAGAATCAGAGAGTATAGCACATCGATTTGTTGGCTGTTTATGGATAGATTAGCCTGCTAAAAACCTTTCAATGTTAGAATTCCCCTCCGGTTTTGTCGTGTGTCACTCTATCAACAACATTATTGGCTACTTCCCCATGCATACTACATTGACTCTGGCAAATTGGGGAACAAAGAGAGGGAGAGAAATAGAAGAGAGGAAAGGCAAGGAGTGAAAGTGAGAGAGAACAATGAGCCTTCAAGCTGCGCAAAAAAAAAAAAGAAGTGAATTGTCGTGGATTCAATCTGTTTTGCAGCTTCCTCCCTTCTTTCAGCGCGTAGCTACGCATCAATATTTATGCAATTTAAAACGTTCTCGCCACCATACATAACTACACCGCAAAGGTTCTTACGCGAGGGAACGCATGTACGGCTGCAGAATAAAGAGCCGCAGAGTGCACGTTTCGCGATACCTTAGTTTCGCACAATCACTGAGTTCCATGTACTTCGATTGATAATTCTTATTTTGAAAGAGTTACTGATGGATCATCAGCACATCTGTAAACAAAAAAAAATATCATGCTCGATCCTACGCACATTCGTGGAGGAGCAAAATAAACGCTATAATGTTTATTGCAATGCGTACAATTGTACTTATTGTCATCCTATGGGACAATGCAATACAATGCTTCTGTTTGCGCACTAGACCACCCACAAATCTTTAAAATGCTACATCCTCTTGTAGCTGGCTCGATTGTTTACGGGACGTGTCCCCGCAAACATAGCGTTTTCCTTTTGTTCTCAGTCTCATCAATGCCGCTTGCATTTGAATTTCATGAAGCTCCGGCATGCTGTGCACAACACATGAATGCCTCAGTCGGTGCCGGGTAGTCATAATAGTACTTCTGTCCCGGCGAAGCTGAACCAGAGGGCTGGAGACCGGGCGTATGGAGCGCGGCCAGAATTCGCGAGCGCGCTTTTAATTAATTCGGCACTCGCTGCAGCGTGAGGGCTTCCGCGGGCGCGGAATATATTTAGCATGCAAATGTGGACCGTTTAATAATCGGGATAGCTCTCTCTCTCTCTCTCTTTTGCAGTGCCTTTTAGGTGATTTCTGGCGGCACAATAGTGCACGCAGTCATCGCTCCACGAGGGTTTCCTTCGGCTTCCGCAAACAGAACGACAATGGGGCACGTACTATTCACGTAGTATTGGAAAACGCTGGGCGCTACAAAAGTCATTGTCCTTCTCAAAGAACCCACGGAATGGTTGAAAATACACCTTTTTTTCCCCTTTCCAATCTGCGTGTTTGCTTCTTGAAAGACTGTGGAACTTAGGTTGAACATAGTTGAGCGTTAGTCCCAATGAAGCACCGAGAGCTTTCATTACGTTGGGTACAACACCAATCGATATTGAAATTATCAGTGTGTCGAGTTGCGAAGTAGTGGACGCTGGTCAGGCTGCAAGTTACGGTACTCATGCTTAGAAGGAGATGTGAACGTTGCATATTAGGCCACCCAGATATGTCGGTGCTCGCGTCTGCAGCTTATACACTTGGGAACGATTGTTCATGCATTTGATGTCTTATAAGCGTGCGTAATACTAATGCATGTCCATTGTGCCGCATTCACAGAGCTTATAACTGCGGCGCATAATTATTATTATTTGTTTTGAACACATATAGACATATACACAGGTAACAGGAAAGGGAAAGCGAGGAGCAGGTAGGCAACTGCCACCGGAAGGGGCACAACGCCTGCCTACTCTTCTGAAGGGAGGCGACAGCAACACAGAAATGGAAGATAGGAAGGAGGGGAGGAAAAAGGAAAAAGTAAAAAGGAAAGGAGAGCAACAGGACAAATCTAAAGACCAAAGTAGAACACTGCAACAGGACAAATCTAAAGACTAAAGTAGAACTCTGCAGGCGCATTCACAGCCCGTGCCATAGCACCATCTGCGCTTTACGCGCCGCGAAAGCGCATACTGGTGTTTCTGAGGTCCACATGCCTCAACGAAACTTTGTAAATATGTCTATTGTGTATGTGGTACAAAAGTTACATACAGACAGAGAGAGAGAGAGAGAAAATAATGCAGAGAAGGGCAGGGAGGTTAATCAGAGGTTGTTCCGGTTGGCTACCCTGTGCAGGGGAAAGGGTTAAGAGTGATAAAAAGAGAAACAGAGTGGAAGGGGGAGACAGAAAGAAAGGGAGAGAAGCACGAACAAAGCGCGTACACTACAGAGCGGTAGGGGGCGGCATTCTTAGAGCCTGTCGTGAAGCCCCGTAGACCGCAAGAACCTTAATAGCGCGGGTAGGGCCTTCAACGCGGATGTTCTTTCCGAGCATTGGCTTGAAGCTTTTAGTTCTGAAAGTGGACGATTGTCCAACTGATCCAGTACTCTGCACATCACTTGTCTCTCAGCACTGTATCGCGGGCAGACACAGATAATGTGTGCGAGCGTCTCGTCGATGTTACATGTGTCGCACGTGGGGCTGTTGGCCATTCCTATGAGGAAAGCATAGGCGTTTGTAAAGGCAACGCCTTACAGGCAGAGGATGCCTCACAAAGGCTGCGTATGCTATTTGTGTGTTTGTGTGATTGCTGTGTATAGCGTAATTATCATCCAGCACCTGTAATAGCATGCCAATGGATACGTCAGGCTAAATATCTCCGGCATATACTTAAGGTTTGTTTCCCTCTATCCCGCTTTACTACAATATATCCAATGAAAAAGTAGGGCCGCTGAATCTCAGGGAGGCTTAAGAGCAAAACATTTCTGCAGTAATAAGAGAGAACAGCAAGAGGCTAAAGATGAAGGAATTACTTGGTTCTTTGTCCTGTTAGCATGAATGAAGAAAACTTACGTTAGCCACGGTACGATCACATGTCATGAAGGTGCCCAAAAGTTTTGATAAATACTTCACAGATTCGCAAGGATAGTTTTTTTTGTCATTGAGGCAACCTGTCAACCAAAATTAATACACAGCAAAGGATATCTATATTTTATATTTCACATTAGAGTCATTGTTGTCAAGTTGTGAGAATGATCCACTGTTTTCTTGACATTTCATTAACTTTGCTTCGTATTGAATATATCCGCGCCTAATCGCGTACTGTAACAGTTTCTTTCATTCTTTGTATTCCTGTTCATTTCGCAAAAGTACAGGAGCCGCCAGAACAACTGCGGTGGTTGTTTAAACACGTGTGTTTCTTCATACAATGGGGGCAACATCGTGGTTGGGACCAGTAGGACCACTTCAGTGAATAAGCCATAACAAAACAATAAACTCCTTTACGGCTTTTGTTGTTTTTCTTGTCTTCAAGCATTCTTTTGCAGAAGGAACAGCCACCTGCAACTGTGGTTCAGAAGCTAACATTGGCCCGCATCAGCCCTACCGGCAAAACGTGCCTGTGCAATACATCCTCGTCTCCCTTCTAGGCATCTCAGGTGGAAGCAGCAACCACCTGGAAATGACGGGAATGAAATGGCCGGCGAAAATGAAGCGGTCGAGTTTCACAGAGTAGCTAAACTATTCAGCTCCGACCCATCTGGAAAAGGGGGTTACACAAAAATAAAAACGAAAAAGAGGAAGAAAGACTAGAAGCAGGAAGATGAGAAAAAAGAGTGAACATGTGACGCACGGAGGTATTTGCCGTGGGAAGGGGATATCTGGTTACGCGGTACCAAAGCATTCTTTTTCACATCATTCGCCGCCGCTTACCGAATGTTGGCTGTCTGAACTTTGTTGAACACATTCGCTTGCTTCCACGCCTGATAGCTTAGTTTCGTGTCCTTTCTCAAAGACCACTTTTCATCGTTCTTTCTTGATCTCTTGGGTGTTCGTGCACCTTTTAGCGTTTGCCCCATTTTGACTAGCCAGATGTAGTCACTGGTCATATGCTGCATATACACTGTTTACATTAATTTTGTTGATTGCTAAACGTGGTCTCTATAGAATCGCTTGCACTGCTCGATGTGATTAGCGGACAGCAATGCCTCATTTCCCTGTATGTGGTGCAAAAGAGATATGCTGTAACTGTAAGGACCAGCCAGTAAATACAAGACAAACAAATGTGCGCGTTGAACGTAAAAAAAAAATTGTATTATTTAGAGGAAGAGGAGTAAGATAGGAAGAAGTGAGTACACGCATGAAAACTGAATTCCCTTTCTAAGAGAGTGCAAATGACTGAAACTTTCTATGCGTTGCTATTCTTCATGTTCCCCCCCCCCCCCCCCCCTTTCTAGCAGCACTCGACTTATCTCCACATTATCGAACAAGATTTGTCTCGAAGCTTTTCCTCGACTACACCGAGTGGGGCACAGTGCCATCCAACAACGTGAAAAAGACCTCGCAAGAACAAAAATCCTCCTCGGTGATTCCTACGACGACGAATACTAGCGTAAGAAGCACGTCTTCACAGCGGTGCATTTGTGTATACGTTGTGAACGCCTGCATAATTTCTTGCTTTCTTCTATAATGAACGCTAGGTTTTGTCGAAGCGCAGTAACGATATAAGCCGATAGGCGCCGCTGCCGTCTACTTGCCGCTGAATGCTAGACTGCAGTAGATATAGCAAAATATGATTGCCCCGAGCACAATCCGTGATTAGGTGAGGTATGCAATTGCCTCGAATAAGGCACGCGTAAAAAGACAGACAGATAAGGGACATGATGGGTGGCACTTTATACCACTGCAAGCTTTGCGAAATTGTCCCAGGGATTGGTTCCCCAGTACTCGGGAGGCCCCATGTGAAGCACCAACCTCCTTCACCCCCGCCACCTTTTCTCCTTGCGCCGGTTGCGGCAAATGAGGAATGGCGGCCACCTTCCGAACCGGCACTTGCGCTGCCAGAGAGAAGAGACGCATCTAAAAAAAAAACATACGTATAACCGCCTATATCGCCGCTTCAGATTTACCTTCGTAGACTGCGTGACAGTGCCCACAGAAAGAGTTCTGCATTGTGAGTACGTGTGCATGTTGTTGTTTTTTTCGTTTCATCTTTTTTTGTTTTTCTCTCTCTCCCCTATCACCTGCCTTTCCCCTCCCCTGGTACAGGGTAGCCAACCGGAGATAATCTCTGGTTAACCTCCCTGTCTTTCCCTTGCTTCTCTCTCTCTCTCTTTGTTATCTACCAAATTACGTAGTGAAGCAACTCCCCCTAAATATCCTCACAGCTACAAATATAGGCCTTCAGGTTCACCATTAATTTTATAAAGCGAATACTTTTCTGGAAGTGTTCGATTATTACTCACATTTATAATGATAATCGTTGATGGGTTCCGGGCTATGTTCTTGGGCACTGAGGTTACCTTTCTTTGAGAGCGAAGCTCTCAGGCGCCGGTTCCTGCGGCGAGCTTCGGCGTCCCTCGTAACCGAGCGAACGAGCACAGCGAAGGTTGCAGGAGCGAACGTGGAGCGCAGCGATGGATTTTTTTTTTATTTGGGGTTTTACGTGCCAAAACCACTTTCTGATTATGAGGCACGCCGTAGTGGAGGACTCCGGAAATTTTGACCACCTGGGGTTCTTTAACGTGCACCTAAATCTAAGCACACGGGTGTTTTCGCATTTCGCCCCCATCGAAATGCGGCCGCCGTGGCCGGGATTCGATCCCGCGACCTCGTGCTCAGCAGCCCAACACCATAGCCACTGTGCAACCACGGCGGGTAGCGATGGATGAAAGACAGCCATAGGAAAGAGAGTGCGAGGAGGAAATCAGAGAAGGAGAGTAGGGCGAAAACGGGGTAGGAAAGCAAAAACAGGCTCTGCGGCGACGATGGCTACGAGATGGCGCCCGAGTAGTGCACATCGTCTGTTAATCAAAGCGCTGCTTGAGCGGAGGTTTGTCCGCGGCAGCTGCTGTGAATAGCGCCCACGTGTCACCCACGCGCTGCCTCTCGCGACCTCCCGGTTAGCGAAGCAGCCGAGCCAGACTTCGCTCCGTTTGGAACGTGCCACACGAAACAGCCTGTCCGGGCCAGCCAATATAACGCACAATGAAAACACGTATAGAGCTGGGCTATTCTTTTCGCGCGGGAGTTGCACCTGCCACGAATCACCAGCGCTGCTACATACTGTACAGACTTCATAAGCTGGCGTCGCTTCTCGAAGTGCATTACCCCCCCCCTCCCCCTTAGGCAGCTGAACGTTTACGGAGGCGATGACCCCGGAAGCACTTCCCTACTGCTATAATTTTCCAGAGGTGGGACGCTCGCAACCAGACAGGTTGAGTGACCGCCCGTATGCACAGTTTGTCTATTCTAGTGTGAACCAGCCACCTGCCATCATGCCTCGTCCCTTTGTCGTAGATTTGTGTCTGACGTCGCCACCCACTTGCCTCCCTGAATACACGTCGTCTGCTAGATACGTCAGCCATCCAGACGTCTGTCTAGACTACCGTTATTGCATTTGTTTACCTCTCCCTATACTTGGCTCGCTCGTTTTCCTTAAGGAGGACACCTTTATTATTATTATTATTATTATTATTATTATTATTATTATTATTATTATTATTATTATTATTATTATTATTATTATTATTATTATTGTTGTCAGGCTCTTCTTTAGGGGGGGTTGGAGACCATACAGATAAAGCATTGGAAACAATGTAGACCTTCAGGCACAGAACACCATAGGAATCTGTTTTTTTTTTTTGCTCTTTTCTGGATGGCGTATCAATACGGCCACATTTTTGTGTGGCCGTATTCGAACAAGCCAATGCTCACAGATGTGCAGAAAAGCAGGTTCAAGTCACTGGGACACGGTGAAACTCACGAACCTGTCAAGACTCTAGATCCGGAAAACGTTTGTTTCAGAAAGCTATGTTTGAGAGGGGGCGCAAGCAAAAACGTTGTTTTTTTTTCTTTCTTTCTTGGCAGCAGCGTGTCAGTTTACACAGCCCATTTAATCCTTTGATGCGAACACGCGAGAGGAATCCGCCCTTCTTCTCGTTTTATTACTTCGACGTCTTGGGTAGGAAGTCATCGCGTGCCGGGATCACAGTTTTCTTTGGCGTTAACTTCTTCTCAAACCCCCAGGGCACAGCAGGAGAACGCGTGCTCCTGCTGGCTCGGACCCGGCATCCTTTCCTTCCCTCGATTTCATCCCGATCCCATTTCGGTGCTCACCATGTGCGCGAGCGAGGGCAAGATCCGGCCGATCGCATCGCGTCGTACTTTCCCTTCGTGAATTTCGATTTGGGAACGGTTCATTAAAAACCGCTCTGAAGGCGGCAGTGCGGCTGGCACCGCCAGTGCTGCTACTGGTTGGGAGCATAGAGACGGAACGAAGTGCTTGGCAGGCGAACAAGCCTTAAGTTGCTTCTGAACACCCCAGCGTGTCTTCTTTTCCCATTTCCTCTTGTAGTATACTTTGTACTACGTCGTTTATATTGTGTCCTCTTTTATGAATATCTACTTACACGGGAGCTGCGTCTCTAAGCGAATAAGGCACGTCTCTTGATGATCCCTGGTGCTGCGATTTCGCTATCTATTTTTCGTGGACTCGTTTAGTCTTTCCATATAGTCTGTTTAATTCTCGCCGGTAGAATTGCCCAGCTCCCTTGCGAAACACTTCTCACCACGATGGTCTTAGGAAGCGACCCCGCTGTTCTCTCCCCTCCATTTCGATAATTACGGGGCTTAATGTACCGAGCGAAGTCAGCTCTTTCATTTCGCTCGATGTGGAACCACTGCAAATCAAATCTGAGGCGATTTAGAGAAATGGAAGGGTGTGTGCGGCAATTTGGGGCGCTCAGGAAGAGGTGCTTTGAAAAAAAAAAATATACCTCGCCAAGAAAGTGGGACCATTACACATTCAAGCGAGGTTCGGCAGTGAGGTTGGCAGTCAGATAGAGAGAGAGAGAGAAAGATAGAAAGAAGCTAGAAGTGGCAGGGAGATTAACCAGACGCATGTACGGTTTGCAACCTTGCACTGGGGGAAGGAGAAACAGGGGGCACAAACCCAGAAAGATTGGAGAAGATAACTGGGATAAGATAAAATAAAGGACGCTTTAGTAGGCGAACGAGCATAAATAAAATGAGGAAATGTACCGGGTGACGAGAAACAAATTTCATTCAAACAGCTCGACAGCTCTGTCAAGCTGTTTGAATTAATCTTTCTGGCGGTACTCAAATTATGCAGCCTGTAATGATTCTTCTCAGCTTGCCTAGCATCGCCCACCTTGAGGTACTGGTGGTGAAGGTACTTTGAATTAGCTTAGTTACCACGAGACTCTTCACGTGTAGCGATGACTCTAGCACATGCTGCCACGGCCGATGCTACTCCTATAAGCCACGCATTTGCTACCTTTTCGCGAACACGCACACACGCACGCACGCACGCATACACACACACACACACACACACACACACAAACACGCGCGCGCGCGCGCACGCATGTACACTGTACATTTTGTGTGAAGCTGCATAATATACGTTGCAGTACGTAGAAGCAGTGTAATTATCGGCAAAAGAAGCTTCTTTTTGCGTAAATACACCTATGTGTTTTGAATGCTCTGTGTTTCGCACTCGCACCACTGTATAAAATACGAAAAATAAAATGCCCTTAACAGCAGCTTTTCTCGAACTTTTCGGGATGCGAAAGTGTGGTCCTAGATACCCTCTGATTATGTCCACCCATGAGAAAATGTTCATGATTAGTCAAACCCAGGTGGACGCTGACTCCGGTAAATTAGGTGGGCAGCAAATCAATTGAGGATATCATATTTCTTCACCTTAGCCCTTCCCCTAACGCGAAAAGAAGAAGAAATGTGTACCAAATTTACCAGCACATTTCTTTCGCAGAGATTGTAGAGCTTTTTTTTCTGAATAAAACGATGTCATTATTTCAGTTCAGTGAGGTTTCTTCGTGTCACAAATTGTGCAAGGAGGTGGTTTGAAGAATGCTTCACTGTATGGCGATAATGTCTTTCAAGAAAAGCATTTTGCAGTGCTCGATAGGCTATGAAAAACAGAATACGAAGAAAAAATAATCTTAACGGTGGCTACAATTACGCAGCTCCTAAAGTACTTAGTAGGCCATCTTTATATAGTAAATTTCGAAGCAAGACGTGGCAGAGAGGCCAACTCCACACTGTTCAAACTCCTTAGATGAGAAAATATCACTTGCCGTTTCCGTGCAGAACTCTACAAAGCTGTCGTCTGATGAGAAGTCGTCAAAATGCTTTCTTTTACACGCGCTTTCACTGCCTCGTCTCGAGGAAGCAGCCATGTTTCACGCGGGTGTGTCAGAGGCGACAAAATAACGAAACGCGAGATACAAATGGTACAACATGGACAAGTGTGGCCATCTAGTGTCGGGAATAGCAACTAGATGCAGTGTGACGAGTATAGTCGTGATAGGATCTCTGCGTGATACACTTTTGTTCATGAAGACTATACTCGTCATTGGCTACATGGGTACTATATTTCATGACGACTATGCTAGTCAACGGGTAGAGCGGGTAAATTTGACATCTTTTGTTTTCACTGCCATGAATCTAGCCCTTGCTAAATTTGTTAAATTCTGGGATTTTACATACTAAAACAAGGATCCGATTAATAGGGGCACCATAGTGGGAGACTCCGGATTAACGTTGACTCCCTAGTTTTTTTTTAACATGCACCGAATGAAGGGTACACAATTTTTGCACTTTGCCCCTTCCCCCCTCCCCCCCCCCCTCAGAATGTGACGTCGTGGACTGGGTATGAACCCGCTCCCTCGTGTTTACGAGCGCAACACCACAGCGGCTGTATAGCGTGGTGGGTACCTGTATTAAGTATCCTTAAGATAAATTTTTATTCTGAGAAAAATTATATGTTCCGTGCGCTGGGCCTACACTTTTGAAGCTTGCCGTTGTTAAGACAGAGTCTAGCTTTTGGGCGTTAACAATTTTCCATCTCACTTTTCATCGTCCCGCACGCTCCCTATGTATACGCATACATATTTATACTTCCTTGCGGACCTTCCGCGTCTCCAACGGCCTTAAGAGAAGCGGCTCAGGCCCGATACCATGGCGCCGGTAGGTAAATACGGGACACTTCCCACTTTCCCCGACGAGGAATATTTTCACAGATTCGCTCGGCCGTTTCAATCTGGCCAAGAGTCTGGAGATGAAGCGCACCGCCTCACTGCCAACGCAGGCAGCCAGGCTCCGGGATGAGCCTAGCCAGCAGTTGCGCGCGGCCGTGAAATGCCTCTTCTTTTGTGCCCTCGAGCAAATAACGTCGCGACGAATAATGGAAATGTTCGTGTGAAACCCCGCGCAGTACACGTATACACGAACGTAAATGTATAGACGGGAATGCGCCTGGCCCGTCCGAGTTCGCCGCTACTCTTTCACGCTTCTTTATTTCTTCCCCGTTGCCTTTTCTTTGGTTGGCTCCTCATTGCCTTTCGCTCCCTTTATTCAATTGTAGGTTCGTGCGGCCTACGCCACAGATTTATTTACGTACTTACGATTTCATATTGGCAAGCCCTTATACCAGGAGGTTCCTGTGCTTCCTTGAAACCGATCGCTACGCTTCCCTTTTCGTGTTATGCAATTCCGATTTCTTTCTTTTTGGTTTGTTTGCTGCGCGTTATGTGCATTTTCGCCATTGCTGCGTTCAAATATAACGCGTTTTCTGCCGGGGCACATTCTACACCGCAAAACACTCCGCCTCGAGGCCTATTTTTGCAAGCCCGCTCAATGTTATCTTTCTTTATATTCCCCTCCTTATTGCTTCGACCGCAATACGTTACATGACAAGAAAATACGGCTGTCGGCTCCGTTACCGGATGGGATTTTCTGCGGGCAGCGCACTTATTAGCAGCTACCGGGTCAAAGCTATTGCGTAACATTCTATTACGTTCTCACCATTTCACTTAACATTGCCACAGTATTTAAGAAACAACGGCACGCACTTATGCATTTCCTTCAGTGAGAAAACACATATGCAAGCTAGCAGCAGCGGCGCCCAATTATCAATTGTGTGCTCAATAGGAAAACAACTCAGAACAGAAATTCAATTGTATGAAGCAGCGTCATCTTCATTCAGTTGTGTGTTGTGTATGTGTTGTGCGCGCTGCAAATTTTCATTCCAAGTATACAGTGACCTACTGAACCACACTGTCCATTTTGATGAAAGCCTCAGTAATAATCTAGACCTTTGAGCACCGTGCACGTTATTGCGAGCTCCCTCAATACCAGTGACCGAGCAATCGAAGTGCTGCCTATTGCAATCCGAAACGGTGGCTGTCTAGAACTCAGGTGTCGGCACCAGTTCAATAAACACTGGCCAGAACGAGTGCCGACAGCCGCATTTGCTGTTCACAAAAAGGAAAGTTTTCTGCCTATAAAAAAAATACAGGAATGACAGGAAAGGTCTGAAAAATAAAATGTTCTCTTTGCGCGTATTCGCGGGAATGCAATTCGGGCGCAAGGTTATTATAAAATACACGACGCTCGTGTTATTTCTGCACAATTGGGGCGATGTAGTACAATGTGTTTCAGTCATATGACTTAATTTACTTACTTGTTGATGCTGATCAACCTCCTAAATATTAAGAAAGCTGTGCTCTTAAGACAATAGTGATTTGTTTTCTGAGTTTCTTTTTGTTAGGATAATACGGCCGGGAACGGATTATGCGAAAGAACAATGCAAGCGGAATATTAGCACGCCTTACGGAATTGCATTGCTTGAGCGAAAGCGGAGTAATGATTACAGTTACGTGTACGAAGCATTTCGAAGTTAATTACATGTAAACACTGTTGGAAGGAACACTCCCACTCCGATATATACCCTGTGGTTGCCCTTTAACCAGATATGGTTGGTTCATATTTCAGTGTTCATAGATGATCGGTGTTGCAGGTCATATTTTGCGTTAAGCAGATACACGAGAAGTCAATTGCGGATGGAGTTCCTCTTGTGTAAATTTGCAGTCTTCTGTAAAACACGAGACACTGTCTTAGTTTCAGCGGTGTCGCCAAGACTTACTGAACTTACTCTACCGAACTTGTTGGTACCCAGATGAACTGCAACGCTCGTAACCCAAATTGTAAGGAACGCCACACAAATATAATATCATCTGAAATTTTTTTGTAAGCCAACAATCAGCGACATTCAAAGGACTGGTCGTTTACAGTGGTCCCATCTTCAATAGGTGAATATCGCCAGATTTGGAAGTTGAAAAGGAAGCTGGCCCAAGACAGATTTTAAAGTGCACATATAGTGGGCCGAACACGAGTCCCATTCCATTTCTGCTTTTTGCGTTCTTGTACTGACCGCGGCAATCAAGCGTAATAAACTGTTTTTGCTCTGTCCGCCCATCCATGCGTCTATCCGTCACGCCGTCGTTGTAGTCGTCAAGTTTTCATCGTTAGGCCACCTCCTCAAGCTTAGCTTTACCCTTGGCACACGGAGAAGGAAAAGAAAGAAACTTTGTCCAACATCTTTTCCCGTGAAACGAATACATACTGAATGTGAAAAAGAAAGCCAGAACTGAACAAAAAGGAAACGGACGCTTCAGCTTTACCTTTAAGAGTGGAACACGATGACATTTAAGGACCCCTGATTGCTTCTCACGCCTTTCGGCAACTCTAGCTTATGTAACCATGATGTTTACCGGGATACGCTCGCGCCAAAGGCTGTGCAGGAAGGCGAGCTTTCTGGTAGAGACGCGGCTTTTTCTGTGGGCCGCGATGCGACGGACGCGAGTACCATCTGGAGGTGTTGCACAGAACCAGGCGCGCCTCTCCGTGGCCTTCAAGTTGTGCGCAGGTCGGCGCGCGCAAATCACCGGTGCCGTGGCAGGTCTATGGGTGGTAGAAACACCGAAAAAGCGGTTTCTTCTGAATTAGGTTTTCTCGTTTATTCAAATTACAGACCGACGCTATCATGGCTGTAGGTTGTGTATAAGTCGTATTTTACGTTTGTTTTTGCGTATTTTACTTTGAGAAGTTCAATTAGTTCAGTAACTGCTTCGCGCTACACGGAGGGTCTGCACGGTTTGGTATGCGTGACTGTGTTTGCATGGTTGGAAATGTATTTTTGCCGAAACGACGGTCCAAGCGGGACGCGGACGCCGGATTTTCTGGGATACGGCACCCTTAACACTATCGAGGTAAATGTTAGGTGGCATTATGCACTTAACGCGCTTCTGACAAAGGTGATTAAGAGAGCCCTGAGATTACCCTTATATACGAAGACCAAGAGTCTCAAGCAGTTGGGCATGCATAATACTCTAGATGCAGCAGATGTCGCACAAGACTCATCGAAACGTTATGTCTGCCCATAAGATTCGCTAAAGACCCAGAACACCAAGTCAGATGACAGAAAAACACCTTCTGCTGTCTGTAGACGCATTTCGCAGGCCGCAGTGGGCGCTACCCTAGCAAACGAAAACGAAGTCGTATGTATTGCAAATAATTTCTACGTAGGGTGCCAGAATTTGCAAGGATCTACAGCTCCGATAAGTATCTGCTCAGACAATCTCACACGGTGGTAGTAAACGAGATTAGAACCGGCGCAAATCTCTGAAGAGTACAGATTTTTTTCTGAGGAACAGTACACATGATTTAACGACGTAGAGGTTATGAGTGTATGACTCGCCGGCATTGTAGGAAGAGAGCTCACAGAAATACCACGGAACTGGCCCGCGCTAGCAGTGACGGAGTTTACTCGACTTCGTTTTTTTTTATTTTTCCATAGCGTCAGTGAACGAAGAACGACGCAGTCTCACGTCACGCAACAAAGACGCCCGCACGCAGTCAGCGCTGAAATGAAATAAAGACAGCAATGGGGGTGGGGGGGGGGACCCCACGAGCCCTCTTCTCCCTGTTATGTAACGGTTGTGAGCCTCCCGTAAGTGTGGACACTAAGTGCACGCAATAGCCGGCGTCTTCGTATAGGTGAGCAACCTAAGTGAAATGAATGAAATATAAAGTTGCCGCGACATATGCCGTCAAAATTGCGGCTGTCACGCTGCTTTTGTGTCTCCATATGGAATGTCCTGTACTATAGCTGGCTGGCTGATTAGCTGGAGTCGGCGTGCAGAACCTCAATTTGTGGGAGAACAAGTTACAGAAGAAGTTCTTGAGAAGGCTTATCATGTGTCTTCATAATATCAAGTTCAACGTCTAGGCGTCAATTTTTCTTTGATCGTCAGTAAGGAGCCCCGACCGACGGCAGCGCACGCCTCATACATGGCGCGTTTCGGCGGCGGCAATAACTTGTGTCGCTACAATGGTTCAATGCTAATCGCATTAACACCCACAGTCATCCCCAGGTGGCTCCTGCCATAATTCTTTTTACCTTAGAGGCATGGCGCTCCGATGAAGGACGCACACAGCACACACATTGCACTTAGTAAATAAATAAATGACAGCACTTACAGAACCCGACGCCGTCTTGAAAGCCCCACTTCTACTTTCTGGCCTTTGCAACAAATGCAAGAGAACAACGGAAAACAGAAACAATGAAATGTCCTCACACAATCCGATGAACATCGGACCGAGACAGAAGCAATTTCAGTGGTCGTGAAAGTAAGACAAGAGCTGCTGCCGTGTTTTGAATCCTTCTTCCTAAAGCCGGCATGGGACGAAACAAGTGCGCTGCGACGGGCACAAGCGATGGTACAAGCAAGACGTGACGGGCATTTGGGATGCTTCGTTCCTGGCATTATGCGTCGAATTACATAAACTGTCCCGTTTCGAATGTTCCATGATGTCCAGGTCGGTGTATTCGCACGGAAGGCTTAACGAGGTTACGTTTCTTTTGTTTCTTTATTTTCAAAGGCGCAATCTTCGTTTACCTGTTCTTCTTTCTTTTTAACCTTGTGGAGGGCATCCAGATGTGTTACGTAGTCATTTGTGCGTCAGTTACTTCGTATATTTTTGTTCTTTTGTGCCTCCTGCGCTAGAAGCCTCCATGAGCAGTCCTCGACTGCGTGCGTAGCCTGATGGTGACTGGTAGTGTAGGCATGGTTGGAAGGGCAGCACAGTAATGCTAAGCGTGGCGCTTTCAGAAGAAATTGAATAAGAGTCAGGAAAACTGAGTTTGAAGAAACGGGTCGGTTCGGACGCTACGGCATGGACTCCTTGCAGGGCTTGATGATATTAGATTTGGTTCTGCGTCAGGTATACGAAAGAGACAAAAAAAAAAAACAAGGACGTCACTGAAGTTTAGACAAAATAAAAAAAAGGCATTCAGAGAAATGTGCCTTCGAAGCGTGAATTCTCAGCCTAAGGTTGTCAGTGTCATTCTTTTTCTTTTTTATAGCTCGCTTACCTCAGTCCTCTTGAAGCGCTTTTTTTTTCTTTTTACATGGTTTTTACGGGTTTCGCTCGTTCCAAAGCAATCGATGAGCGGGAAAGTGATGGCGCATAGGGATGTGCAAAACAAAAAATTAGAACAGAAGAAGGTGCAAAAGTGATTAGAGAGCAGCGGTCTGTAGTGTACCCACAGGGGCATGACTGGGAATCAATCAAAAGTTTAGAGACACAAGGGTGAACAAGCTGGGTTGGTGAAAGTTAGCATTCAAGGGTGACGTGTACCGTATTGGTGTACCGTAAGCGAAATTAAAGTTCTTCTCTCTCTGTTTATTTTCCTTCGTGTCTTCCTAATGTCATTCTTCCTTTCTTCACTGCAATTATGCAGATTTCACTATTGCGAAGACACTAGCAATGAATTCACTTTGTCTATAACAAGACTGAACGAATTGAATCAACTTCTAAATAGAATTACCAGTTATAATTCCTGTCTGCAGCATAACACCTTCCAGGTCGCCACGGCTTTCAAAGAGCCCCTGCATTTATACCTGAACGAAACAAAGCATAAGCTTCAGTTAACGTGTCTTGCATTTAAGCTCGTCTTTGCCAGCCTTAGCGCTCTATTTTAAGGGCAGTGAATAAATAATGCATCGAAACGCGATTAGTTGCCCAGAGCCCCTGGGAGAACAGGACCTTCGGCTTGAAAGCCACCGGCTTTTCCAACTGTATTAATTTACGAGCCTCGCACAACTACACGAGAGCCAGCGAGCAGGTGCGCGCTCCCCATTGTGCTTACGCACCAGGCGCTAGCGTTATCGTGGAAGACTGAAGCATGCTCGTTCTCTTTTTGTTGAGTCCTTTCGCGTTTGCACATACGCGGTGTCAGTTGATGTTTCTTTTCCCAATGCCCCGTACGTCAGAACTTCGCAACGAACTTCGTAAAACTTCTGGAAAGCTGGGTGCAATAAACGCCTCCATACAGCATGACTGATTCTCATTGAAAGACACGAGCGGCATGGTCGTGTTTTTGCCGCGCAGCGCCAACATAGTATTCGTATGCGTCTTCACTGGGCTGCAATAACATGGTACGCTCTTTGGTTTGCGAATCTTAAAGAAAGTGCACAGGAGTTCAAATGCGGTCGAATCAACTTAAAAAAGTTACCCCGTAACCAGTAATTACGTGAGCAGAATAAAACCAAGGCGGTATAAGGGTCTGTTCACACCACTGGCTGGCGGAGGTCGCGCGATTGACCCCGTCTGGCAACCAAGCAGCAGCTCACGGCGAGAGATGTTCGCACCAAAGTTATCGCGACGCTTGTTTGCCATTCCTAAACAGTTACCACGCTGGAAATGTACTATAGCTTTTATTGTGATAGAAAATATATAGGCATTCCATGCGCATTTTGCCGTCGGCGTCGCCGTTGGCGTCACCATGAGGTTCCGTATAAAATTCAAGAGCAATAAAATCCTCGCCGCGCGCCGTATGCTGCATGCGCGAGCGAAACCGTGCGAGAGTGAGCCTGCGATAGCATCTCAATCTCACGCTCGCAAGGGAGGAAAGCGGGGAAGATGCGCGCCATCTTCTGTCACGCGCATGGTTCCGGAAGGAGGGTAAGGAGAAGGGACACCTTAAGCGCTTCCACGAGAAGGGGTAAAGCACCTAAAATAGTAAGCAGCACGTATAAAATCAGTGGTTATGGCTACCCTTTGTCTTCATGTAGCAGCGCGATATGTCTCGAATGGGCGTTGGATCTCGGGGCGGCGGTCCAATAGCAATTTGTGACGTTTGGATTCGTCGGAACCGTAGCTGTCACAGCTTGACAAATCCGAAGAACTGGTGCGATCACGAATTAGATGAGCATCCGCTCTTTGCCGCTTTCGTTGCCCCCCACGGCCGAGACCGGCTTGCCTTGCGCGCCTTTCCCGCAATGTGCCTCTCCTGGCGTCACACGAACAGGCTTACTAAGCTGCTCGGTCAGGTTTCAGTTCCGTATCCACACTTTTTTGCTTATTCAAAACTATTTTTGAATTTGCTATCTACTATCTGCTATCGTATAATTCTACTATCAGACGTGTGACAGGTACACATGTGGTTGGCCATAACGCCTGCAAATGTTCACGGAGGCCAGCAGATTTCACAACTCCTATAGCAAGCCTGCGACGCATGGGACCCTGGACCAAGAATCTTTGTCTCTGGGAAAGGTCTATTATCAAATCGGTTTACGCATTTCGATGTACATCGCATTCGATTTCATAGCGATCAGAAAAACATAACCCGTGTTCGATCGTCTCTTCGCAGTTACACGAGTCAAAGATAGGTGGATAAACAGATAGATTTTTAAATAAGCAATATGCAGGCTTTCATAAAAGCCACTACTAACCAGAGGCGGCACAGCAAACTTACATCACAGTGGTAGAAGTGCGATGGAATCTGCCGCTTCAGTGAAAGATCAAGTCTGTGAAGACAACAGTCTCGCAGCACCTATTCTTGACAGGGGTATGAGAACTGTCTGGGTTTTTTTTTTATTGATATGATATAAGGAGATGTTGGCGCGCAATTTAAGGCGCCGGCTACTCCTTATCTCTTGGGTGGTTCCGTCATACATCATTCAGGGTTCACGGTTACATATCAAATAATCATTTCACACAAGCACCAGGACTTATAAAGCAACGTTTCCACAGGAAGACTATGGCAAATGTCTCCACACCTATGTAGTCGAAAGTCTCAAAAGTAGAAACGATACTGTCGCCTAATAACACATTTTCTAGTCAGCGGATCAGCGGGTACATACAGTATACATGGCAAATGTCTCCACACTTATGTAGTCGAAAGTATCAAAAGTACAAACGATACTGTTGTCTAATAGCACATTGTCTAGTCAGCGGGTGGTATATACATCGTGTAAACAATCATTCACAGTCACAACAAAGCAGTCAACATAACATAATTCCCAAACAGATGGATATATAGAGTCACATTGAAATGAACAGAGCAATGAAAGCACTAATAGCGTCCAGCGATGCCGCTGTCTTCAAAGAAAGTCTTTAGTGCTTTTAAAGCGCTCTTCTGCAAGGCCGTTGTTGGCCAAGGGCCCAAAAGTTTCCTTAAACTGAAAGGTCTGCGGTCTAATTTACTTAGCGCTGATTTAAGTCGGCATCTTGGTGTGTCGTGATGTGGGCAATCTAGAAGGAGGTGATATATATCTTCATCTACAAATCCGCAATCACATTCGGGGGTTTCCGCTCGGCCAATTCTGTGTAAGAAATGCTTTGTGTAGGCAGTGCCTAGCCTTAATCGATGAATAAGCGTTTCCATAGTTCTATCTAATGACAATGAAAATTTGAATTCAATAAATGGATCAATATGATATAAGTCAGAGCTCTTAGAATTCTGGTCAAACCAAGTGTTTCTAGACATGTTGAAAGACGTTGTCCTTATAATGCAGCGTAATTCATTCTTTGATATTGGGGGCGGAGCCGTATCATCTTTCAGGTGCGCTTGTCGTGCTGCTTCATCAGCTGCTGTGTTGCCAGGAATGTTGCAATGCCCTGGTATCCACTGGAATGCTATTGCATGTTTTGCTTCGCTTGCCTTTGTGAGGTATTTAAGTGTTTCATATATTACACTGTCGCTGAATGTTTTCCCCTTTGTGCTGCAGAGTGATGTTAGTGCCGCCTGTGAATCGCTGAAAATTACCCATTTTTGCGCTTCTGCTACTGACAATATAAATTTTACCGCACATAGGATTGCGAACAGTTCAGCCGTTGTGGACGAAGTCGCACGAGATAACTTAAATGATTCTTGTTTGTTGAGGTGCGGTATAATGAATGATGAAGTTGAAGAGGTTGCTGTACTGGAGCCGTCTGTATAGACGTGTGTGTATCCTGAATACCGCATATATATCTGGTATAGTGCTAGTTGTTGAGCAGCTTGAATGAACATGTCTCTTTTGCTGAATATCCCTTCTACTGATAATTCAATTTTTGGAACTGCAAGCAGCCATGGAGGATATTCGATGTCTGAGTTCCAAAATTCTTTTTCTGGCAATATGTGAAGATTTTCTTGAATTTCTATATGAACATAACTTCTATCTCGATTCATTATGTCTAAAGCCAATGGGTGGTTTGCTTGGGTTGATCGGTCAGCTTCATCAACAAGATCGTTACCGGCAATGTCATTGTTTCCGGCAGTCATTAAAAAATCATGCCGTGTACGTTCGTTAGGGCTTGATCGAGAACTTCGTTTGTCTCACATACCAGTGATCACGAGTCTTGCTTCGTAAGGCTGACTGCATCCTCTGAAATGCCTGCCTTGGAGTCCCATATTTTTCCAAATTACAATAACTCGGGCATGGGGAGTTTTGAAGCGTTTCTCTAGTGGCTCGCATTTCCTGCACTGATTTGATGGCTTTGTCAGCGCACATCTTTCACGTTCTCTACGCATTAGGAGTCATTCTTTATGTTCGATGTGCCTGTTACATAAAGCGAAGAAACAATATTCAGCGCGGTTTAACCATAATTACAGCATAGCGGAAGGCTACAGCGTGAGATCTGACAGAGACAAAGGAGGCACACAAAGTACACAGGCACAGCGCTGTAACGTTTCAGTTGAGCACATCAAAGCCACGCGAGACGCAGCCGTCATTTTCACTTTCCGGTGCACATTTCGCGACTTCTCTGGCAGGACTCAATAGGCCAGGACCGTCCTTGTTAGGTTCCACGGTGAATTTTAGTCCGAGCCTTATGTGCCTCCTTTGTCTCCGTCGGTTCTCGCACTGCAGCCTTCCACTATGTTGAACCAACAAGCCCAACTAGTTGTTCTGCTCAACATGATTACAGCGCGTGCATCGTGCGACGTAAAACAACCGCGCCGACAAGCATCGTGCACACACAACTCTCAGTCAGGACGCGGAATACTGATTATTAATAAGATTATTCTCTTTGTGAAAACATATGACAATTTACGCAGAAGGACGCTGGGGAAGGGACAGGCTCGCAGCGGCCACCGAAGGGGGCAAAACGCCTGGCTACTGTTTAGGAAGGAAGGGATAAAAACAGAAGTTGAAGATAGGAAAACGGGAAGTAAAAAGGATAGAATGAGGAGGAGGTAAGTGTAAGGTAGAGATATTAATTTAATATGCGCCATATTATTAACTGAATACCGCCATCTATATAGTGCCGGATGGCTTACCAGTGACACTTACTACTTTCATCTTAACATTTCTGATTTCTCGCTGGCTTTTCCACATAAAGAATATTATTGTGGCGAAGCCTAATATACAGGAATGCTTGGCACAGCTGTTATTTCCATGTACCAAAGCACAACTATGACCGAATACTTGCACGCTTTGTGCGTCGCCGATAGCTAGAACTTATTATATTTTTAGTGGTTTGCTTACCCGAGTCTCTTCCTTCTGTCGGCATAACTGCGACCTTCTTCATGCCACAGATAGTGTAAAAAATGATATTCATTCAGTCATCTGAAAACATTGCTTGGGCTAAAGTATAGAAGCGGCACTGTTTTTAGTTTCGAACACTTTTGATAAAAACCAGAGCCTCTGTAACCTGCTGACAAGGCAGAAAAGGAAGCCGGTTCAGTTAGGTGGGCAAGGCTCTACAGCGGAAAGAAAGCAAGCAAGAAAGAAAGAAAGACAGAAAGAAAGAAAGAGTTCCACTGTGTGACAACGCTAACCTCAAAACTGTGAGTGTAGGATAAGGAAAGAGGAGAAAGGAGTGACAAGCTCCTTGTGGCAGAAATAAAGGAAATGAAGAATATCGTTAAGTTGACAGCTCGATAGCGCTGAAGAAATTCTTGGAAGTCATTGTAGCTCCGTTCTTTCCGATCTTTCGCTGAAATTTCCACGGCATTCCTCCTCATGCGTTATATAGGCATAAATTTATAGATATATTATAAAAGCTGGGCGTCGATAGAATTGCGTTATAAGCTGCAGCTGTCAAAGGAGCTTCGGGGAAACTTCAGGCACAGTGGAAGGAAATTTGAACGGACGAGTGGTTGCCAGATCCCACGAACGAAAAGTGCAGGCAGGCTCGTTTGTGCCACTTGTGCAGCTCCTATCGGAATAGGAGAAACACCGCCACTTTCTTTTCTGTCTTGGTAACCATGGCAACTCCACGCTAAGCAGTGGCGTTGCAGCTTATCCTGCATCGTTTAGATGTCCAATCCAATGCCTCAGTAGCACCAAAGTATTATTCGAGGCTGCAGGACAGTTCTCGAAACCAACTGCCACAGCCTGTCCCTGAGGAGATAAATAGGATTAGTTATGGTTTAGTATATACTTCCGAGAAGCAGTAGAGGGACTTATTCAGGGGGTGTTGTGTTCTCAATATTTCTCATTTGGGTAATCGTAAACTCCCGAAATTACGACCTCGCCCTTCGGCAGTGCTGTGAGGGCGTCAGTGGAAACTTCCTTTTTATTTATTACTGAACCTACTAGAGCTCTTATTATAGTGTGTGCGCGTATGTGCGTGTGTGCGTGCACGCGCGCGCGCGCGTCTGTGTGTGTGTGTGTGTGTGTGTGTGTGTGCGTGTGCGTGTGCGTGTGCGTGTGCGTGTGCGTGTGTGTGTGTGTGTGTGTGTGTGTGTGTGTGTGTGTGTGTGTGTGTGTGTGTGTGTGTGTGTGTGTGGAATTATGTTTCTGGAATTATGTTCCTAATTCATGCTTCATTAGGAAAAGGTTGTGTAAGACGTTGAGCAGAAACCCCTTCGTGTACTTCTTTTCTGACAAAGCACGGCAATGCCGTGTTGCAGCGCTGATACACATTGCCGGGTATCATTACTGTGTTGCGTCATGCTTGAAAATATTAGCAGATGAACGTTGCAAATAACCTTTATGAATACGGGAGGCAACGTGGCGATGCGAATTGTTTCCGCGAGTACCACTCCAGCTAAGCTTGACCAGCGAAGTGAAGCAATAAACCACCTGCGAAAAAACGCCTTGTGCCTTCCGCTGCTGCCCTCAGATTAGGTGTTATGGCTCGTCAAGTTGCTGTGTGAAACCAATTCTTTAAATCCCCCATAAATGGTATTCTTATAGAAATAACTTCAATTCAGCCTTTCAAGCTACTGCTGAGGCGAAAAGGGTCCCTATATGGAATGTGCCTAGTCGCTACGCGGTCGACATCAGGGGAACACACCCTCTCCATATGCGACAAGGGAGTTTTTATTTGGGCCACTACTTACGCGAAGATAGCTTCAGAATAGGACTGAACGCTCTTTTCCGCCGTCTTGTTTTGTCCCGTTTTGGCGCTCTGTTTTCCGCGCTCTAAATACATGCGGATGAATGTGTGTTGAAGCCATGGACCAGCTCCTTCTTGCTGGTTGCTAAATTTGAACAGCGTTTATTTGTCTTTACGTCCGATCTTCTGCAAACTTTAAATGTTGGAGATCACTTCATGCGTTCCTTGGTGCACAGGCCGGGCTCTCCAGCCTGGCTAACAGGTTATCCTATTTCAAGAACGTTGTCTCTGCGGCAGAGCGGGCCATCTTGCCTGTAGTTCACCCTGCTCGCCGAAGAGATGCCACCAACGACTTTGGATTCGCCTACCGACATTCGCTTGGGGAACGAAGACAGGACTCGCAGTAAATGAAGAAGAAAGCGGCCATTTCCAAGTCGTCACCGTAATATCCAACGTGGCAGTGTGCGATGCTCCATCGCCCCTCCAGAATTCACCCGTTGGCAGCGAGGGGGTGTCAGTGAGGAGGTGTCAAGCTGCTACAGCGTGATTGGGAGGCAGCTGTCGGATGGCGTGGCTGCTTCTTCTTTCGACCCAACTCTCATGCTACAATGCGCTCCAATCCTGCAGATCCTCATCTGCCGTCTTCAGAGCTCTCGTCCGGTCTACTGCGCTGTCGAGATTCGTATTCATTGCTAGAGTTCTTGGTTCGTTCTTTGATGTTCCCTCTTTACCTCCTCTTGTTTCGTGTCTTTATTATATCTCTTTCTATCCTTCCTTTTTCTCTTGATCATCCCCGGCGCTTATTTCGAATCTCCCGATGATCGTCGCATCGTGACCATTCTGTCCCTCGTTGTGCCTCACTGTGCTTTGGTGTGTATTTCTTGCGTTTCAGATGCGCTTTCGCTTTTTTAATGCGAGGCGTCCTTTGGCTCACTTTCGGCTCTTTGGGAAGGTAGGTGGTTAGCTAGGTAGCCTTGTTCCTATCTCGCCTCGATTTAATAAAAAAGAAAATAATGTGTGTCCTACAGCAGAATAGAACCTTTGCTGTCAAGCACAGTAGCCCGTTGCTCTAATCGTTAGGATCGACCTTATCCATGCTTCTTGCTTCTTTCCTTCCAAAACCACCCACTCTTTGAAACGCTCTGCGCATGCGTGACATGCCTCTTTATCGTCTTCTTTCCTTATGACAGCTAGCCCTCCGATACGCCGTGTTAGACTGCACAATCTCCGGCCATTGACCCACCGTCATCAGTACTTTCCTAGTAGCACACTGCGTACGAATTGTGCGACGCTGTAATAGCTTCATGATCAGATAAATTATTCATGCTTTAACATTTATTCGATGGAAGGCCAATGTCATCATCGTTTTACATTCACCGCATGGCACAACCATGGGCGCGCAGGATCGCATAGCACGTAGTAGCTGATGACATCACACTCCATGTGTCCTACGTTTACATTAGTTGAGTACATATGTAGAGATCATTATTCTAAAGACTAGCGCAAAATAGCGGGGACAAAGACAGAGTAGACGACAGGACGAGCGCTGCCTTGATCATATGTAGAGGCTTACAATGGGCATGTCATAAGCTCGCATTGAACGGTCGACGTAGAAATAATGCCCTTGCCACCATACGGCCAGGATCAACGTTCTCGTCGTCATGCTGAAGTCATAACAGACACGTGCCCTTGCGACCGACACAAACAGCTATTTGATCCATTTAGAGGAACACGTTGGTTGACCGGGTATAGTTTTGCGCAAGGCCAAACAATGCTGCATAGCCACGTACCGTCAGAATCCCTCGCATATGATGGATTCCCACAGTACGTGTGGGATTTGCCCATTTCTATTTCTTGCTGTTGCCTCGTCCCTCCTTCATTGCCCGGGATCCTCACTTTCTTTCTGAGCTGTCTTCCGAAATCCACCACCGATCCACCGATCCACCGATCCACCGATCCACCGATCTGTCCACTCGCGGACAGATCGTTACTTGTAACTGTCGTCATCACGTTCGTATCTATCGTCTCTGTTTATTTCTCCTTCTCTATACAATTGCTTCCGATGCTGCTTCATAACAATAAAAACAATTACAAGACGCAAATAAAACAACGCAAGTGGGAAGGTACACATATTGTACGAGCAGAAACAGAAGTCAGTCCTACAATACGGCGAAAAATTCCTTCATATGCCTGTACATCCACCCTGTGTCAGTTAAGGTAGAAGGAAGTTTTCCCCACACCATCGTGAATTGAAAAATCATCATGTTGCAACCCACTTTGACCCACCCATAATGCACCATAATACATTATACGACAGTATCATGTCTTTATGTTCTCATGATAATTTCATTTTTTTTTATTTGTTCCTACGTACGTAAAGCTCGAAGGGTCACT
Organism: Dermacentor albipictus; assembly: GCF_038994185.2. Taxonomy (NCBI): domain Eukaryota; kingdom Metazoa; phylum Arthropoda; class Arachnida; order Ixodida; family Ixodidae; genus Dermacentor; species Dermacentor albipictus. The sequence continues at coordinate 377,454,985 of NC_091821.1, forward strand.
AGGTGTTCATTTAAAGTGGTTCTTTCTTATTTCTGTATTACTAAAATTTCCGTTGGATACCGTTCCTTCCAACATTTATTTAATTTTTCTGCACGGTTCGAGGAATAACAAATGCGATCGACAGGTTATTTATACGAATTCATTTTTAATGAAATAAATTTCTTTAAATCCAAATATATAATACTTTAGCTCACTATTTGTGCTATCAGACAAACGCATAACGTAGGTGCAATTCGTGTGACCTAATTCAAAACTGGGGTCTAAATCGGACCTGTTTGCACATTAGTAAGCACTAACCTCTGTGGTATGATAATAAAAAATTGTTGTAATACGTTAACTACTATGCTCCCGTAAACGCCCGCTTTGTTGCACACTCTCACAGTCTGTTACGTTCACCTCAATCTTAGTAAGATGAGTAAGAAATAGATAAATAGGATGTTCACTGATTTTAAGGTTTCAAGAACTCAGGATATTTGAGGAGTCTTTGTTTGTGCTGAAATTGGCATACATGGCGGTCAGTACTTCTTGCGGATATAAAAAAGAAGGCGAAGCATCAGCAAACTTCAATTTCTCTAGCTGCGAACTTAATAATGCATAGGTAATTACTTTAGTACCGATCCGAGACTCCTTATACGTTGCCCGCAATTGTTTTGATGATTCTATCGGAAGCGATCATTTAACCAGCCCGGATATGATGTCACGTGTACACGGAACTGCATAGAAGTGGTTTATTCACGTTTGTACATCGGGTTTTGAGAAACACGACAACAATTTGACCTAGACCGCTGCATTGTCACAGACAACGAAAAGAACCATGAAGAAAACTTTGAATTCCACGGTATGATATGGAAATGTGGCGCAACAGCTACTTCCAACGCTCTATATACGATCTTACATCTTCATATCTACGCTTAGACAAAGTAGAGCGGTTTATATCATAATGAACATGAAAAGTCGGTCACTTGTCTACCTACATGGAGATGTTGTCTTGAGCATTTAATTGTTGCATTTCAAAAAGAAAATTTATATTGTTTGTCTGTTTGTTTGTTTGTTTGTTTGTTTGTTTGTTTGTTTGTTTGTTTGTTTGTTTGTTTGTTTGTTTGTTTGTTTGTAACGTCCAAAGAAATATTGAAAGTCGGCTTGCAAACAGATTATTCTTCGGATTTCGAGAAATATGATGACAAGATTTGTTGTCCCTCGCCGTACGTTGAGGGCAAGGAGGTTGTGCGATGACGACAAGGCCATGCCCTCGCTCACGTGACGACAGCTCACGCCGCCGCACAACGAAACGGACGGTCAGAGGAAGGGAAGTTCCACACTCTCAAATGCTGGCGCCCTAAAACGATCCGGTGCGCAGGGTTGCGATTCAGCTCGTGCGTCTTGGGACTTGCAGCCCTTCCTTACCGCGTTGCACGAGGGGGACGCATGCACGCACGCCGTAGACGCGTACATAAAAAACGAATCTCGCCGCCACTGCTGCTAGCGCACGCGCCGCACATTCCTGGCGCGCCCCCGCGCGTCGGAAAAAAGCGCCGAGTGATCGGTGAACATAAACACGGTGACTTCAGGCACGGCCGCGATGAAGAAGGGGCGCACGCTTTCTCGCCTCGGGATGAAGAAATAAAGCGAATAGGTGCGATGTGCGAAGGGAGCACGCATCCGGCGGAGAAGGCACGATGCAGCGAGCAGTTGTACGAAGGGCCCCCCGCGCGTGCTCGGTCGTTTTCCCAAATCCCAAGTGAGTACGGACGAGCAAAACGCCCTCTTGCTCTCTCTCTCTCTCTCTCTGTTTATTCCGCTGTACTTTGCTACTTTGTACTGGGGCCGTATTCTGTAACGGTTCCTTTGGGAACCGGTTCCTTTTGGCTGTAACGTCGGGATTACGTAACTCGGAGAAAGAGTGGAACGGGGCGGCGTGAGGGGAACCAATCAACGAGCGGCGGTCTGCCGGAAGATCACGTCATCATTTTTGTTTGTACTTAGGGGACAGTATAGCCATTAAAGGATGTTGCTGGTTTGATAAAAAAACATTGGTTTCTACAGAACACTTGCAAATATATTTTCAGTAATAAATGTGAGCTTGCGGCGCAGACCGCTACTGGGAGTTGTAAGTTTATTTGTGTTGTTTTCTTATTTAGTCGCTAGGTGGTGTGCCATACGCTATGCAAACAAGTTGCCTCGCTTTGTTAACGTTTTGGACTTGCCAGTTTGCGCGCCGCGGATCCAAAACGATGTCCTCGCAGAAGGTTAGGCTGCTGGGTCCTCATGTTTCAGCGAGGCAACGCGATATACTCGTGTCATTTGTTGAAGAGCACCCCTACCTTGCGAAGGCGTCGTGTGTGCTGGTTCAACAGCTGACGGCGGCGCGCAAGGAGGAGCTCTCGCAGCAAGTGATTGCCTTGCTGAACGCTGAGGGCCCGGCAGTGAAAACTGCAGCCCAATGGCGCGGCGTGTGGAAGAAAGACGTGTATAACGCCCGCCTTGATGCAGCCAGGTAAGCACACTCGTTGACGGAGCTTTTGCGCACCATATTCTAACAAACGTGTTAATCACAGAGGAACCGGAGGAGGCAGCCTGCCCGGACCGCGAGGGCGGGCGAGCGCCATCGGAGTCTGCCCGCCGTTCTTTGAGCCCGACGAAGAGGTGAACATCAGGCGCATGGGTTTCACTAGGTCAACGCCAAGTCGACGTGCTGTCGCGATTCGCTCAATCACCGCCGTTATGGCTGATGTGTGGTCGCGCGCTAGTGTTGCCTCTCAGGAGATAGCCCGAGCTTGAGCGGAAATCGTCAAGCTATTTACTATCGCTTGCGTCAAGTAAGGTCGACATTTTTGTTTAATACCTTTCATCAGTATTTCAGTCTACTCATTCAAACATTAGGGGGGTTAATAGAGTTGATTTTCCGGTCGGAGCCGGCGAAATGTCTGAGGTTGTATTTAGGGTGACGAGCATCGAGTGATTATTACAGAGTTTGAAACGAACAAAAGTGTGTGGTCCGGATGATATCCCTACATCATTCCTTATAAATTGCTCGGGCATCTTTGTACTTCTGTCGCTTATTTCAAAATTTCTTAAATAACAGCGTTGTTCCTGGTGATTGGAAACTAGCGCGAGTGGTGCCAATTCATAAGAGTGGACAGAGGAACAGAGTTGAGAATTACGGACCAGTATCCTTAACTAGCATTTTATGTATGTAAGGTTATGGCACATGTGTATACCTGCATCATGTCTCATCTTGATAACAATAACCTTCTTCATCCTAGTCAGCATGGGTTTCGGCAGGGTTTTTCGTGTACGACACAATTGGTTGCATTCACTCATGAGCTAGTCTCAGCAGTCGACAAGAAACAAATTGTTGATTGTATATTTCTATATTTCAAAAAAGCTTTTGACGTCGTTACGCATAGTCTACTGATCGCTAAACTTTTACTTTACAAATTGGATGAGAAGGTTATCGCATGTATTGCCGAGTATCTTCGCTCAAGACAGATGTCTGTGGCTCTCAACGGATGTTCCTCTGAATATGTACCTGTGACTTCTGGGGTTCCCCAGAAGTCACATTCATGGCACCACTTCAGGCATTACATCATCATTTACAGCATGGTTTCCAAAAAGGATTTTCTTGCGAAACCGAACTACTAGAATTCACGTCAGACTTACACTTTCATATGAACAGTAATAAACAAATTGACTGCATCTTTTTGGATTTCTCGAAAGCATTCGATCGTGTAGCCCATAGTCACCCGATATCAAAGCTCTCAGCAATTAAACTCAACTCACTGACCCTATCATGGATTCGTAATTTTCTTACTAATCGCGAACAGTTCACTGTTGTTGCTAACTTTTCCTCTGGCCTCTTTGACGTCACCTCTGGTGTACCTCAAGGCAGTTTACTTGGGCCTCTTCTCTTTTTAATTTACATTAACGACTTGCCGAACAATATATCATCTTCTGTACGATTATTATTTCACAGATTTGTTCACACAGTTGGCCTAACCTTATCAAACCTGAAAGAAGCATCCTCGACGTCACAACGACTGAACAATCAGTTCAGCTACACCCGAATTTATGGCAACACACAACGCTTTTAATTTTTCAACTTTGCCCCGTGCGGTCCGTTTATGGAACGCACTACCAGATACCACTGCATGCCAATCTAAACACACTGCATTTCGCAATCTGCTAAGCAATCAATATGCCGTTTCAACCGTCTAAACACGTCATGTCTTTTGTAATTTACTTGCATTTTTTTCTACAAGTTAAAGAATTTCAGCGCTCCCAATTTTTTTACAATACTTACTACTGTATAACATGTAAAAACGTTTACAATGTTATTATGCTATTATGTTGTTGTTTACCATTTATTGTTATTGCTCTACATATTGTATTTGCTAATGTATTAATTTTCCATGTTCTGTGTGCACTCCTTTCATTATGCTGATGTTTATTTCTTTCCCGATTCCATACTAATGTGTTACCGTATTTCCCCCTTACACTATGCCTTCTCGAAGGCCTGTAAGGTACACGTAAATAAATAAATAAATATTTAGAATGTTTGCAGATGACTGTATAGTATATAAGGTCATCAACAGCGAATCTGACCAACAAGTACTACAATATGATTTGGATTTGATTGCCACATGGTGTGAAAAATGGAAAATGTCACTGAATGAGCAAAAGAGTGCCCACGTCACCTTTACTGGGAAGCGCTCATATGACAGCAATCGTAACACTATAAATAATGCTGCTCTTGAACAAGTGTGAGAATATAAATACTTAGGTGCATTTTTTTCTGCTGATCTAAGGTGGAACAGACACGTTACTCATGTTAGGAACAAGGCTGTCGGAGCATTAGGTTTCTTGAAACGTATCTTTAGTAGCTTGCCACAGAAACTTAGGGAGCAACTGTATTTCACACATGTGCGCAGTACACTAGAGTATGCGTGTGTTTGCTGGGATCCATATACTACAGAACTTGTAGATAAACGAGAAAAAGTGCAGAACAGGGCAGTTCGGTTTGTCCTTGGCAATTATGACAGGATGCTTAGCATGACAGAAAGCAAAAAGGCATTAAATTGGCATCTTCTCGAACACCGTCGCCGAAACCTCAGATTAAAATTTCTTCATAACATATACCACTCTAATGCGGGGATAGCCAGGTAATTGTATTTTCAGCCGCCCACATGTTTCTCAAAGGCGAGATCACAAATTAAAAATATGTGAAATTCCTTTTGACGCTCTATTGCATGAATTATGAAAAGTCATTTTTTCAGCTTTCATTATTGATTGAATGAGCAAACACGACTGTAATAATAAAGATAAAGCTTTGTGCCAAATATGGCACACCATGAAGATGGCTGAGCGCTCTTGCTGCCATGGGCGGAAAACAAACCTTCACGGACGGTGGTCTTTTTAGTGCGATGTGGGGAATGAAATGAAACAGTTGTTTGCTGCGTTCAGGCACAGATGAATGTTGCACTTCCTCTATCTTACCAACGACTTGTTTGTGCAAGGTGGCCGCTTACATTGTTTCTTCTCGTCAAATTCTGGCCAGTGGCCGACTTCGTCAGATCGGTCGTCTTTGGGTGGCATTGCGGCCGCTGGTCCCTGTGCTTTTTTGACTTGAACCTGGAATTCGATGTCCTGACTAGAAGTCCTTCCTGGTCGCTAGTTGGGTAGGCACTTGTTATGCGAGGTAAGGCATTCTGCAATTTCTGCTTTTAAATGAGCCAGCGGTAGTACTTGTCTCCTCCTAAGCTGCTCCTGCACCCTCCTGTACAAGACCCATGCTGTTACTACCAATAAGTCTAGCATAGGCGTAAAAATTCGAAAGTGCCATTTCTTCGACCTCTGATATGTATGCAGTAAAGTCCAAACAGTGAGTGCAGCAGGTCAACACCACCCATGTGCCTGTTATGGACCTTTACTACACTGGGGCAATCAATTTCGCGAAACACCTTGGCGAAGGTAAACCAGCGCTTAGTCTTTTGGACTGGATCTCTCCCAACAAAGCTCGGCAGAAATGTCACTGCGCAGTTATCGTATCAACGCACACACGATAACTCCACGTCATGTATCGCGTTTGTGAGTGCCTCTGAAGCACCATGTCCTTTACATTTCAGTTCCTTTTCGCTTTTCAGGCGGCTGTTTGGTAGACAATTCGCCCTTACCGTACCGATCGTCAAAATTCCATCTTGTGATAGAGTGACCTGCAACTTCGGGCTATTGAACAGATGGCAGCACGTTACCATATTTTGTATTTCAGTTTCATACTGTGCCAAATATGGCACACACCGATTTCGGTTTGTCTGCTGTAGTTGCAGGCAAAATTGAGAAAACTAGTAACTGCCTTGAATTGACGAGACCAAAAAATATGCCAAAATAATTTTTCTATGCTTCTGCGGTCAAAATTTTCAGAGAAAAAAGAACCAATTGCTCGTGTTTGCCCCCTCCAAGTTTCACGTTGCATCCCAAAATCTACTTCACCTCTGTTTTGCGTATCGCTCAAGAGATGGCAGCACTTGCCCATAATATGTGCGCATAACTATGAGATTTACTCTGATGGTATCACATTCTCAACTGGGAATCTCACACACGCGAAAAAGAATGGTAACTGGTATGTGCCAAATATGGGACGCCATGCAATAGAAGGTTAAAAGCGACGCTTTCCGCTACTCTTTCTATGTTCGTACTATAAGAGATTGAAATACTCTACCACCTGACACTGTCTGTATTTGTTCAAATGGTGATTTCTTCCATGCTTTATGAATGTAATTTTGAGTGTTCATTTATATGAGTTGTACCCTCCCTGCTGTAATGCTTGAATGGCGAAGCAGGTACCCAGTGAATAAAATAAAGAAATGTTTCATTGTCATGATTTTGTTTATATTGTGTTATAGCGTAGTTGCACCTTGTTAAGCAGCAATTACGAGCATTATGTGAAATCATGCGTGCAAGAAATGCAATGTTGAAGCAACTCTTGAGTTTAAACAAAGCAGTAGTAAGCATGAGTGTCTGCTATGTAAAGAAATCCTGCTCCAAAAAGTGCTTGGCATGTCTCGTTTGTTGCTATACGTTTCAATATGTGCTATACAGATTGCTTTGAACGACATTTCAGTTGCTGTGCAACTTGTGCTGTGCTTGTGTGTCACACATGAACAGACACCTTCAGCTTTGGAACAATGCATACTGCACAGTAAAATAGGCATCGCAAAGCAATAGTCAACTATGCAAGATTGGTTGCCATTCACCTTGGAAATAACCTTTATTTAAAAAACATTCCCTGGCAAGACAGTATTCAAAAGCACAGTGAACAAAGCAAAGGAGTAACATAATGGCACATGGCTATTTGTCACTGCATGTGTATCTGTCATGCTCAACATAGACAAATCATGTGCTTTTCACTACCGCAGTATGCAGCATATTACGATTAGCCACATGTGAGCACACGCAATGTGTTATGTTGAAGTGCACGGCCTATTTACTTCATGAAAAGAAAAATAAAACATGTTCCACCAGCACATGTCTCCGCCTCATTTGCCAGCGAATGCGCCGGCGCACACTTTGCAGGTAGGCAATGCGCAAATTTCTGGGCAGCCGAAACACACCAACTATGGATTCGCGCACCGCACGGCCTCATTGAAACAAAGCTCGAGAAGGCTGTACAGGGCGCGCCTGCGGTGGCACCTGTACTTGAAGCGGCACTTGTGCCTGGGCTGGCCGCTGTGCGCTGTCGTCATGTGCACCGTCGTCATCTGGGTCGTCTGGCAGAGGCACGCCTGCTGCAAGGCAGAGGTTATGCAGCGCTGCACAAGCTGCAACAATAGTGGCTGCTTTCCGAGGCGAGTAGTGGAGCACCCGATACATCTGCAGGCATCGGAAGCGGCTCTTGACGACTCCTATGCACCGCTCAACGGCATTTCGCATTGATGCGTGTGCCTCATTATAGCGCCCCTCTGCCGTGAGGCGATTTGGGTGACCAGGCACAGGAGTCATGATCCATGGCGCTAGCCGGTACCCAGAGTCCCCTGTAAAGTGTTGCATGTTAGTGAACGAAATGGATACATTAAGGCGCAATGCAAGAACACAGTCTACGCCAGGGCCCTTTTACAACAGGAGCGGGTCTTGGATTTATTGTTGCAATATCTATCAAACATTGACCTTCCCGGAAAGTTGTAAAGAAAGTTCAACTCATTTTAAAGAAAAGCCCTATTTCACCTGTTCTCTTGGCTGCAAATCTCTATCTCAGGTTAAGTTGGACATGTAATATTTATTTCATACTCGTGGTTTTCTGCTCCGTTCATCCCATTTGCCCCTCCCTAAATGTACATCTTCCACTAAAACTTATTAGCTCTTCTCTCTTCAGAAGTGTTATTTTATAAAACACTTCTAAGGTCTACTCTCGAATATGCTGCCAGTATCTGGGATCCTTGCTCTACCTTTCGTACCTCTTCTCATGAAGGTACCCAAAATCGAGCTACCCGTTTGATCCTTTCTAATCACTCCAGCACCACATGTCGCTGCAACAAAAAAAATCACACACATTGCGACACAAAGCAAAATAGCGCAACTTGCACCATTCTACAATATATACTACACCGATCACTAACGTCGATGTCGAAAGTTTCACGCACACGCTTATTCCTTTGTTCCAAGGACAGGGACCAGGTCCCCGAGTCCATTGTCACCAACCCTTTTCCACCATACTTGAAAACTGCCATTTCGACGTGTTCTGTAGAATTCCACCCCTGCCTGTAGCGCTCCACTTGGCATTCAGTGTATTGAAATTAATAAATAAACAGCATAACATGTCAGCTGTTGTATACATGCTGGTACAAATATCTGCCTTTTAAGAGAGACTTGTTTCTCTCGATAGTCGCTGCAGGTTCATTAGGTACCGCTGCATTCACAACACATTTCTAGCAAATCACGCTTTCTTAAAGTTTGCTAGGATGCAAAACTATTTGACTGTGTATGTTTTACATGTGGAAGAAGCACTGCTACTTCAGGTGCACTTACCAAGCAAGACTTCTCCATGAAGTAACAGGCCACGAGTGAGGCGGTGGCGAAATGTAGAATGCCTCCAGACGAATGAATCGTGGCACGATCCCGGAAACCGTGGGTCAATTTCCAGGATATTCAGCTTCGCGTCGCACACCTCATAAGGGAAAGCAAAGAGAAGGTGTCAGTGCCACTGCAACAAATATGTGGCACAACCTTTTGCTTACAACACTACTTGCCAAACAGTTACTGTTCAGTCAGTGAACACAATTACAGAAAAGGAGATATCAACATACGCAGTAGGCAGTTGAACTAATGATCAGCATGATAACAGTGTCATCTTAACCTACAAATGCAATGTTGGCATGTGTTCACATGCTCATGTATGGCGTGCGGTAACAACACAATGCGCAAAATAATTCTTTTGGTTTCTTCCGTCCATATTGTATAAGATTCTGCTAAAGAGTGAACCTATGTTTCTTTTTTTTTTCAGACAAAGGGCCTATTACAAGCGAAAGAACGCGGAAACAGCATGTGCCGTATTGACAGCTAGAGCAAATGGGTGTCCACACATTCTCATTCTCCCTCACACCATTTTCATTGATGGGATGCTCCTTTTCGCGTTTACAGTCTGTTGGCCACAATGCTTTAGTTTTACGTCGAATAAGAATCACAAGGGCTCGTCTTCTGTTAGGATCGCTCGCAGACGAAGACTCCCTTCACTGCTACGGCGTCTATTCCGGTTTAAGTCGCGCGTAATGTGTTTACATTGTAGCATCGAAAAGGCTATTCAACTGTGATTGGAGAGCACTGAAAAAGTGCGGCCGTGTTCTATGCAAAGATCAAAGTCGTCATTACACATACAACACAAACGCTACTTTCTCTAATAGGAACGCAAGTATTGCCGGCAATTGATGAAAAATAACGAAACGAAGTTTTTTACAACGTGCACTCGCGCAAACACATATCGAAAATATTTGTCAATGAACAATACTCACGACCATGCAGTTGAGGGTGTAATAACCTTTACGGCTCCAGTACGATTCCATTTCGCCGGGGCCGAGCTTCTTAGGGCGAACGATGGCTATCAGACTCCCGTCCACACATCCTAGAACTCCTGGAATTTTTCCACGGCTAAGAAAGCCTTCCTTGACGGCGGCTTTCTGTTGCGCCGTGGATGGGAATCTAACCCATCCTTTTTCCTTGCCCACAACCGTAATGGCCTTGGCGACGGCTGTAATGATCCGGCTGACCGAAGGCTACGACAGTGCAATCGCTTCTTCATTCCCGACGCACTGTTGAAAGCTCCCGGTGGCAAAAAACCGCAGCGCGCACAGCACTTTCATCGTAGTGTCGACACCACGCAATCTTTGAGGTCCGAGATGTCCTTCCAGCTCATCGCAAAGACGTCGCACTATGTCTTTGGAGAGACTAAAATGCCTTCGAAACTCTTCTTCGGCCATGCCGAACGCGTCGGGTCGTTGCCTCTCGTCGCGTCGTTGTCTTTCGGCACTCGCCAGCAGCACAACCAAGGGAGCCGCCATTGCCGTCTCTGTCTCGTCTCGTCTAGGTGCCGGCTCGTCAGCTGGCGCGAGATTAGCTGGCAGCCGCGGTTGCCCTAGCAACCCTCGACATCATGCTCGCCCCCACGCGCGACTCTCAAACGAACCACTTCTCCGCGGTTCCGCTCCTAGCAGGGAACCGGTTCCTTTCCAGAAGATTGGCAACCTGTGTGACGTCATCAAAATTTGTCGTCCCGCCCACCAGGGATGACGACATCGAAGCGCCGACCAATGGCAACAGCCGAAAGGAACCGGTTCCCAAAGGAACCGCTACAGAATACGGCCCCTGAAGAACGTTTTCGAAATGGCGCACAACCTTTTCCCACGTTTCGTTTCTATTTCTTCCGTATTTTCTTGTTGACGTCCCGTCTTCTCTCTGCTCTGGAGCTTTTCCCTTCCTGCGTTTGATAATGTTTTCTTATTCGGACCGCTTTCTCCCGATCCAGCTGCTTTTCGGGACTTTTTCCGCACCATCACTCTTTCGCGCCTTTGCGCCCCGCCGTCAGCGACGTCTCACACGCATGCGCGTGCGTTCGCCCGGCGTCTGTCAAGTTATTCGCCCAAAGAAAACAAGCACTTGTCGTCCGCGAGCCGGCACGGTGTTTTCCTTTCGTGATGTCACTGACAATGCGAGTCTCCTTTCCGCGGCAGCGGCATGACGGCCGAGCGAAGAGCGGACCCTCAGCCCGTGAGCACCGGGCCCGGGCCCCTGCCGTTCACGCCCCCCGCAGCTTACGCCAGCGAACACTCGCCTTCCCGGCTTTCATCGAAAAACTAAAACGGCCATCGACCTGACCGCATATGCCTCCCTCCGGTCGAGCCATCGAAAAATTCATTGCAGTGGCGCACGATTGTGGCCGTAAAGATATATATATATATATATATATATATATATATATATATATATATATATATATATATATATATATATATATATATATATAGCTTATCCCTGCAACGTGAAGCGAGTGCCAGCGCATACCAGAGGCAGTACCTCCAAGACAACCATTTACACAGGAACCCAGGTCGATCTCTGCGCTCCTTCTGCTCAAGCCCTTATGTCCTTTTTCAGAACTCGTTCTTTCCGCGTCGCTGACGCAAGGCTTTTATTTGGGTCTCGTCCTCATCGATTGGGGTCATATCTTTCCGTAGCGTGTCCTTTCCAGCGCACTCGCGTGGCCTCATTCTTTTGTGATTCTATTCCCCGGTGGATTCGTTCGTTCCTTCGCATTCCTTTCCGAAGGCTGAACTGCAAGTGTTCACGGCGGGACGCCTTCCTGAATTTTTCAGCCTCGTTCTCCTGTCACGTGGCGGTTCGCGTGAGCCACTTGGGCCTAGAATGAGGGGAAGGACTGCAGAATATTGGGAGCATGAAAAGAGCAGGTAGCAGACGAGGCGGCCTCAGCACAACGGGGCCTACAGCTGGAGGCGTAAATGTGCGGCGAAACGAAAGACGCTCCCTTTGCTTGTTCTGTTGGCTTCCAGCTTTCTTTTTATTAGTGCGCATTCGTTTTCTCGATGTCTCTTTTCGTGCTGCTTACTTCACCTCGTTTTACAGGTGCTGTTATGGGTGCTAGAGCATCTGCTTATGTTCTGAAAAACAAAAGAAAAGGCCGAAAAACAGAGCAAAGAACATGAAATGCAACCTAGAGGGCATTCCTCTTGGAGCGTGTGGGGCGTTGAAGCCACTGCCCTTTTAATCGCTAGCACGTATTCTTCGGGCGACATTGAGATTGGCAAGTAAAGTACGGAGGTGGTCTAAGCGAGGCCGGGACGCATATCGTTTGAGTCTTGCATGGTTTTCTAAATGACACAGAAGCCTAAGAAATTTAGGCCTAAAGCCCAACTAGTTTTAGGCTACAGAATGGTAAAGGTAACACAGAAGAATATGCTGTTTCTTTTTGTTTCCACAGTCGTTTTGTTTTTGATACGAATAACAATAATGGCTCAGAAGACTCGATGTCACAGTTGCTTTCAGGGTGATTTAGGGACATGTTATCGAGTTCAAACAGCCTTATATATCTAAGAACCTTAGAAAATACCTAGTAGGATTGACTATGAGTTTTGTTTACCAGAAAAGCACACTATGCAATGAGATATTCTCACTACGAAGACAGCAATGACTTCCAGCAGTTTGCTTGATTGTACTCGTTTCTTTGTTGAGTACATGTCATATAGTTTCCATATTAAAGATAATACATTGTCGCAGTTATCTAACCAATGATGTTTTCGTTGAAAAGAAAGAAACTCAGCAAGCAGGCGACGCAGAAATTAAATGTGGCAAGCCTGGAAGGGAGGCAATGGTAGAAAGACGCCTGTAAGTTAATATACTGAAATATGTATGAAGCTGAATTGATTGAACAGGCAAACTCGCCGCTAATGCTATTGTCTCTAGTATAACTACTGGCGCAACTATTGGTGTGCCCGGCATAACGACTTGTATGGGCAGTAAGAACAGAGGAAGAGCGCTGCTCGTACGTGTGATCATTTTACAGCGAAACACATCACGGCAAGGATGTTCCCTCGAGGGGCTCTCCACCTACCCTGCAGCTTCTCTTTTCTAATGAGGACGTGAATATAGGCGAAAGAACGAAGAAAAGTTAGAAATACCGTAGACAGATATAAAAAAAGTGCACATCTTGCAACGGTTTCTCGTGGCAGCAGAATTGAATGCGAGGCAGTATCATGGCGCTATGGCGCCGTTTGAGTTTTTTTTTGTAGTTCATGCGACAATGAATCACTCATAGAACCATTCCATTAATTTGTTTCTGTCCCTATGTCGGGTCGTAGGCAGTCTCGTTGCACCCGAAGGAAATTTAGCCACCTCACTCTGAGTCAGTAGATTCCTTCCTTAGTGTAAAGAAAAAAAAAGTAGAGTGCGAAGCCGAGCTTGAAAGCCCACCGTGCAGGGTGAATTGAGAAGGATTACCGCGTTCCCTACGCACGCTTCAAGCAGCGGATGGTGACTATGAAGATTTATAGATCATTAGCTGGCTCCAGCGATGGCTCCGCATCGGTATCGCTGCGTGGCGCGTGCGGAATATGAAACTCAGCCGTGTACCTTGGGGAACGAGTGAGATTGCCCCAAGCCTTAAGCTCTTACCAGCTTAATGATCTGCGCCTGATGTTATTTCTTCGTTCTCAATAAATCCTTTCACACTCTCACGATGACTAAGAGTATTTCTTAAATTTATTTTGGCGCGCGTACGAAAGAGAGAGTCTTAAGCTCCCCATGTCGTGCGTTGGAACTCTGGCGATCGTAATCCAGTTGCCGGTGAAGTACTTTCTGTATGAGAGCAGTCGTTCGGAAGCGGAAAATCCGCCTGTGAATAACCGGCAGCTTCGTTATTAAGAAGTCAATTTCCGGTTCGTTCTCCCCCGGCTCCAGACGAAGTCGGGGATTGGACGGCTCAGAAACTGCACAGGCTTTCTCACTCTATGCAATCTTATGCAACTACTTAAACGACGGCGCAGAAAAAATGCTGACCGAGAGACGTCCAGCAGCAGCGAGAGACATTTATTCTGACATTACCGCGATGCGCCCGACAAAAGTTGTTGGTAATTGCAACGTCACCTTTGGCGGCGTCTGCTGACGCTGCATGGAATGCGTAGAGACTGATGGTGTTGTAAGGTGCCTAGAAGAACCGCCTAATATTTTTTTAGTGAAGCTTTCTTTGGCTCTTTTATCAGCTTTTCCACTGATACTGCTGCTCGCGTCAAAGGTGGTTCATCCTGCGACGCAAAGGTGGTTCAGAGCGCGCATATACATGGCAGGAGCATAGTAGAGAGGAAATGCGACGCGAGAAACTCGTTTGAACCTTCGCGTAGCGCCGCATGTGCAGGATGACCTCTGGAGCTCCCTGGCCGTCACCACAATACCCTCTTGATGGCGTTAATTATGCGTGACCCTCCTGCATTGCAGAAACTGTAGCGCTTGACTTTCTACTGCCGCGCAATCGTCCAGAGGGCTGGTATATATAATTACAGAGCGGAGGTAGGGAGAGCAGGTAGAGAATTGGTTGAACCGACACAGCCCCGGAATGAGTGAATAACAGCCTTGGCACTCTTCCCTCGCTACTCGCATACATGGGGCAGGGCAGGAGAGGGAAAAGGCGACGTCAGAAGGCGGGGAACGCTAATACTAGACACGACGGGCGGTTGCGAACAAACTGGATAAATTAAAGTTCAAGGTACGGCACGGTACGTTTCTGCTATTTCTGAAGAATAGACAACATGCAAGTTTTTCAAGCGGACAAATGACGCAAGACGTGGAGGCTCAAAGCCGCATTATGTCACTGCCGCGTCTGTGCGACATTGTAGCACCGTAGCGCTTAGGCATCGCATGTCAACTAGAGATTTCTGTGCCCGCCGTGATAGCTTTGCGGTCACGAGCTTGTACGAGGTCGCAGGTGCGATCCCAACTGCGACAGCCATTTTTTGACGGAAGTGAAATACAAGAGCACTCGTGTACTTAGAATTAGGTGCTCGTTAAAGAACCCCAGGGGGTCAAAATTAATCCGCAGTCTGCTGCTACGACGTGCCTCATAATTCGATGGTCGTCTTGGCACGTACAGCTCCAAAGTTTAATTAAATTTCAACACTTCTGCCAAGGTGCGATGTGCCATGTGAGGGACGGACAATAGTAACCTTCTCGGAGGTTATGAACAATGGCCCAAAACAATCCCTCAAGCAAACGCGTCTCGCTGTGCGTTTTGTGTACTATACCGATAAACAACAGTGGTACACGCAACCTTTACCATCAACTCACCACGTTCATATTGCGCTAAACGCGGACGAAATTAAACATTCGCCGATGACATCACCGCTAATTATTGTCAATCAAAGCAAACAGCACAGAAAGCTTCGCTAAAGTCGATTGCAACAGGGTGTGGAATCCGCATATGTTTATCTTATTTTATATCTTTTGTTAGGAGGGGGGGAGGGGGAGGCTCGAAATTTCTAGGAACCCCCACCAATATTATGCGACACTCAATAAATTGAAACCAGCTGCTTATGTGCGCTAGCGGCGGTGTTGGCTCCATGCGCTTCGCGTTTCCTCGTTGTTTCCATAGGTCGCTCCTGTGTCGTATTCCAAACACGTTGGATCCAATTAGACAGCTCTTTCGAGACCTCAACCAAACTATAACATGTCTCGCTAATATTGATAGCGTCTAGCGTGGAGCTACCTTCAGAACACACACAGTGCTCAGCTTACACAGACTTTAGCCGCAGGCAACGGCTCCCTATTGAAACCCTCTTCAATGCCGTGAGGCTAATTTACATGCGAAGTCGTTCCAGTCCGCAAAAGCGCTTGCCGGATGAAGCGCAGTTCTGCCGCATGGTCGCTCCGTTAGCGCCGAAGACGCCCTTTGTAGAGGGCCCATTTCGTTCCCCTCAGCGTCTCGCCTAACCAGTGCGTGCCGGTAGACACACGCTCGTGAGCACGCCAGAACAGCGTATGAATGCGTGGACGTATGTTGACTAAGGAACCTTTCTCGAGCTACCACCGCATTCCATGGGTATTCATCACATAGCGTGTTAGTTCGGGCAAAATGCGCGATTCCCCGGTAGCTTAGGGGAGGCTCAGGTCCCTACCGTCGCCACGGAAAACAACTTGCTCGGCAAATCATAAAGCGGGAATCTTTCTATGCCGTACATCACGCCTATCTGCGTAACTGGGATAAGTTATCAAGAGACTTACGTGGCAAATCTTAGCTATTAAAGAAATTTACTGCAGAATGCCAGGAGGTTCAGTGCGATTATAAGCTTACAACGTCTATTTATAAACGAATGTTTTCCTTCTCTCTTCTCTACCTTTCCACAAGGTTAGTGTCATGGCGACCATCCTACCTATACAGAAAAATTAAGTTCGAACAAGCTCGCAGTTTTAGTGGCTCATAACCCTAGGTTTCTGTTTACTTTTCCGCTTTTCGGTTGGTCTATGTATTGCCACGTAGCATTGCATCCAAATATCACGCAGATCGCTTTGGCCTTGGCAAGCGTTGCAATAATGGCTCACACCGCCATTGTCAACCTACAGAAGTCAAGCTCATCATTCTCGACCGAGCATGCTATAAGCTGGAAAAAGTCAGAAGAAACATATACCACTTCATTGCGAGTCGCCGGTGGCGATGTGACTGTACCGCCACGCAGCAGTGTAATAGTTCTCGTCAGAAATGACACACATTCAACGACTACGAAGGTATAGCAAATAGTAGCATGAAACTTTTTCTTTAACAGCAGCGTGTGTAAGGCACGGGGACTCGTTCACCTCCATAGCGGGTGCGCAGCTATCCCCCTCACAAATTGTGGAAACGGGTTCCAGCACATTGCGAACGGAACAACTATCGCCTTTTCTTTCACGAGTTTTCTGAATCGACGGAATTATTCGCTACGACATTGTCGGAGTTTGCTGCCAATGAGTTTAATGAACATCTTGACGATGCCTTAGCAATCCGTGCTTAAGTCCATCGCACTGCTAATAGCTATTGCCTGCTGAATTTCGCCACCGGAAACTGTGAAAACCTTTTCTGTTACTACGTCGACATGATTCTGCTATCGTCGTGCCTCATTGTCGCGCCCTGGTAGTCGGGCTAACTATTCTGCCCACCAGTTCCTCACTCTCATCGCGCGGCAAATAAAAAATAAAAAAACGATGAGAAGTATGGCCGGCCTCAATTGATGGAAGGCTGCATAGTTCTACCCTTGTCTCTGCTAATGCAGCCAGCAGTCGTTGTTATAAGACCTCGTGGATGTCAGCCCCACAGCTTCGCTTGTTTCTGCTTTGACGGATTGAAGAAGCTGCATGGCTGCAACTCATGCGCGAAGCTGCCATTGCCTTCCCATCGTCTTCAGCCTGGGTCCGTAAGGCGTTACCGAACGTATTGGGTACGTTGGCTGGTAATTCCTGGATGCGATCATACCCGTAACCCTATCCGTCAGACTTGTATCAGTTGTTTTTATCTCGCTTGGCCCTGAGACCAGCTGTCGCCCAGAGAAGGGGATGGGAGCGGATTGACAAGTCCCTTCATTACGTTTCGAGCAGCGCGAGCGGAGAATTCCCGTTCTGATTACAATTTTCTTCCATCGTCTGCTGTCTCATCCCGTTTTCTACATTAGCGATTACGCATGGGTATTCCGTCAGCGAAGACCCATACTGAAAGAAACCTGCCAAGGACGCCAGAATTCGAAGTACGAACTTGCTCTGGCGTTACGAGAATAAAAAAAATGGCTGTGGCTTAGCTAAGGTTAAGCCCAGGATGCGAAGCATACTAGCCTTTATTTTAACGCGACAGCGTTAAGGAGCTCGTGTCGCAGAAAAGCCGGTGTCGTCGGCGTCGGCTCAGGCGTGCGGCGCTTGCTCAGGCGCACATTTCGTTGTCGCGCCGAACGCTGCGTTGCTCGACGCGCACCGCGTCCGATGCGGGGCGCGACGCCGCGAGCGACGGCGGGAGTTGGAGCGCCGGTTCTCCTCTGTCGTGACGTCACGGTGTCACGTGATTTCATGGTCACCGCCGCGCCTGAGGAGCTGGGTTGAGCCCTCGTAATATGCTTCGCATAAAAAAAAAAAACGGAAGGCGAATAGCTGTGGGCTCTCACTTTTATGATTTTGCATATGTCTGCTCCACAACGCCATGAAGCTCATGCAAAGCTTTATCGGGGAGAAATTATTACATACCAACCAGCCCAAACCGCTCTCCTTTTAAGCCTAATTAGTGTGCTAGATCACTGGAATGTGACTTTTGACAATCTTCTGGTGTCTTGAAGTGTGAGATGGCAAGAGAAAAAGTTACAGAAACTCTGAAGATTGTCTACTGAGGCGCAAGCATTAGACAATTCCAAGCTTATGCACGTCTACCCATGGCCGTTCCGGTGGCAAAGAATGCTTAGGCTTTAGCAGAGAATTGCCAGATTTTCTCGCCGCATCCGTCCCCTTCAATGCAATTGTACCAATTGAGCCGGAACGCCGAACACGAGCGCGCCTCGATGAAGCAGAGCGGTCGAAAGAGAACGCCAGCTGCCGCAGTATAGTGCTTGAGGCATTATGGGAGGGGAGAGTGCATTGGCCGCTACGCCATGTCACCCTCGCTGTCGCTCGCGCAAGCCTGTGTTATGCGCGCGTTCCTGTCCACGCAAGCTCTCGCCAGCGTTCTGTACTCGCAAGACGATCAGCAGCGTTTAACTGAACATTGGGTCAACCAAAATCTGAAGTTGGCCTACTTCAAAATTTGAAGTTGGCCCAAACCCAAATTTAATTTGGTCCGCCCTCGGATTTCTAGTGAATAGCGTGTAAAGGAATTGAATAACGTGTAAATTGTAACGTGTAATTGTAACTTGCAATTGAATATCGTGTAAAGAAATTTTAGGCGTTCAACTTTGTGACGCTCTGCAAGAGAAGCGAGACCAAGTAGGGGAAGAGAGTTAGAGGGCTAAAAGTCCTTGACATATCTCCTACAGACAAAACGCACTGCCTTTTTTTTGCAATGATTCTAGCTTTTGACGTCACAGTGTCCGCATGAATTCCATACAACGTAGCCATATTGGAGGATCGGACGAATGAGGGTTTTATATTTGAGAAGTTTAGTTTCTTGAGGAGCAACACGCAGCGTACGCTGCAAATAACTTAGACATTTAAGGGCCTTGTTACAGGTGACATCAATGTGTTTCAGTCAGTAAGATACCTGAATTTTTGAATTCAAACACTTGTTTTAAAGTAATATTATTAAAGGCATAGGCAAAAAGGAAGGGCATGGGCGTCGTGTAAATGACTTGAAGACGGTTTTGGAAAAGTTGGTATTCATCTGCCATGATTTGGATCAGTTACAAAAGTCAGGGAAAGAATTGTTAAGGACAACTTGATCAGTCGGATACCTAATTGTGGGATATAAAACGCAATATTCTGCAAAAAGGCGTATTTTAACAGAGGTGTGTAGGGAGAGATCATTAATATAAAGCAGGAATAAAAGAGGATCCAGTACCTAGCCTTAGGGAACCCCTGATGAAACAGGCATAAAGGGTGAGTTAGTAGAGTTGAAACGTATATATTGTGACCGCTGGGAAAGAAAGACTCATATCCAACCAAACAAGGATGCGTTTTTTAGTATGGCGAATAGCTTGCGCATAAGCTTAGGTTCTGAGACAGTGTCGATAAATATAGCACCAATCTGGTCACCTATATCTAAAGAGCTGCTGATGTCGTGAACGAATTCTGTCAGTTGTGTTCTAGTGCTGAAGCCACGTCTAAAACCATGCTGAAAAGTGCATAAATTTTGTTAGTTTAAAGAAATTCCATAATATGTTTAAAAATACTGTGCTCGAGTAAAATACGTGAAGGTGCTGTTAAAGAGATGGGCCTATAGTTAGATAACAATTGAACGTTATCTGATTTTAAAAAAAATCTAAATTAAGAATAGAGAGAGAAGGCGCACAAACTGTGACGTCGCGAAGAATATGTCGCGTCACGGGACAGCCCCAATGTCGCAAGAGTGTGACATTTGAATTTTCATCAAAACCCGCCTCGATTACGCAAGACAGGCATTCTAAATGACTGCGTGAAAACACTTGTTCACTGATGCAAGCACACACGAGAACGTAGCTAACATACAGAAATTTCTGCAGCAGAAAATGCAAGTGCACCCACGCTTGGAGCTCCGTTGTGTGACTCGAGCGTGAAGTACGCGTGAGACGAAGTATGTCGACGTGGCGTAAGCGTAACGAGAGTGCTTTGTCACAGGCGCATGCTTGCGTGGAAAGCGCGCGTTGTCAACCGCCATAAACCAAAACGTCAGAGATGGAGAGCAAAAGGTAAGGGGGACGTTGCGGCACACCTTACGCACGCCAATTTCTTTATTTCCTTATTTTTTTGTCTACGCAGGGCCTCTTTCGTAATCAAACGATGTTTAGTCTTGACTCTCACATTTTGGCAAGCGTGATTGGCGCGAGTCACTCTGGGCACTCCTCATTCCGCGCTCACTATCGTACCTTGCACACAGAATTCATATAGAAGTGGCTCGCACAGAAAGTTATGTTCAGAAAACAACAGAATGTAATAGAATTTCCTTTCTTTTTTTTCAGAATTGTAAAGCTAGCTTTCCAGTAATGTAGTTCGCTAGAAAGCTAGTTTTAACGCTAGCCAGCTAGCTCGAGACAAAACTTTGCGTAAGAGACACGCTTCAGCCTGAGTAGCAAGCGCACCGTCTTCATATGAACCAGGACAGGCGCCACCATAATGTTGGGCAAATGTACAATGCGTAGCGGTGAACTAGCAAATTATTTAAAAGGGTCTCATAAGTGCGCCAAAGCGGGCATCTGAAAGCCACACTGAATTGTCTCGGCGACGCCCGAAAGGGCCTTAAAATATCCGTAATTCTCGGCTAGAACATTGACCGGAGGTTGTTTTCAGATGCATGCGCAACTGACTATGCCATCTGGAAATGTACCACAATAGTAACCGCGGCTGAAAGTAGTAAGTTAGTGACCAACGAGACGCAAATAATGTATGGACACGGCCATAATCTATTGCAAGTTACGAACTATGAAGCGATAGTAAATTAAGCTGTTTTATATGTGCCCTCTTTCGCGCATCTTTACCGCCATCAACAGGAAACTAGTCGCGAGCTCCAGCAGTGCCGTATGGCCAACATATGCTACCTGGATGTCAGGCCATGGACACAGGGTGCCTCTAAAGTGTTAGTCTTGGAGTAAATGAAGAACTCGAATATCTATCTGCACGCCATGATAATAAATGCTCAAAGAAGTCAGCAATAGAAAGGAAACCCCGAATTGTTGGTACCAGCACTCCTCCATCTCTACCGCATGCAAGAAGTGATAGTAGACTAACGATGGCAATGCGCTCTCGCCGTCACGAACCTTGTCGCGTCCTCGTGCACTGGGTGCATCAAAGGTCAACGGTCAACGATAAAAGGACTTAAGTGCTTATTTTTAAAGAAGCGGGCAACATCAGAACTTTAATACTTCTTCGAACGCATCGATAAGAGAGAGAAAACAAGGAGAGGAAAGCCAAGGAGGTCAACCAGACGAGCGTCCGGTTTGCTACGTTCTACACTGGGAATAAGGGGAAGGAGGATGGAAAGAGAAAAATAGGGATAGAGACACGCGGAAGAATGCACAAGAGATGGCTGAACAAGATTTCATAGAAAAATCCTTAAGTAATAAAAATCTGCATTGCGAGTCCTCACAAACCTCGTCGCTTCTACATCATGCATCAAACATAATTTATCACGGACCGAAGGCGATCGCACACTTTCCACGTTATGAGGCTGTTCGCACTTTGCGGCTTTGGGTCCTTAATGGTTCGACCGCTATTCAATCATGAAGATTAGAGCTCTTCCGCCCTTTCCACATGGTAACCCTTGACCTTGTAGTGCACGCAGTGACCTTGAATGTACTATCGCGAGTTGGGGCACGGTAGCTTTGGGATAAGGGGTAGAGGGGAGATATCAAACATTCATCGCGCTGAGAGTGCGCCTATGCGGTGATGTTCGTGCCGGCGAAAATGTCAAAACGATCAGAATGAAAGCGATTGTATTAAGCAGAAAGTAGCGAACGCTTCAGTCATTTCTGTCATTCGCGTGACAGCGGGAATACGCACTGGCCAAGTTCGCGTGATTCCGTTCGCCAGCCTGTTTCCCTGGCTGCGAGCTCCGTTTAACTGGGCATAAAAGTGGCAATCATGCCGGCAGAAAAGAGCGCGCAGCTTGCACGCTTGCATGTATAGCGTGCATTCGAGACATTACGGATTGTAGCGAACTGAAAAACTTGTACGGCGAATCAAGGGCTCGGTTGCGGTCGGCTTGGGAGGGGTTTGCAGCGGAGTACAAATATGGTATGGATGCGTTTCAACGAGAGGAGCAGGACATTTGGGAGCCAGCGATGCCACTCAACAAATAGCACACTCTTACACTCTAAAACAGAATTACACCCTCTGGGTCGTATCTTGCCACGCAACAATAATCGTTATCTGCCTTGCTTGCGTTTCCTTTCTTGAAAACGCCACGTCCGCTACTTTCCTGTCGGCAATGCTATGTCATGCTGATAACGCGCATACTGTTCATTACTGGGAAGTACCTGACTCGCAGCATTAAAGAAAGGAAATGCGGACAAGACAGATAACCTTTATTGGTGTGTGGCAAGATACGACTAGAAAGGTGTAACCTTTTCTTAGAGTGAGTTCCGACAAAGTGAAGAAACAAAGAGGAATTAAAGAAAAAAGAGAAGAAACAGGAAGATTAGAGTTTTTGGTCACTAAATAAAAAGTTAAAATCACTGATTCCGATAAAAATTTCCCGAATTCCTCAAATGTGCAAATATCTGTACTTTGCAGAAAAAATCGACTCACAAAAGCTAAGTAGCGTGTTTCACGTCGCCGCGTCAATAAAAAAGTAAAGAAGGAAGGCGGAGAGGTTAACTGGTTTAGCTTACCCTCGTCAAGCGCAGCAATAGTGGGAGTGGCAAAACCACGAGGCACGATGCGTAGATGTGAAAGGGCATTGTCAAGGTGAGGAGGCAGTCTCTGTTTCTTCTGCAGAGACCACCACTGTTTTGTAGAGAACAGTAGCGAAACCCCTCACGTTTTCAGCGACAAGCATCAGCACTTGAGTTTACACATGATGGACATCGCTGTGGCTGTGGGCGGCTGCACTTCACGCTCTGTTGCTTGACTACACGTGTTCGACCTGAAGCGTTCACTTACATTTTCGTAAATTTCTTTATCGTTTTGTGCGACAGCAACGCAAGGGTTCGCGAAACGTGCCGTAAGTTCAGCAGCCCTGCTGGCACCTTGTGGCCCCTCTGTGATAAGCAAAACGTGTGCAGGTTGGTGATCCACGCCAATCTTATGTTTCCCCCCGTAGCTTTGATCGTTCCTGCGCATATAATTTTTGTCGTACGCTTCCGTCCACGTGTAAAATTCTCCAGTCAAGTAGCGCCGGCGAGGATCTTTGAACGCTGCCTGAAGTGTTTCTTTTTTTTTAACCATTGTTCACTGTTTCATCTATATTCCCTCAGTCCTTCATTTTTATGTACGCAATGCACAGATACATAGCTCGTTAGACCATTGTTTTATTACTACAGGCAAATGTAGAAATTATTACATGTAAAAAGAAAAGGGGAGGGGTTGTTAACTTGAATGAAGATCAGTTCAATTAGGACATCTCTTCAGGTTTCGAACGCGCCTGATATAAGGTTATAGTTTCTGCGGAAATAAACGAAGGGTTAGTGGCTACGAGGATATGACTTGGGCAGCGACTGCACGAAAGCAATTGCATTTGTTTCGCCAGCGCATCATCTTGTGTGACCGGTTCATTAGCGTAATATAACCAAGACATTCATTGCATTCGTTCTGAACCTCTCATGCAAGAACTGCAGTCCTGGGGTGGCTTGCATTTATGAACGCGTTCTTGTTCGGACTAGGCGTTGTCTATGGAACATTTAAAAATGCGTTCTTAAATTCATTATTATTTTCGTTATTAAATATTCGTGAAAGCCGGCCCTGATGTTAGCACGGCACGGTCCAAATGTGGCGCGGTTGCAGCTGGGTGCACATATTTTAGTGCGTAGCTTATGATCGTTCACTGGCAACAAATTTCAAGAGAAATGTGAACGCAGATGGCGTGGTACAAGTTTTGTTGCTTGCTTCATAATCTGAGGTGCTAGCGGCAAAGGAAGAAAAGCAACAACAACAATTTGTGCAAGCCACAACTGTGCGCCCTGCAGCCCACAAAATGCGCCAACTCGAGGGAACAGCGACAGTGCCAAAGTCAAAGGACAGTTTTCTAGAATATGAAAAGATATGTTGGTTCTGATTAGGGTACATCACGATATTCTATGGTACACGTTTGTGTCCTTTAGTTGTTGTTTTTTTATTGTTGTTGCTACTGCTGCTGTTGTTTTTGACAATAAGAGAGTTACGAGTCCAGCGAAAGGAATGCACCTCAAGCCTGGCCTTCGCTCACGCCTATGCGCTACGCTCGGGCGAAAAGACACGACTTTTGTCCTAGTGACGAATGGAGGAGAATTAAACTTAGTTCTTTCCACAACGAGTGGTAACAGCGTAGCAGTGCAGACTATTACGAAAGAGCAGAAGATAGAAGAAAGAGGACATGCTGGAATTAAAGAGAAAGTGTATGTTGGGAGAGGGGGAGGGGGGAGTGGAAGGAAGGCGCTGCCACTGCACATTTGTTCCAGTGTGACATGCACAAGAACGCTGCATTGGCCTGCTTTTCCTAAAATCTCATTGGCTTATTTCTTTCCTCGTTGTTTCATTTTTCGTTTTTTGTTCTTTCCGTTTGGCAAAAAGGAAAATGAAAAGACAGTGTTACGCTCCGCTTGTACCGCTGGGATGACCGTCGGCACGCGAGGTCACCGTAATGAACCGGGAGCTCTGAAAGCTATATTCGTGCGCCAGGGCTTATTTCTCTCCCGCCCCTGGCGAGCCCCCTTAGCATCTTCATCTTCCAAGTGGAATGCATTATACATGTCCACGTGGCCCCGGGAGCGTAATGCCTCTTGTGAACGTCGTTCAAGTATGTACGACGCGTGGACTTCAGCCAGTAAACGTCTGTCACTTGGCCTTTAATTTTTCGCTCGCGCACTTGCATATCTTCCTCTTCCAGAGGCGGGATTGTCTCGGACGGAGGAAAGAAAAAAAAAAGGAAGTAGTAAGGAAAAGACGCGGAGGTTTACCAGGATGCAGCTAGGTTGGCTACCATTCACTGCGCACAGAGAAGGGGCTTTTCATTTTCCTTCGAGACACTGGCCTTAACCAGACGGTTACGGTGCGTACTTCTATATGTTGTACCCACATGCATTATGTGCGAATGGGTCCTTAGTTGTATCAGCCTTGTTGCATGGGGCGAGTGTGAAAAAAATCAGGGGCTGGATATTTTTTTAGAACAGCTATGGGGATAGCTGTACAAGGATAGGACCTGGTCTGTAACTGCCGCCATTCAACGGACTGATTTTCGCTTATTTTTGGGCGCGGCGACAAGTGCAGACATTGCGACTTTATAGAGTCACCCTGGGGCATATCCTGGGGGAATGTGCGGCTATAATACAGAATAACAGTGTTGCAGCCTCAAACAGCGACAGCCTCCGCGTGCGCTGGGAGTCTGCGTTGCTCAGCTCGGACCTGCAGCACCAACTCTGGGCCGTCCAGTGAGCCGAGGAAGCCTCCAAGGGCCAACAACCCTTGGCCGAAACCTAGCCGGGGTCCAGGCCCACCTCACCAAATTGCAGGGCACTCAATAAAGTTATTTGAATGAATGAACCAATGAACGAACCATATGGAGCCGAATGTGAAGCCAACGAACACATAGGGGGTATCTGTTTTGTTTTAAAATTATATGTGCGATACTTAAAGAAAATGGAAATGATAAAACAGAGAACTTTCTACGAGAACCCACAACATCGGCTTGACACATACTATGTTTTATTGGTTGATCTACGGCGGTGTAAGTCCTTTGGCATGTATGCACGTTTACTGAAGCTAGCACTGGTATTATTGGTGAGCTCCACTGGTGGCCATGGCGTTGGACGTGGAACGTCCTTTGAGTAAAGCAATTAACGGGGCTAGTTGGTGGACGTTCGTGATTATATTGCGCTTAGTGTAACACTGACGAACATAAGTGACTACGGACGCGGTCGTACTTGCGCTACGCAAGTCCACGTCTTGTCACTTATGTTCGTCAGTGTAACACTAAGCGCAATATAATCATGAACATCTTTACAAGCGCAGCTGTCACGCCTCGTAGCTCCTACGCTCAGTGCAGTAGCAAAGGCGAAGGTTACGATCGTGTCCCGCATAATGAAACCCGAGATATCCACTGACCATGGCTTGGAGCTAAAGGGTCTGTCCTGCGACGCCTTTCATTGTGCCGACCACGATTGTGCGGCTTCGTACCGAGCCTGCAGGTACGTAAAAGAATGGTGAATCACTAGGAAAAGGTGTCGTAATGATAGCTCTCTTCTCTGGAAATTTAATACTTAATCTCTAAGTTTATGTCTGATCTCTGTCTCTACTTTTGCTTTGATTATTGCGGGCTTTCTCTGCTACATTATTCTTCTCTGTCACTGCATGCCGCACACGACGGGTTTCTGCTTGAATCCTGCATGAAGTTAATGGGAAGCGGCCTACTCTGTTCGGCCCGGATGTGGCAGCCTTAATGGTTCTGCCTCGCACACTGATGACGTTTCCTTCTACTTTTCTCTCTTTTTGTCCGTGACCTCGAGCTATTAATTTAGTTCGCGCTCTATATGCGCTCGTACGATGCGAACATGCCTGTGAGGCGCGCTTGAACGTTATGCGCGGTTCTTCGCAAGTGCTCTCTCTCTCTCTCTTTCTTTATCTCTCTTTGTTCTTGCCCCTTTACATCTTTTTATTTTTTTTAGGTGAATGCCTGTGCCACCCCAAATTAAGCCCTTTGCGGTGGTTCCATGGGGGACCCATGATGAAAGCTATCGCAATGACCGTTGCAGAGAGATAGCCCGCGTCCATGGTGGGCATCACAGGGGCTGCATGTGGATAAGCTAGAATGAGCATTTTGATACGGAGCATGCAGATCGCTTTTCTCGTTGTTTCTTTCTGCTCTTCTTTTTTTGTTGTTGTTGTCAGTGAATAAATAGGAAAAAGAAAGCACGCATATGCATTAAAATTTCGTAGTATTTCCTACTTCGACGCGAGTTCCGAATACTTCTTAGAAGGACGATTAAAATTTACTGTGCGACTCAAGTTACAAATTTCCACTATGGTTAAGCTTTACCACTGTACCACAGAAGCCACAAAATATCCTAGCATGGGTACTGCCACAAGCTTTCTGTTGATGGCCAGCAATGTGTGAACAAACTCTGAAGACGGTATCTGGATCGATCAAGGTTACGCTGTTACCACCGAAGATACTATCTCTTTGAGCATGAGCTACAACGCGAAATCGCGTGGCAAAGCGGTCGCAAGTACTGAGCTCACACTGAGCACGATAGTATGCTCATTTAAGCTTCGAACGTATGTGGCATCCCCCTTTCGTTGTGCTGATGTGTTCGTGCAGGTTGAGCCAGTCCTCGAAGTGTGTACCCATAAATCTTCGACAATGGAAATAGTGACAAAAGTTGTATGAGCGCCGATTGAGTGATCGGTATGGACGACGTCCTTTCTCAAGCAGCCGCGACGAAAACTCAGCAGGAGCGTTCACTGAGGAGCTGTGCGTAGTGAGGACAGACAACACGAAACTCCGCGAAAGTGTCACGCGGAAAGACTCGACGATAGCTAATCTACTGATGATGCGTTTATCAGCGCATATGAAGCATCGTACAAGAACAAGCAGCCCACGCAAGGCCGTAGAGTGATTGCCGCATTCTCTATTTTCCGAAACATGGTATGCCTATCTTTCGCAAATGGTAGTAACTGTTCGGTGTCATTAAAAAATACATCGCCAAATTGTTTTGTAGTGAAAAAATATTTAGCTCAGATATGAATACGCGAGAAGACTCATCACCAAGTACCATATTCCTTTCTTTCTTTATCTCTACATTGTTATCTCTTCACCTCCCCCTCCCCTCTCTCCCCAGCGTAGGGTAGCAAACCAGATCTTTCCCTCTGGTTAACCTCCCTGCCTTTTCCCTTTCCTCTCTCTCTCTCTCCAGCTCGCCCACCAAGTCACCCTTATGAACTAATTAAAACAATGTTATCCCCATTGACCGATTAATGAATCGAGGACAATGTCAGAAAGTTGTAATTTATTCAACACTGTTGGTTGGCTGATATTGAATTATTCAGTTGCAGTTACCGATATGGGACCTCTTGCAACTGAATGAACTATGGACGCTTGAGCGTGTGCGTGCGCGATACTTTAACCTTTATTCACTCCATCTCATCCTTGTGTCTCCTTTCTCGCGCATATCTTTATTATTTCTTTCTCTCTTAGTTCCGGCCTTGAGTCCGGCAAAATGGAAGATGCCATATATCATCAGGAAGCAGCCTCGGGCGTTTATATTGCGGGGGCCATGTAGAGTGCCCTGTGAGAAGCGCATGGTTATGTAGATGTGACGGGAACTAATGGTATTTGCAAGGCTGGAAGCGCGCAATCAGGAAAACAAAAGCAGAAGCATCTCTTCTGTTTCGTACGACACATATTTAGTGCCACAATTAATTATAATCACTCTTATACGCAGCAAGGTTCCATTCAGGTTTCACTGACACCTCGCTTTGTCAAAGTGACAGTCTCCATGATGTGCCCTGCAGTAACACATTTGCACAGCCTACGGGAAGTCTGACTTCCACGTCGTTTATTTGAATACCAACGGGCACACGTAGACCGAGGGCACTGGCAGTGGGTAGAGGCTAGGGGATTCTGTGAAGTCTGATCAAGCGAGCCCTAATTAGTACTGAATTACTGGACCCTTCAGTGGAAGAGGACTAAGAGCTCAAAGCACTAAGGTCTTAAAGCGTGACCTTTGCTGATCAGTGTGCCGAGTGTCCGGCCACGCAACAAACCAGGCTTGCGGCGCTCGAGTCAAAGAAGGAATAAAAAAACAAATCGCTGTACAGGGCCAAATAAGGAGGAACTTTCGATTTCCCTGCTGGGTGCCCTGAAATCAGGTTTGTAGCTGTGGGCCACAAATCACGTTCTACCGAACCCCCAGAAAACCTCTTCCATTCCACTCTTCCAGCCCCCTGCCATCATCAGCACCACCAATCCAGTTCTTCACTCGCTGTTGAGCTTCCTCCATACGGCGCGCTCCTTACCTCTCTTCCTTGTTTCCTTCAGAAGACGAGATCATCATAGACCTTCCTAATGCTCGCAAAGCTTTTCGCTCGTTCTTTTTCTTAAATTTTGGCGCAATTTCGGTGCAGAAGCTCGAGTACATTAAAATGAGCGAAAACTAAATAAAAATAAAGTGAGCAGCTTAACTCAGCAAGGCGGACGCTTGCTTCGCAGCCGTCGGAGAATCATTAAGGAAGTAAAAGGAGTGCAATCACGCAAGTCAAGCAGAACCAGCGGCAAAACTGCAGATTAGTTTATGCTTTGAGTCAGCTCCCATCAAGACACTCGTAACGTCTCCAATGACTTCCAAATTCTTGCGCACTTTAACTTTTATATTCCAGTTTATAGTGTTGCTAGTATTATTTGATTTTTTAAAGAGTGTGCGGGCTTGTGACTCTAGGCAATGAGTAGACCTACCCGTTTCGCGCTTTGCATCTTCCCTCTGCCGTCGTCGTCAGCCATCGTGTTCCTCTTTCTTTCCTTCCTCTCGCTTCCCCCAGTGCAAAGTAGCTGGCTTGAGGTAGCCTAGTTTGGGCCCATCTCCCAAGCTTCCTTATCATTAAACTTTTCCTTCTCTTCATACCATGGCTGCATACTTCGAGTAGACGTTCCAGCCGCCTCCATTAGGTGGCCCCCGTCGGCGAGACATGCTCTCGCAGTAGCACCGAAAGGCATTTGTGCGGAATTAAGTCAACAAAAAAATTGCATATGGGATAAGCAGAAAGGAATGGCAATGTAGTAATGGTGCTGGCGTTGTCCTATTTTCTCGTTTCCATACCTCGACCTTCGTCTTTTAATTTATGCAAGTAATAGTTTTGGAAGCAAGTGCTTTCCTGGTCCAGGAACATATGATTCTTCTGTGTTACTTTATGAAGCCTCCATTTCTTTAAAAAGCACGCATAAAAATAGGACGTAACTAAGTGGGTAGAAGTTAAGCCTGGCGCGTTAACTACGGCGTTATCACGCAACGTTTGCACTTCACAGACACTGTGAGTGCGGCTGCGTATCTGCATGTACTTAGGAGGTCACGACAGGCTCTAGCAACTAAAACGGCGTTCTGCGTGACGCAAAGAAGTTGTCATCGAGAAATGTCGGCACCCACTGTGAAAGCCCCCTGCTTCTGTTACGTACAGCAAATAAATTAAGCGGTAGAGGAATAGTCATCGTCCGCTATTTGTTTTTTTTTTTTTCATTTTCTTTGATTTTTTTTTTGAAGACAAAGCCTTAACTGGATACTTCAGATTCATTTAGGGTTCATGGGATTTGGGTATCTGGCGACTTTCGTCTTGTCAAATTAGACAATTGCAGCCCTCCTAGAGCACGTAGGAGGACGAAAAGGGCGTCTAAATGAAGGAGATAGGATTGAAAAAGACACACCAGTTTAGCGGTAGCGTAGAGCTATATACGGAGGAGTAATAATGCGTAATTACCGAGAAGAGGCTAATACGAAAGCCAGATGCACTCCATCAAACTCCACGCGCCTAATACCGGAAGCGAAAGTGTGGCTTTGCTCAACAAAACTTAAGGGCGGATCCCAGAGATAGTGCAGTCTAAGCAACAAACCACAAGTTACACTAATGTGCCCATGATTGCCTTATCCTTCTTTGATTTAACTCCCTGTTGACTCGCCATTTTGGCTGCTATCTTACTGGATGCTTTGACACAATGGGCGATGAAGTCTACGTACTCAAAGTCGCATTATAGGTTACTATGACACCGCACGTGTTTTCGATATCGTAAAAACATTCTTTTACAATAGTTATTAAATTATGCATCAAACCTAAGAAAATCGGCAAGAAAACATAAAACAAGGATTGTGCGAATATTCGAAATTTTGAATACGAATCGAATGGTTCTTGCTGTTCCATTCCTTTTCGATTCTAGAATTCGCTGTTCAAAGCTGTCCAGTATTCGTATGGGTTAGAATGTAAAGGATAACAATACTTATGGAGTCTCGATTGAGGGAAATCAATGCAGGTGAGGGCTGTACTACGTGATTCTGAGAGAAAGCACATGTTTTTCTCATTTACAGCCTCTTCGATGTCCCATCGTGAGCGGCGTTAAATGTATGCATTAAACAATGTAAATAAGCCTCATTCTTTTGTCAATGAACTCCCCACAAACTTTATATTTCGCTCTGGTTAGAAATAAGTAAATGTTAGATGTTCCCTTCTACATTCGAAGGTAACTTTTCTCGAATAATTGTACTCGATTCAATTCGAATCGAAATAAGTTGCCACATTGCACCAGTTTTTTCATGCATTGTTCGTTCTCATTAGTGTGTACGCCACATGCTCTTTTTCTCGCCATCTTTTCAAACTCGTAAATTTAAGTTCCAGCAAATGTGTTCACGAGTACGTTCTTATTAATTCTTTGCGTTTTCTTATTTTATTTTTCTATTGCGCTTACGCTGCGTGGAGATCAGCTTGTAGAAGAAGGCCACAACGTTAGACATATTGCTGCGCTGGAAGTTACAGTAGAAATATAACACGAAAAAGACCATTCTGGCTGCTCAGGTGATGTAGTTCAACCTTTTTGTGTTTGCCTTTTGGACGCGCGAATAGCGTTCCCACACAGATGGTAATTCCTGTAGGCTCATTATGCTGCTCCTAATGAAAAGGCATAAAAAGATACAGTGCAGGTAATTCATAACGTACTCTCAACGCTGATGTGACACAACACCTGTCTACTAAAAATAAAGAACAAAACTAACTGCGACGTTACAGGGGAGGACGATGGAGGAGTATAAATTTGGACTGTTTACCAAGGCAAAATGTGTCGTAATACGCGCCAAGAAAATGGAGACCCGTGTGATATAGCAGGATGGCATGTACAAAAAGAAGAAGTGGAGAAACACGTGCTATTTGCAACAACTAAGGGCATATCGCAAAAAAAAAATACACGGTGCGCATAAGTAAACAGAAAGTCAGACGCCGAAAATTTGACTGGTTGCAGGATGGTGCGAAACAGCTCACAGAGAAAACCAGTTAACGAAATTGAAAGAACGTGTCATGTTTTCGGTTATTACCACAGAAGGCTGGACAACACGCATGAAGACGTTTTGAATAATAATAATAATAATAATAATAATAATAATAATAATAATAATAATAATAATAATAATAATAATAATAATAATAATAATAATAATAATAGAGCAAGTGCAAGTTCCTGCATCCGATTGCGATCGAGCATCACCGTTATAAGGTGTTTAAGTCTTCCATTAACTGCCACTGCAATCTCTTTATTCTTCTGTCACGTCTACGCGTTTATTTTGCTACAATACATTAATCCGCACAACAAGCAACACTTTTTGTGGGAATACTGTTTATAAAAATTATAGACGCTCCAGGCCTTATAAAGAACGTCGTCAGGGCAATAAGTATATACAGTCATTAGGCACAAACTGCATGAAGTGATCATTTCGTACTTACAAGAGCCTGATCCGTTTTTGATGGAAGAAACAATAAAGGCACGAGCCACCAAAGACCTGTAGTAACCTTCATAACTATTGCCGCTGACTAGGACGTCATCGGTTTATTCTCCAGCCATGGAAGCTACATTTGGAACAAATCGGAAAGCAATATCATTCGTATATTGAGATGTTGGCACGTGTCAAAAGAACATCATATAGTTAAAACTAAACCGGTGCATTGCATAAAACGTCCATCACAGTGCTAGTGCCGCTTTGAGGTGTAATTAACGGCCAGAAAAATATATGACGCAAAGCTGTTTGAGTGCTTCACGTATGTAAATGCTGTTCACCTATACGGGACCTCTCTTCGCTTACGCTAAATCTGTGGTTGGTCTGCTCTTTCGTTCGATTCATACTGGCCAACAAAATATATGTTACGTCCGCAGTATTTTCGAAAAGTCTGTGGACTGTCTATACCTTTCACTGAAGGCCGCACACAACATACACTTGTTAAAGAGAATGTAAATCAGCGTAGAACACGTGAATGATGGAGTTCGGTTTGTAAACCCCTGTTTCCAGAACAATAAAATTGAAAGAGCACCAGAACTACACAAGTTCTCCCTCGACAAAAACTCACAGTATGAAGATAACTTTATCAGCCTTAGAGCCGTCCTTTTAGCTGGCTTTTTGCCACAGTTGACTTAGGGGCTGCAATCCGCCACCGCTTTTTGTGACCAGATTCGTGCTTCCGTGGTGTAATTAACGTTTCATTTCACGTCTTAGGCTGTATTATTTTAGGCGTCATGCGGAATCGCTTCTGAATTGAAGACTTGCAGTTATACCGGAAGCACCTTTTCCATGAGACTGCTAAAATACAGAAACCGATCCAACCATACACTGTTACGTTCGGCATGGGAAATCCGCGTTGGATAGGAGGTGCTGTGCTTGCGTGAGGGTGCAACTAAAATATGCTGACACTGTCCGGTAGGGAGGTTCCGAAAATGACGCGACACTTCGACCGACAACAGACGCGTGCCTGAATCAACGTTTGCCCATAGCCCGGTGTGCTCGTCTAACCATGGCACTGGTCTATGACCAGGAGCGCTTCGAAACTGGCAGTGCATCCGCTTCTGCCTCCTAAAATCGCTGTCCCCCTCAGTACAGAAGCTGGACACATATGCTTGAAGATAAGCGGTAAATAATTTTGCTGTCGTAAAATCGTCGAAAGTCTAAATATGTGGCCTCCGAGATCGCCATGGTGGCACCTGTACGACGTTGCGCTGTGTGAGCGCTGGTCGCCTTTAGACCTGACTCTGCAACGCTTCTAAGTGGGAGCCATTTTTTGTCGGAGACTGCGGGAAGTGGCGAAAAGAGAGACCTCAGTAACGTTCAGCCTCGTCTTGCACTCTTACCGCCAGCGTTTGCTCGTCGTGGCGCCGTCGTGGCGTAGTGAACCCGCATTCACTGCCCTGGTCACGCCGACAGATAGCGACGAGGGCGGAGAATAATTGCCCTTGCTCTAAATATGAGTGCGACCGTAAAACTTCTGGTATATGAAAATAGTATGCACAGCAATTCCGGACGAAAACCACTCGCATGGAAACGAC
Source organism: Dermacentor albipictus (assembly GCF_038994185.2). Classification (NCBI taxonomy): domain Eukaryota; kingdom Metazoa; phylum Arthropoda; class Arachnida; order Ixodida; family Ixodidae; genus Dermacentor; species Dermacentor albipictus. The sequence goes on from NC_091821.1 coordinate 377,489,345, forward strand.
GCAACCCAAAAAATAACAAAAAAGAAACAAAGCGACTGCCATACAATAACGCGGCGTATTCCTTTGATCTCACCACTAAATTATTTGTCCGCGGTCATGCGAACCCGAAAGGCTCCAGAAAAGATTACCCCGTGACATAGGACAAGAGAAATCAGGTACCGTTTCTTTATGTTTAATAAAGAAAATAAAAAAAATTAGAAAGACACTGCCCGGAAATATTTTAGAAGCGCCGCTGCTCTCGATTGAGCCTGAGCCCAAAACCGTAGCAGTTAACAAAACTGCCATGGCTGCGCCTCATCATCTGCCAGGTCTGCTTTCCGCTAGTTTTTAACTGCGCGCGCGTGTGTGTGCGTGTGTGCGTGTGTGCGTGTGCGTGCGTGCGGGTGTGTGTGCGTGTGTGTGTATGCCCATGTGTGTGTGTGTGTGTGTGTGTGTGTGCATTTGCCTGCCTTTGTGCGTGTTTGTGTATGTGCCTTTATGCGTGTCTGTGCCTTGTATGCCTGTGTGTGTGCGTGCGTGCGTGCGTGCGTGCGTGCGTGCGTGCGTGCGTGTGTGTGTGTGTGTGTGTGTGTGTGTGTGTGTGTGTGTGTGTGTGTGTGTGTGTGTGTGTGTGTGTGTGTGTGTGTGTGTGTGTGTGTGTGTGTGTGTGTGTGTGTGTGTGTGTGTGTGTGTGTGTGTGTGTGTGTGTGTGTGTGTGTGTGTGTGTGTGTGTGTGTGTGTGTGTGTGTGTGTGTGTGTGTGTGTGTGTGTGTGTGTGTGTGTGTGTGTGTGTGTGTGTGTGTGTGTGTGTGTGTGTGTGTGTGTGTGTGTGTGTGTGTGTGTGTGTGTGTGTGTGTGTGTGTGTGTGTGTGTGTGTGTGTGTGTGTGTGTGTGTGTGTGTGTGTGTGTGTGTGTGTGTGTGTGTGTGTGTGTGTGTGTGTGTGTGTGTGTGTGTGTGTGTGTGTGTGTGCGCATTTGCCGCCACCGTTCATGTACAGCTGCCCCCATACGCAGCCACACTTCACAGCCGCCGGGCACCGATGGCCTTCTTTTACCGACGGTAAAGCCGCACGATAAATTTGCTCGTCCCTCTTCCTTTGAAAGTTGCTCTCGCCAGGCGATGACGAGAGGAAGAGAATAGATGTTTACGGCACAAAAGGCGTGAGATAACCTTTAGACGTCCAAGTCATTGTCGTATACTTCCATTCTGCTCGTCCAAATGGCATTCGTTTCTTACTATCGTTTTCTTTATTCTCCTTTACGTGGCAAAATCAACACCCGGAACAACGGAGTGAAGGATAAGTCATGTTTTTCAGCGTAAACCATAGTTTCGCCAGCAGGACATGGTCTGTGGTGGCTTGTGCAGCTGTGTGACTCGTCATACCAGTAGTAATTTCAATGAGGTGTTAACGAGAATATTTAACTTCAGTGCTTAGCTGGAACAATATCGAATAGGAAGAAAGAAATACCGCCTAGGCATAACCACGGCTACCTTGAAAGCAACACAAGGGCTTCCGCTCCACCTGCGCTGGTCTAGAAGCGGTACAGGATGGCCGCGGAATAATTTTGACTTTTTGCAGTTCCTAACGGGATAGAAACCTTTCGGTACAGGGGTTTTGTTCCGTCTCCATGGCAACGCCTACTGTCGCAGCGTGGAACTGAGTTCTCTATCAGATGCTCTGGAACCGACTGTGACCTCTGTGATCCGCTACTGAAGATCATTAAACGTAATATTAGGTTATACACGCTGCAACGTTTGACTTATTATTAACGCTGTGTCCCATACCCACCGCTCGCCTGCCCAATAAAAACAAAACAAAACAATGAACTTTAGCGTATTCAACCCTTAGCGCTTACTATACTGATGCAATGTGCCAATAATTTTTGAGCAGCCCCTTATTATTACTCTAAGTAAAGGTAAATAGTGCATGGTATTACAACAAAGACAGCGCCAAAAACAGCACAAGAAAGAGTGATAAGCGTTATTTTGCGCTGTTTTCTTTCTAGCAGTGCAGTGAAAATCACAGCGGCGCAGCAGGGCAAGAAAGTTGAGCTTGTTGGTTTTGCATACTGAGCGAAAAAAAAACAGCGTGTAAAAGGTGAAAGAAACAATACGTTCTTATCGATGGGGAGTTAATAAACAAGAGTAAGAGAGACTAGAAACAATAAACAGGGCTGTCTGTTTTCCGATTTCCTCTCAGGCTGTTCTTCGTTCCGTGTCGCGCAGCCGTATTATACCGTTGCACATGTGCACAAAAGTAAGAAGCTTGCAACTATCACAGTCTTCAAAAAAGTGTATGGAGTAATGCTTCGTTGCCTGCCAAATATCGATCTACATAAAGAAATTTGCAATATATCGCGCAAGAGAGATTTCACCCATGCGCGGTACTATGATAGACAACACGCACCAACAGAAGAGCTACAAAAAAAAGGAGAAAAAAAACTGGGCATCACGTTTGAAAGCGCATTTGATAAACGAGCCGCCAGGGTACACTTGACGGGCTTTTGACAAGGAAACTTCGTATCCGCTTGGAAAGCGAAGGGGCGCTCCATCATTATGGAACGCCACGGCGTTTTACCGTACCTGACTGGAAAGGCACCGCCTGATCGAGAACTGCCGGCTGCGGGAGAACTTTGGGGATTTGACGAAGCGCCTGGCTCTTGGACGAGAAGAATGGCGGGTGACAGTGAGAAGCTACATTTAAGTAACCATGATAGAAGACACGCACGAACAGGCGCGCCACACAGTGAGCATAGGTTGAAGCACGCTCAAATAACGCCCACACAAACTGAAGCGTCACGCGACTTCATTGAGCACCGGCTCTGCACTTCTGCAAGGCGCTTTCTTTTGTTTATTTTAATGGGTTAATGCCCAAAGTGTCACTTAAACACTGAATATTTTACTTACACACGCCTCTTTGGTCTTGTTCCCCGACTTGCTGCTGTGGCAACGACGATGAAGATGCTCGCCATCTACTCCTCGAACGCCCCATATATGTGACGCAAAGATGGCAGCTAGAACAAGAGCTTCAATTCCTTGATACTCACCGACCTTTCCTACTCGCAAAGTTGCTGGGCCCATGGCCACCGAAAATAGCGTAGCGAAAAGCATTGAACGCACTCGAACGTTTTTACGAAGACACAGGCATTCTTAACAAGTCCTAAATATCACTTTGAATAGCCACATGACGTAACTACAACTTGCTTTTATTATTTGCTTTTATTACCGCTTCTATACTGCGTGTTATACTCTGTTGTATTCTGTGTATACTCATCTGTTTATGTGCTCCTCACAGTCTACATTATGGCCGCTTCCAAGTGTTGCTGACATTGTTTACAAGCTCATTGTGGTGCGACTTATGATTGTCTTCTTTATTTATATGTTCGTGGATGTATAAGACTGTGTGCTGTGGTTTGCTGGCCCTCGCCCTATGACGCGGTGTCTTTTCATTTGCATGCAACGTATATATATATATATATATATATATATATATATATATATTGCACAACAAAAACAAAAACTTGCACGCGCTTTGAAAAAGAAATTATACTAAAGAAATAGCAGCTACTCAACTTGCTAACTCTTCCTATAGGTTACAAATTTACACTGACCTCTCAGTAACCACGAAAAATCTATACTTTATGCGGGTGCTCAGTTAGTAACCGCAACCCGAACAAGCCGGTGGCTTGTAGCTTTTTGTTTTGGTAATCAAGATTTATTATTGTTCCATGACGTATCATGCACTTGATAATACTTAGTTAACACTCCCGTGCTGCTTTCCTGAACGCAATAATTGTAGGCAATCTGTACTACATATATACTAAGCAATCAATATTCAGTATTTTGGCGAAACGTATATGTCCTGACGATTTCAAAAGGGTGCGCTTGAAATCAAAACTTGAAAAAAAAAAGAACGAACAGCATGCGCGATCCCTGCACCTTGCGCAAGCCCATGACGTTGAAATCTTGCTACGCTGATTTCTCACATATACCTTGTCTCGCGTGCTCTTGCGCCATTCGGTGGACATGTTATAAATATTGTGCAGTGCACATGCTACGACTTACAGCGAATTAGGTCTACCATTGTCTAAATTTTATTGCACCTCGAAAGAAGAAGAGAAGACGAGAATAGGAGTTGGAAGTACTTACAATACTTACTACCTCAAAAGTAACGAGTATGCAAAGGAAATGCTCTTATATTTGTGATAAGTAGTGAACTGTAAGATAGTGTGTCTTAATAGCTTCACTTTTTAATTTCATCAGATAAGGTACCATAAAGCGAGATGCCGAATCCGGAGATCAATTTTTTTCGACTAATTTTAAAGCTTGCAAATTATTTAAAGCGATATGCCTAAGGTCCTTCACGCAAACTTCCTTTTTCGTGTCACTGCTCTCGCGCTCTCTCTCTCTCTTCACCGATCCTGCAGCTTCCTACCGATGCCGCTGCCATAAGTTTTGTCGCTATTTTATGCGTTCCGTAGGGTGACAAAGGGCGTGCCCGAGGCTTTTCTCCAAGAATGTCATCTATAGCGCACACAGTACTCGTGAATTTCCGTCTGACTGTTTCACAACTAGAATGCCTTCGCTGAACAAACTTACAAGGAATTGCGCACTAATTTTTCTACGTTTTGAGCTAAGGAATTCTTCATTTGCTGAATATATGCATGGTTACAATTGAATGAAGAATTGGCTAACGCAGCGGAAAAAAAAATTCCCTTTGTGAGCATTCCCTGCGCATAAGGCATTGCATACAATTCGAACAACGTAAGCTCACGCTGTAAATGGCTGAGAGAGACATTGCATTTGAACCTACAAGTATATAAAACACGTAGGTGTTATGAAGAAATCAGCTTTACGACTGGCAGTATGCCACAAGCTTCGAAGTCATCTGTGGTGAAATGAAACGTTTGCGGGTTTCTCGCGGAGCCTTTGATCTGAGGTCTCGAATAAATTGAACGGGTGGTGTATGTAACGCAAAGCGACATACTTGAAGCCCTGACTTGACAAAGGACCGAGCAATCGCCGCAATTTACACTCTGTTAGAAGGAATTAACAAATAAGCTTCATACTGATCAGCCGGAAAGAATTACAGAAATACAGATTTAGCGTATCGTCTATATGTAAATAATTCGGTCATTTTATTCCTTTTTCCTTCCTTCACGCGAGTGACTATTAGTGCGCCAAAATTTTCGAACTATGCCGTGTCGCGCTTTTATTTATTATTGCTGAAATGGAGATAAAATAAAGAAATATAGTCCACATCTAATGGTGGCGGTTAGCACTTTTCCCTTGATAGTAAAAATAATAAAGAAAGGAATTGCGAAGCAAGAATGAATAACGTCGTAAGTTCGAAAAATGTATAGCATGCAGTCCGATACACACATGAGCATAGGAAGATGAAAGACAACAAGTTGCACCACAACCGAGTGCCAACATTACACGCATATACAGAGTTCCAAACACACGCAGGACAATACATGACCATACACGATGCAGTCTAAGATGAGCATCTTCACAGATGAGGAAGATGCACATACGATATAATGCACGAACAGCAACACCATGCAGTCCAAGCCGAGCTTTATCACACAAGGCGACAAATAAAAAATAAAATAAAGAGTTCTCACTTTAACTGCAAACAACTTTTCGTGCTTGTCATTAGCACAATTAGCAAACCATCGGCTCACTCAGGATTTCAGTGGCGCAAGTATTTGCTTCGTACGCAGTTTAACGTGCAAAAAAGAAAACGAGAGAACCATCGTCTGGTTTCAAAATTATTGTGTCGACGCCTAAATTCACGTAACAAATGACGATTGAAGGTCAACCGCGTATCGGTGCAGGCACGCGTATGGGGGAGGAAATCGGCTGATCGCGGCGCGAGACGTCTGTCTTTTTCAGCGTTGGCTAACAGATGCATTTTTGTGGCTTTCAAGACGCGGCACTAATCAAATTGTTCGGAGCTTTTCTTACCAAAAAAAGAAAGGCACGTTTCCTGCAGCACTCCGACTACGAATATGCATCAGAAGAAAAAAAATTAGTTGGCGAATACATGCTTCGTTTTAGGTGCACGAAGGATGTGCTTCTATGTGACGGACAGTAACGCGAAGTGATGTTTTGTGATTTTGTTGTTGTTATTGCAGCAATTGTATTTGCCCATATTGTGCATGGGCATCGTTCGTTACACAGCAAACTTTGGCGCTGGCCCTGCGTGTTCATCTCGTCCCAATTTATCGAGGGCAAATAATTAATTGTTCACAATATCTGTAACCAGCTACAGTCTGGCTCTCTGTCACTCACCGCCGTGGCCACATCTTTGCCACGCATGCTCATTTACCACTGTGCATTCGCAGCAACACGTCAGTCTTTAACCAGCGGAGCCTGCGATATACAGGTGGCGCTGACGCACGCCGGTGAACACCACTCTTGCACTCAAAGACAAGGGCTCTATGGGCTCTATATACTGTGCACGCAAAAGTGAGTGTTGGCGGGAATATTGGGCTCCTTTGCTGAACATGCGCTTAGCCTTTAATCGAGTTAAGCAGAGAACTGTCCATCAGAGTAAACCCTCAGTCATGCTCAAACTCGCTTGCTTGCTGAGCACAGCCGAGTGTTCAGTTCGGCGAAAGGAAGCCTCTTAATAGCAAAAACAAAAACAAAAGAAACGTTGCTTCTCACGCATGCACAATGGAACAGCAATAAAAACTACAATACGCCCATGCAAACAAGACCAAATAATACTAAATAGCTTGTTTGGCCAGGGCTTTCGGGTTTCGAGGGCATGCATCACTCTTTGGCAGCGCATAGCTGGAGTCAACGCCGTCATTTGCATAGCTAATGTTCTCTCGAATCTTGTTCCGTCATTCTGGTTTACGTTATCGGTATTTTCGTTCCTTTTTTTCTGCATGACGGGCCACGCTTGTTGTGTGGAAATCATGATTCCTTCTTTATCACTTTTCGCCATTGTTTGCTCCAGCGCTTTCGAAACCCAAGGAGTTAGCACTCAGACCGGCTCGGTTTGCCACTTCAGCAGTTTAAAAACGTGAATGCAGTTTCAGGCGGCGTTAACCTCGTGTAAATTTATGTTAACGATTGTGCAAATGCCTGAAATATACTGCTCTGTCTCTCATGGAAGGTAATCGTAGGTAAGAGAGAAAATATTTCGTCGGAACAAAAGATATAAGTGTTTGATAAACGTGATGGTGGCGAAAAAAAAGAAGAATGAACTGTTTGAGAGTTCTTGCCTCACTTTTGAATATCTGTGGAATCATGCTACGCTTCATTTGCATTGCTGAGTTGGTATTTCAACTGCAAAGACCACGCGGGAAGCCAGCTTTCCATTTGCATACAATAAACATTATGAAATGTTTTTTTTTTTTTTTAGGAAGTTTCGTGGCTGAAAAGGGAGAAACTACGGACAGAGTTCGCTCCCCACAGTGCACACCCATGGCGACGTCTTTCCGCCAGCTCAAAATTCTTTGAATGAAATAACTTTACCTTCTTTAAACTTACTGTCGTACTCGGCATCCTTCATCCTAGATATCATTCGGTGCGTTATAAAGCTTACCATCCTTTGGATACACCAATAATCATCCTTTTGTTTATGTTACTATATATTTAGCTAGCTTAGTTTGCCCTTTTTATTTACTTTATATTTTGCTTGTTTGTTTGTTCCTTTAGCACGTTGAGAAGTTCGCATCATATTCCGTATGCTTCACGGGTGCACACGCCGTCACACGGCTGGAAACGTATCCCCCTTCGCTAAACGATCAGCTCTCCCTCACAGATCCCCCTCCGCGCGTCACTTGACTTACCAAAGTGCCAACAAAACTAAATGCCTGACCTTCTCAACCGCAAATCAACTCCCCATACTTGA